>NC_064808.1:24370337-24670337 GCF_023721935.1 Panthera uncia | reverse complement strand
AATATCAATCCATATCTTTAACAGTGTTGAATGTGGGGCGCCTGGGTGGCTCAGTAGGTTGATCCTCCGACTTCAGCTCGGGTCGTGATCTCACGGTTTGTGGGCTCGAGCCCCGCATCGGGCTCTGTGCTGACAGCTCAGAGCCTGGAGCCGGCTTCTGATTCTGTGTCTCCCTCTCTCTCTGCCCCTCCCCCGTTCATTCTCTGTCTCTCTCTCTCAAAAATAAATAAAACGTTAAAAAAAATTAAAAAAAAACACCAATGTTGAATGTACCTTTATCTGATATCAATATAACACTCGCATGTATGTTAAAAAAAAAAAAACAAAAACTCCACAGCAACTAAAGTGAAAGTCCTTCATCCCAGGTGTTTGGGAAAAAAGGCTCAATCTTGCTCAGTTTACAAAATCTTTCATTTTTTTCCACGCAGGGTTTCTTCGTGCATCCATGAGTTATCTAGTGGGCTCTTAAATCAAGACATCAAAGCCAGATCATACCCTGTCTTTGCTTGAATCCACTGTATAATGGCACGCACAATGCCAGACACCTAAAGGGATTCAGTCAAGACTAGTAGATCGTATTCCGTGCTGGGACAAAAGAGGGGAACAGGTAGGGGCTGGGTAAGGTCTGTGATGTTCCCTGGACTCCAGCACATCCTAAGGCTTTGCATTAACACGGAACTGGCAGGCTCTCTCGCCCTGCCTCCTTCGCCTCCCCGCCCTCTCTCCCTGTCCACCCTAAGTGCCACATTCAGCTGACACTCGGCCCTTTGTGCCTTACCTGAGAACAGATCCAACCCTACGATCCGGTCCTGAGAAATCACCATCACACAGTATGGGGAGAAGGGGGAGAGGTTTTACCTCACACACCACCCAGCAAACACATAATAAAATTTCATTGGAGACAACTTTCTTCATCCTCCTCATACACCCCAAGTGTTTCTCCTCGTTCTCTTCATCTTTCACTCTCCACTTCCCTACCCCAGTGAGCAACACACAGCCTGACTGGCCGCCCAACAGCTGCCCCCCTGCTGTTCCTCAAGCACGATCCCGATCCCGATCCCGATCCCGGTGGGTCTCAGTCCCCAGCCCTGCCCACTTACCAAGTGTTCACACAAAGCCTCTTCCTCAGCCACTAAGAAAATGTGACCTTGTCCCATACCGTTCTCCCCAAAATAATGAAGAGAAGTCACCAAATCCATCTGTTCCCTTTACGTAAGGATTCTTTCTCTTTATGGCTAAGCTCAGTAAGAAGTAACTTTTACAATGTTAATGATAACAGGCTGGGTATGAATTCTAAAACCTCTTTTAATTTGCAGTGATAAATTTCAGTAAAAAAAATTTTTTTAAGTAGGCTTCATGCCCAGGGTGGCTTGAACACGGGGCTTGAACTCACCATCCAGAGATCAAGACCTGGGCTGAGATCAAGAGTCGGATGCTTAATCGACTGAGCCGCTCGGGCTCCCCAAACTGGGTAAACTATCATTTAAAATTTTCTTAACTAAACATCAATGCTCTTTGATTTAACCTTGTTATTGAAAAGCACTAAAGGTGCTTATCTGCTTTCCTGTCTCAGGAAGTAGAATCTAAGGCATATGATAAACTCGAATGAAATAGTCAAGCTTTTCCACTTGGAGAGTGTTGCAATAAATGCCACACACAATCTTTGAGGGGTTAGTCCACACGACCGTTTCTTCTCCCCTCAACATCATTTTTTCCCCACCAATTCTCCCTGTCGGTCTGTACAAGTGCTTATAAACTCAAGGGTAACACAAGATTGTTGTTGTCATTGTGGTGGTTGTTTTTTAATTAGAATCATTCAACAACATTTAAAAGCTAGTAGATTTCACATCAAAGTCCATATTTCTCCCTTTTCTTAAAGTACCAGAAAATCTAGATAACCTGGAACCTGAGTGGTTCTAACCATTCCTGAGTGGCGACCATCAGCGAGAACTGAGAAGTGATTTTCCCTTAGATGGGCATGGGTTTGCCAGCCAGCCAGTCACCATGAGTCCTTATTTCTTCCCTGACCCCAAGGCCAAGCATCAAATACCATTTATCGTTGTGCTTCCATTGCTATTTCTCTGAAAGAAGTATTAAGAGGAAAGTAAACTGCTTTCTAATTTCATTCACACACCTTCCTATGATGGCTCTTATGGAGTTAGCAGCCCCTGTCCCATTTAGGTTTATCACTGTATAGATGGGAGCTGTCCCTGTGTGCTTAAATAAAATCCCCAAACAAGGAAGGAATATTTATTTGCCAGGTTACAAAGTAGGTACACTGTGGGTTAACAGAGAGAATCGCGTTGTTACCAAGGGTGTCACCTAATTTACAACTTCCAGCCAAGTTTCCCAGGGGACAAGTGTGAAAACATAAAGCCAGTGACCTGGGATCTCACCTTCCCTGAGGGCAGGCAGAGTCAGTGCCTGGGAATAATCTAGGACTGGCTAGCAGATTTCAGAGGGTGGAGCAGGGTTTCATTGTCTTCTCAGCAGATCTCCTTGGATCAATGGCTCCAGGATTACAACTCTCTAGAGGAATGACTTAGCATGTATTAAAATGCTAAGAGTGACTTCAGTCTTTTTTTACAAGTCTACAGGGAGGGGGAGGGGGTGTGTAAATTTGGTAATTTGGACTCCGACCTTACAGTCAAAAAGATGACAGTTATTTGCATTAGACATTTTATACCATGTGAGAAGTGACTGTTAGTCATTTTACAGATGAGGAAGCAGGATTAAGTAAGTCGCCTGTTATCAAATAGCTAGGAAAGGGCAGAGGTAGGAATCACATCCCCGCCTGCCTCTAATGAAAAGCTAATCCTTTTTCACTACAACATGGTGGCTGCAAGAACGTGCAGCTTCATGCAAACAACATTCTTAGATGTTCCTTAGTTACTGCATCATGGACCTGACCTTGAATTATCCCAGGCAAAGTGTGTGTATATGTGTAGATGTGTGTAGAAGGAAGGGGATGCTGTTTTTCATTGTTTTATTTTGCCATTCTTGAGTAAACTTGTTGTTCACCAGTCTCACTAACTCACCGAACCTCAACTTCATAGCTCATAATTCTTAAAATATCTATATTTAGTTATTGAAAGCTATATTCCCTAAGGATGTTGAACACATAGGTGGCTTCAGGCCAAATCCTTTCCAACTTCAGCCTTAGTAGCAACAGGAGGTGCAAAATGACAGGCAACATGATGAAGTCATTGGGAACTAATTAGCCTAGGTCCCAGAGCCGAAGTCCCAGAACGCTCCTCATCACTTATTCTCAGTGACGTTGATGATCCCGACCCAGAGCAGGCCATTTGGCTTAACTCCACGGCTGAAGAGAATGTTCAGTAAAGGACTTCTAATTTGAGATTTTCCTCTGAATGTGAGGCCTCATTTTTCAGAGAAAGAAAGATGATTTGTCTGAGTTAGCATGAGGCTCCTTACAATGTTGCAAAGCAAATCTCATAGTCTCGGACTCACCCCGCAGAAGACAAGGGAAAAGGTTTCTTAGCACCTGTCATCTAGTTCCCTTTGAAGGTGACCACAGAGGTCAATTCCCTAATTGTATGCTATTGATTCATTCCTTACACCCATTGGGCTTGGTTATCAATCTGAGTACTGATTATACTACTGTCTTTTAGGCAGCATACCAACTCTGTGATAAGTGACTTCCTGCCTGTGCTTGTTCTGTACAACAAGTCTGTAAAGGGGATTATTATCGTCTTCATTCGATAGACAAGGAAACCAAGGGAACTAACCTGACTTAAATCATCCACTAAGCAGCAGAACCACAGAGCTACATATACAACTCCAAAGCCCAAGTTTTTCAAGACTACATTCAAGTAAGTGGGCAGCCAATTCAAATACTCCATCTTTTGGTCTGCTCTTTATAATTAACTAGAGCTTAGAACAGGAGTCAGCAAATCACAGCCCACCATATGGCCCACAAAGCCTAAAATATTTACTATATGATCCTATGCAGAAAAGTTTGCTGACCTTGAGCTTAAAAGTAGTAAACCAAATCCCAAATGTTCCATTCTGTTAACTGAGGTCTCTGTAGTACTTGGGACCAGAGGATTCTATGGCATAGTTTCGATTCATGAAAATAGTTCTTTTCATTGATTTATGTAAATGACCCTGAGTAATAACAGTTGGAAACAACTGTTTCGGGGCGGGGGTTGGGGGGTGGGTGGCGGGTACGAAATAGCTCTGGGTGTAAAATATCCACTTCCTGGATCACTGCATAACTGTTGGTTAACCAAAACCCAAGGAGAGTTTTACCCATCATGAAGAATTTGGCCAAGGGGTCTGTCCCACTGAGTGTAGACATAAGTGTCCATGGGCCTCTCTCTGTCCATGCTGATGGAGGGTTGGAGAGGAAGCCTTTCACCAGCATGCAAATTGAAGATATGCTGTTTTTAGATGGCTGCCAGCATGCTAAGCCAATGGAAATAATGAGGAAGAGACAGTAAGGCATTTTATTCACTGTTTTCAAACGTAGCAAGAGGTGTTTAGTAATCTTCGTGTAAAACAGACATCTGAGTCATCCCAGCAGCAGGGAGTTCTCATGAGTCATAAAACACATACTGGTCCAGAATCAGGTCTTTGCACTGGCTCAAGAACATGCCTAGAATCATACCCCATACTAAGCCACCATACTCCCCAGTTGGGATCCAAAAATCAATGAATCTTTATGGTCTGACTCCACCCATGTGCTCAAATGTACTAGGCACACCATGTGTCTATCAGGTAGAGTCGTGCAAGGCTTCAGGAGATGGGCTGGAGGAAACAGCTGCAAATTCCAAAACTATCACTAGTTTGTTGTTTGAACTTGAGCCTAAGATTCATCTGTAAAATGAGGTAATTGAATCAGATCCCTCTGTGGTGCCTTCCAGCTCTGTAAGTATGGAGAGCGGAAGGTCCACTAATAGTATAGAAACAACTCTTGAAAATATTGATGACATATTATTCATAACTCACTATATCTCATTATGCAATTAGTGTTATTATAATTATCATTAATGTTATCATTGTTATTAGCATAATAAAATAATAACATAAAAATAATAATACACTTATTAAGTATTTTCAATGTGCCAGATGTCATTTGTAGAGGTTTCTGGAATAAGTAGGAAAAGAAGATTCTATGTTCTTCCTGTGCAGTCTATCTTTCAGACCGCAGGTTAACAAACCATAGCCATGGATCAAATCCAGCCCACTGCTTATTTTTGTAAATAAAGTTCACTTGATAAGCCAGGCCCATCATTTAACTACTGCCTATGGTCGTTTTTGCACCACAACAGCAAAGCTGAGTAAGTTCAGCAGAAACCCTAAAATAATTGTTATCTGGCCCTTTATAGAAACAATTTGCTGACCCGGCTCATTTAGCCCCTATGCTGCAAGCCTCTTGCCTCCCTAGTATCCGTTGACTACTCTTTCGGTTCTCCCCTCCTGACTTTCCTCGGGGTACCTTCCCTCCTCTACTTACGACACTGTGGACTGGGTGGATCTGACCCATTGCCTATCTCAGACCTGGCGCATCAGGACATTTCATCCTCATGACCATGAAGATTTAGGGGCAGGAATGTAGGATTCAATCAATCCTAAGACTTTTGCTGTAAATAGTGGCCAAAAACAAAGCTTTTTTCTTTTTTTTTTTTTCCTGACATTTCTGAGCTACAAGTATGCGACTACAGAGCTTCCAAGAGCCTTCATAGAAATGACTTGCCTGTGTTGGAAAACAAAGAAAGACGGAGAAAGAAAGCCTCGTGATAACATTTTAGACTCTGGATCCAACTATGCCTGAAGCTACAGGTAGACTTTTTAGCTAATAAGCCAACACCTTCTCTTTTGTTGGTTTAAATCAGATTCAGTTAGGCTTCTATCACCAGCAACTAAAACAAAACAGTCCTTTGAAACTGACATAACCATTTTCCCCGCAAAGACTTATCTGCCCAAAATTACATGAGCTAATGAATGGCAGGGTCTACACTGAGCTCTGTAAGATGAAGGAACCAGTGTCCAGAGCTCTCCAGAAGATCTGGTTAGGCCAGGGACAGGACCAATAGGTTATTTTCCTGTCTTTGAAGAAGGAACGTTTCAAACCACATCTCTGTTCTCTAGAGAGCAGTTCCTTGGGGATCATCCTGTTTTCTACTTCTGACTATCCCAAGACAAGGCCCCATAGAGTACCAGCTCCTCATGTGCTAATTTGGAGGAAGTTATAATGAAAAGCGGTATCACAGCCATTTGTCAGCCCTTCATTCTTGCCATACTTAACTGGGAAGAGAGGTGCTGCAGAGAAAACTGACCGCCTCCTGTTGAAGCTCTCAGTTGTCCAGCAATCAACATACGTAAACAGGCAGTCTCAATGCAGGCAGCAGGAATGAACCTCAGGCAAGGAATGAATCAGAGCAGCCTTTGAAGAAGCACAGATTCTGTGAAATCTCACCTACCTAGAACTATCTATCCCACAGGGCATTGCAGGGGAGCAGAATATGCCACCCCAAACTACGCCTCTTTGGCATCAGGGTTATTTGGAGCTGAAGGCAATCAAGACCTACCAGACTCAGGAAAAGCTTTTTACCACCCACCCCCCAAACTGCCTAAAAGAATTTAGAAAGGGGGCCTGTACCAGGGAAAGAACTATTATCAGGGATAACATTTTCATCTCAAATACTTATCTGTATGGCAGGGCAAACATTTTTTTTAATGTTTATTTATTTTTGACAGAGAGGGAGAGACAGAGTGTGAGCAGGCGAGGGGCAGAGAGAGGGAGACACAGAATCCGAAGCAGGCTCCGGGCTCCGAGCTTTCAGCACAGAGCCCTACGCGGGGCTCGAACTCACAAACTGCGAGATCATGATCTGAGCCGAAGTCGGACGCTCAGCTGACTGAGCCACCCAGGCGCCCCGGGGCAAACATTTTTTAATCAAACATTTGTTCTTCTCCTCTTCCTGGTTATGCCTTTCTCCCTTTTGAAGCCCCAGACCCCCATCTCTTTCTTTAGCTCACGATGGTATATAAGTCTCAAATGCCTGGCTGCCTTTGTGTCTCATAGCTTTGTGGGGTTCCTGGACATACATACAAAATTACATTTGTTTTTCTCCTATTAATCTGTCTTTTTATTACAGGCAGGTCTCAGTCAAGAATCTAGAAGTGTAAAGGAAAAAATAGTTTTATTCCTCTGTTGCATCTTCTTATATTCTGCTTTACAGAAAAAGACAGGGGCACCTGGGCGGCTCAGTCTGTTAAGCGTCCAACTCTTGGTGTTGGCTCAGACCATGATCTCACAGTTCATGAGTTCAAGCCCCGAATCAGGCTCCGGCCTGTCAGTGCAGAGCCTGCTTGGGATTCTCTCTCTCCCTCTCTCTCTGCCCCTTCCCTGCTTGCTCTCTCTCTCTCTCCCCCAAAATAAATAAACTTAAAAAAAAAAAAAATAAAGAGAATGACAGACTCCAGGAGGAATAGTATAGTGCAGGGTGTGGAAACACAATCTCTCAGAAAGGTCTTTGGTTGGTATGTGACTCAATGGTATACCTTCACCAGCTGAAGACTTTATAATAAGGACTGGACCTCAGACAGGCATCCCGGGGGACATGCCAGGCCCTCTGTCAGGGGTGTACTGGTCCCGACACACCAAACCAAGAGAGGATGAATTCTAGAATTTTGAATGATTTTCAACCAGAAGAGCTGAGCATAAGTTGAAATGTAAGGATGGATGGATGCATGGACAGATGATAGATAGATAGATAGATAGATAGATAATAGATAGATAGATGATAGATAGATGATAGATAGATAGATAGATAGATAGAGACAAAAAAAGTACACACTTAACCATAGCATATACAAAGATTACAGATAGCGTTCTGGAAGGATCACAGGATACGGGTAATAGCAGAGGACTCTCAAGAGAAGAACGAATAAATAGGCATCTCATGTGAGAGAGAGACTCACTGATCACTGCATACTCTTCAGTATGGTTTGAATGCTTCCCCATGTGTTTATTACTTTTTCAATATAAGGATGGAAAATAAGAGGGGATTCTCAAAAACATACTCAACAACAAACCCCTCTTGGTGCTTTTAATGACCCTAGAAGTTAAGTGACCAGAACCCCATTTCCTCGGACTGCCTGGTTAAGCTTTCTCCTCTGAGGCTTTGTTGTACTGGCCATGCAGTCGTTCACCCTGGTATGAACTCTGCTCGTGCGTCACTTCCCTAAGCAGAGAGACGAGACAACGGGACCCACCTTGTGCCAGGCAAACATGTTACGTGGGCTTTGTTGCCTTTGGGTCTGCCCTAGTTCAGAGGTAAAGGTGAAAGGGTGACATTAGGGAGTCCAAAGTCCCAGCCACAAAGCCTCCAGACCCTCTGCACACAGCCAGGGACAGGTCAGGGTTTCCTTGGCCCAGAGATCAAAGAGCTGTCCTCAGCCCGGCCTCCAAGGTACTCAAAGTTCTTGGAATATCCTGAGCCCCTCATTGACCTTATTACAGCCGGTGGATACCATTCAAGACTTCAAGAGAACGGGGGACACATAGATGGTTCGGTCGGTTTAGCGTCTGACTTCAGCTCAGGTCGTGATCTCGTGACTCATGGGTCCGAGCCCCACATCCAGTTCTGTGCTGACAGCCGAGAGCTTGCTTCAGATTCTCTCTCTCGGTCTCTCTCTGTCTCTGTCTCTCTCTCTGTCCCTCCCCTGCTTCACACACACTCTCTCTCTCTCTCTCCCAAAAATAAATAAACATTAAAAAAAATTTTTTTAAGGCTTCAAGAGAATGGGACATGAAATAGACTGTCCAGCATGATTCTGAGCCACTCCATGCCCCCCACGCCAGACATACACATGCACAGGTACATTCCACAGGAAGAAGCTGGGTCTGGCTTTACAGCCCAGTGCTACTGCTCTCTAGCGGAACGAACCTCACCAACTCCTTTTTCATCCCTAGAGCCTGCTTCCTTATCCACACAAGGAAAGAGGATTGTAGAGAAGATTAAATTAGATGCAATCATTTCTGCTATAGATGCCCGCCACATAACAACAGTACTGTCCTTCCCTCGTTCCCCCTTCCCTTTGGCGATTTCAGAAATAAAGGAGCGCTTTTCAAAGAATTCAACGGACTGAAAGACAACATAAGCTTCTGTCAAAATGAACCTTCCGACTTCTTAGAAAACTCCGCAGACGCTCCAGTGGGATTCAGGTCTCTTGGACTCTTACACAATAAGTTACGTAAGGGTCATCTTATTCCCCCAGCGTGCCCTCTCGGATTACAGTGTGCAGGCTAAGGTCAAAAGGAAATTATGTAAGCATAATCCCGGGAAATCGGCATACAAAGCAGGGCCCAGTTCAAGAAGCAAACCAGCAGTATGTTACCACGAATCTCGGAGGCCAGAAACTGCTAAACATATAAAACATAGTTTGAGTACATTTGGTTGAGAGTTGGGGAGGGACTCGTGGAAATATTTTCTAAACGGTGTATCAGGGGGGCAAACAATATGAATAAGGCCTGGTTTTGCAATAGACGGTGGTCTTGAAAGTCTGCCTATTACCCTCTTAATTGCTGCCTTCCTGGGAGGTCTGGGCAAGGGGCCAGAGAGCCAGAGGGAGGGGGAGCCAGGGAATTGAGACTTGGGGCAGAGGCACTTTACCTACAAGTATGAAAGTATTTCAACACTTTAACTACCAGCTACACATTTGCCCTGGAGGCGAGGCATTTCTGAAATAGTCCTATTAGTGAAAATGTTTGAAACTGTGTCAAAAACCCAGCAACATACAGCAATGTACAAAAAGATTCTGAACTCCCTTAGAAAAACAATTTGCACATCAAATTGACAAAACTTTCTTAAAATCTTTTTAATGTTTATTTATTTTTGAGACAGAGAGAGACAGAGCATGACTGGGGGAGGGGCAGAGAGAGAGGGAGACACAGAATCCGAGGCAGGCTCCAGGCTCCGAGCCATCAGCACAGAGCCCGACGTGGGGCTCGAACTCGTCAACCACGAGATCATGACCTGAGCTGAAGTCGGACACTCAACTGACTGAGCCACCCAGGCGTCCCGACAAAACTTTCTCAAAATCATAACATCTATGATTGGCAGGGACACAGGAAATTAAGTGTAAGACTCTGTGTTGGTAAGGTAAGGGTGGAGAGAGGGTCGATTTGGCATTTTCCATCAATATTAAAACTCTGCGATACCCTCGGACCCAGCAAAAATATCTTTCTGTCCTAGAGAAATGTGTGCATGCACAAAGGTGTATATCTTTTGCAAAATTGTAACAGTAAAAACTGAGAAGTCACCTAAATTCCATCAAATAAGGGGATGGCTGAATAAACACTGGTACATTTTGAAGCTATGCAAGACTATGTTCCTGTCGAAAAGAATGATGTATTGTTGTATAAACTGACATGGAAAAATGTCCAAAATATAGATATATGAAACGTATTCACGCACATGTACACTTATAATGAATGGAGAGAAATTTTGGAAGAAGCAAAAGACTGCAGGAGTTACCTCTAGGAATGGGATTGGGTTTTAGAGTCAGGTACATAAGGGATCCTTTTATGTTTGTGTAGGGTTTTTTTGTAGGTTTTGACTTTTAAAACCATGTTATGTTCATGTATTATACTGGATAATTCACATTTCCTTTGGTAAATGATGAATCAGCCATCTCAAATGTTTGGGAGAGGACAGTTGTTGTTTTTTTAATTCAGGAAAACATTAACCTTTTAAAAGATGAGGCCAAGAGGCTTCCATTTGTAAAAGAGGTTACCAGGAGGTAATAGCTCTGTGTGCTGAATTTGCTGCCAAGATCACCTGATGCAGAGAGTAACACAAGATAAATTTTCCAAAATGATTCTGAGGTTTATGCTCAAGAAACACAGCAAATAATCTGCCCAGCAGAGACTAGCGTTTATTTCTCTCAGAAGGAATGGACTTCCCGGAGGAGGGTGGTACCTTTTGTTCTCTCCTTTAAAATGAGAGGAAAATACAGGATCTCTTTTCCTAGTCTTAATTCCCACTGGCCTTGATCAGACACAGAGACAGTTGCCTCCCATGCACATAGGAGTTCATGCATCAGAAAACACTAGCCCCAAGCTGGTTCTGGTCACTTAAGTTCAACCCCTGGGACATCTTCTCCAGAACGGAATCATAAAGATTCCAGAGTGGGACTGTAGCTGCACGTGGGGCTTCCTCCACCGCCCTGCTCTGACACGTTGTGCAGCCACACACAAGTCACTGACACCTCGCTATTGTGCTGGAAGTATCAGTACCCTGCCTTCAGGTAGGGATAACCCATTCTCTGTGCACCGAGATCATAACAAATAATAACAACAACAACAATAATAATAATATCTGTGCACCAGAATATCTCTCCATTTTTACACACACACACACACAGATCTGATATCTAGTGAATTCAAAGGTTTGATAAAGTTAACAACAGATGTGCCAACATTGTGAAATCCGTAGAAGGCTCCAGCCAAAACATCTTTTGCGGTGCCCGGGTGATCATTTCACAGTGCTTCAAACGTTTGGGACCCAAGGTATATGGCCAGGAAGTGACCCCAATGAGAACTCAGACCCTGATCTTCTATCATCAAAAAAAAACTGTTTACATCTAAGACCCAAATATGATCCATGTTATTATTTGGCTAATTCACTCATCCACTCAGTAGATATTTGCCAAGCATCTATTCTGGACTTGCATCTACATGCAACAGACACAGTGGTGAACAAACAGAGGCTTACATAATAGTAACGGTAGGAGAAATAAACAAAGAATTAATGTCATAGAGGAATACATTCTATAAAGAACAATGAAGTGATATGGTAGTAAATGGGATACCGTGTGGTGAGGTACTATTTTATATAAGGTGATCAGGAAGGCGACATTTATTTTTTGAAGTTTATTTACCTATTTTGAGAGAGGGGGTTACAGTAGGAGCAAAGGAAGGGCAGAGAGAGAGGAGATGGAGAATCCCAAGCAGGTTCCGTGCTGTCAGCACAGAGCCCGACACGGGGCTTGATCCCATGAACCGTGAGATCACGACTTGAGCCGAAACCAAGAGTCTGACGCTCCACCAATCGACTAAGCCACCCAGGCACCCCAGGAAGGTGACATTTAATCAGTGACTTGGAGAAAGTAAGGGTGACCATGTAGGATCCTAGAGAAAAGTATTCTGAGAGAGGAAACTACAAGTGCAAAGGCCCTGAGGCAGGAGCAAGCTGATGAATTCTAGGAACAGCAAGAAGGATCTCCTCACCACAGGCTCACAGGCAAAATTCTAGGAGCGTGTGCTTGGGAGAATCAAAGGACAATTCCCCTAAAAATGCAAATACAGAAAAAATTTCCTTACAACTTAAGAGCACTGAGAATTAACTTAGGGCAGTAAAGAGCACAACCTGCTCACTGCCCCGCCCTCAGTAGTGGGAAGGGTTTCTCGGGTGCCAATCACCCTGACTGGATCAGATTCCTGTGCCCGGAACTGGAAGTGACCTCGAGGCACTTTTAGTTCCCAGAGGCAGTAAGAGAATTGAACCATTCAATTGGGCTTAGCAGCTCTGTTTCAGACCCAAAATAAGTAACTGACAAATATTTTTGGTTTGTCTTTAAGTTGAGTGTTGAATGTCCCAAGAGTATTAAGTAAGTAAGTAAGTAAGTAAATAAATAAATAAATAAATAAATAAAAAGGAATAATTAAAAAAATAAAAATAAAAATAAACAGGGGCGCCTGGGTGTCTCAGTCAATTGAGCTTCTGACTCTTGATTTCAGCTCAGGTCATGATCTCAGGGTTCATGGGTTCAAGCCCCACGTTGGGCTCAGTGCTGACAGTGTAGAGTCTGTTTGGGATTCTCTCTCTCCCTGTCTTTCTGCCCCTCCTCTGCTTGCTCTCTCTCTCTCTCTCATTCTCTCTCTCAAAATAAATAAATGAACTTTTAAAAAAAGAAATAAAGGGGCACCTGGGGGGCTCAGTCAGTTAAGCTTTGACTTTGGCTCAGGTTGTGATCTCACAGCTCGTGGGTTCGAACCCCGTCTTGGGCTCTGTGCTGACAGCTCGGGGTCTGGAGCCTGCTTTGGATTCTGTGTCTCCCTCTCTCTGTCCCTCCCCTGCTCGCACTGTGTGTGTATGTCTCTCTCTCTCTCAAAAAAAACATGAACATTAGAAAATTTTTCAATAGATAGGTAATAATAAAAAGAAATAAAAATTTAAAAAAGATAAAACAATAAAGAGGCCGATTTAAGCAGGATGCTGAATCAAAGCCACCCAACCCACTCCATGGCACTTACCTCGCCTGCTTCTCATGCCCCACCCCCAACTCTCATGTGAAGACCATCACACCTAATAATTCTTGCGAAGTACCAGGCTTCCAAGTGCAGCTCGCCCATAAAACACTTCATAAAACGTGTGGACTTGGCTCCTGCTTTTGCAAGCACAACCTTGCCCTCCCTCCTTTCTCCTCGTGGCCAGGCACACCGCCCTCCCGCTCTCAGAGCACGCCTGGGAACCCCGGCCCGCACACCTTCTACTGCGCTGCCTGCCTCTCGCATCCCCTCTGGGGAGGCAGTGCTGGCTGGTTTCCTTCCCTCGTGCTCTTGCAGGACTCACTGGGCGCCAGTCCTGATACCACCCAGCAAGGTTGGAGGCTTGGCTGGGAGGTTCCTGGGACCACGAACAGTCAACGGGGACCCCCCAGGGGAGAGGGGCACTGAAGCTGGTCTTCCCCATGGCAAGTGTGCCGAGAGGTACACGCACCTGGCTACGGCCAGGGGCTGGCGGGGCCAACTGTGACCCCCTTCCCTACCAGACCCTTTGCTTGTCTCTTAAAAAAAAAAAAAAGAGAGAGAGAGAGAGAGAGTTTTATTGTATGGTTTTCGGATTGCATCAATAATATGTACTTTGTTTACAGAAAGATATAAAAAAGAAGGGGAAAAATCATCAGTTAACTCCATTGTCCGGAAAGTCTAATAGCCAATGCTTGGAGCCAAGCATTGTTTTAAGTGCTACACACTCACTTAAACTCCCTTAAAATTTATTCATTTAAACCTCATAACCGTTGTACAAAGGTGACATTATTTTAAGACCCATTTTGCAGGTGAGAAAACCAAGGCACAGAGAAACGAAGGTCCTTTCCTAGGGCTCAAAGTAATAAAGCTGAGGAGCTAGAATTCGAACCTTGACCCAGGTTCTTAATGCATCTCGACTACATCTACTTTCCATCTGAGGGGCCCATCTCTAGCCCGTGCTGCCTGGGTTCATAGCACGGAGCAGGGAAGGTTCCCTCTCTTCGCCTCCGTGGGCTCACAAAGGCTGGGAGGGCTGACGGGAGGAAGAGCAGGCCGTGGAGGCTAAGAGCCCCACTGAAGGACTACACATTCACCAGACCTGACAGCAAAACAGAGCAAGGAGCCACTTTTCAGCCCATCGGGATGTGTTGAGTATCCAGTATATGTCCGGGACTAGGGGGATATAATGACTGGCACCCAGCCTTTGACCACAAGGGTTTGGTCTATTGGCAGGGACAGAGCACGTAAGCAAGCGTAACTGACAACAGACATGGGACCAGACTGTAGGCTCCTCGAGAGCAGTTTCACCTTGTCCGCACTGGGGACTCGTTGGAAGTGTTGAGGAGCTATTTATTGAACGACTGAATGACCTGAGCCAGCGGCACTGTTCTCTTCTGAAATCCTGGAGAAGTCAGGACGGGATTTTCAGGTGTAACGACAGTTCAGCTGAGACCCGCAGGCAGAGGGGAGGGGCAGGGGATGAGCAAAGCGTGGGGGCCGGACTCCACACGGCCGGCACCCAGGCTGGGGGAAGCCCGTGTGCCCACGGCAGAGGCACGTTCCACAGGCGAGGAACGGAGACCATGCAGGGACTTGGAAAGACAAACAGGCTCAGATCAGGTGCTCTGAGGCCAAAGGAAGGAGTCCAGACGTGGGGGGAAAAAAAGACACATGTGAAGACAAAGTTTGAGAGTTAACACTTCATTTGTTCTCTACCCAAGGGAACAGGCAAGAAAAAAAGACCTTATGGAGGATAAGAGTTGAATCTTGCATAACAGCTACTTCTGTGGGGAAGAAGGAGGAAGAAGAATCCTCAAAAACGCAGGAAAACACCATGAGGGAGCAGGAGGGGCATGAAGGGGTTCCCAGGAGCAATCTAGGGGGCTTCCCCCCAGCACTGTTATTCTCAAGCACTCCGACTAAAGAGGTCTCCCAGTCTGCCCTGCACAGATGCAACCACTCACCGCGACAAGAGCCCTTTCCCTCTATCTCAGTGGCCTGCAGATCACCTTTAAGACAAGAGTGGTTCCAAGCCCCTTTCACCTCACGGGCAAAGTCCAATCCAGTAACGCTGGCTGCCTGGACCAGTGGGTTGAGATGGATTCTGAAGTTGAATCCAGATTCACAGCAAAATGAGTTCTATGATCGATGAGCAAATACCTGCCACGGACACAAAACTGAGGAGTGGCCACCCATGTGCCCATATGGGCTCTCCCTGCTTCCAGCAATTTGCATTTATTTTATTTCGATGCGGACTCACGCAGAGCAGAGACTGTCGTATTTAGTCTCGTGCCAGGGGCTGTGCCACGTGGGCACTGAGGAAATAGAGATTACGATACTCAGCAAATGTTTGCTAAGTGAATGATCAAACTCATTTGTTCCCGAGAGAAGGGACGACAAAGAAGCTGGACGCTGTGAGCTTTCGGAGTGCAGAAGCGGCAGGAAGGGCCTCTTCCTTTGAAGCCAGCCCTCCAGCCCTCCATCCTGACCCTGCCCTGTGCCAAAGTCCCTGCGACAGGTCTGGGCCCCGGCTGCATCCCAGCACTGCTCTGCAAGAGGCGTTGCTCCTAACACAGCCAGTGAATTCTGGAATGCATGAGCTGAGTCTCGCTAGGAGTGGGCTCACAGGCTAAGCCAAAGCATTCCTCAGGCATCTGCTTTTACCAAAAGAGACACGGGAAAAAGCAGAGGCATGCCTGGCTTGGCCTCTCCTGGGGTTGGTGAAAGAACTGTCTAGAATTGGGTGGGCCAACCGACTCTCCCTCTGAGGGTCTCCCCTCGAGTACTGATGATGAGCAAACCCAATATTCCTCTTGGCTGCTCCCCAACCTTCAGTAGGGTGCCCCACATGGGTTGGACACTCAGTAGATAAGAGAGACACATTTCATTTAAAGAACTCCCAAACTGGATGGGGAGGAAAGCAAACAGGTGGGAAGTTATGGTCCAGGAGGTAAGCAAGGAAATACACGATTGCCAGAAAACGCCAGTATAGACACACATCTCTGCTCCCGGAGTTAGGAAGACAAAGAGATTGACAGAAAAGCTGGGGACAGAGTCACAAAGGAGAAGCGTGTGTGTTCAGTCTGGAAGACTCCAGGCCGACTTTTAACGGCGAGAGAGAAAGGGAGCGGATGCAGCAGGCAGAGGAAATGGAGAACGTGGCTCAGAGGCGGGAAGGGAAAGGCGAAGTTGAGAAACAGGCAGGCTGCACGTGGGAGGTGAGGCTGGGAGGTGCCGGGAGCGAGGTGAGAACCAGGCACGTGAACCGGAGGGTGCCGCAGGAGCCTGGGCAGCCCCGTACAAGGCCTGGACTAAGGGATGGGCCATCCAGATGAAAACAAAGATTAAAGCCAAGGCCACATGAGAAGGGAGAATCAGGGAGGAATCAAAAGTGCCCAGGGAATCCAAGGGAATCCCACAGGCCACCAGGAACAAGAAATAAGAGGAAATGATGGAGGAAGCCGTAACTGTCCGTGAGTCCTTAGCAACGTGGGTTCGTTGTATGGCCTACACACCTCCAAACCTCATCTGGCAAGCGCCAGGGGCCCGGAAATCAGGTGTTTGCGTGGCTCTTTCTTGGGAAGTCTGTGGATGTGTCCTCATGTCAGCTCTTCTCCCTCCCTTCCTTTTGGGGGAAAATGAAGAGAAGAAAGGCCCCTCCCTTCTAGATTTCCAGCGCCCTTCCCTCCAGACAGCCACCCAGCGACCCGCGGAAAGGCTCATCTCTGCATAGCAAAGAAAGTCTCAAATGTGCTTACTCCTCATAGGATATCTGCATTTTAAAGGAGGCCTAACCCAGATGCTTGGATTTCCAGTAAGTTCACCCACAATTTCCTGTCTGCTGCATACCTGGGAGGGTGCGGAGGGGGTAGCACACAGCTCGTGGGCTCAGGGGGCTTACAGTTTAGCAGTGGAAAAGGCCATTCTAGTCTGTTTTGCACTTATCTTTGCCAGCAGGGGCGGAAGTCCTGTGCAGTTAGAGATTCACATACCTGGGATGGTCACAACACGGGTTCAAATCCCAGCTCCGCCAACTTACCAGCTAAGAAACTTGGGGTGAGTTTCCTAACGTCTCTCAGCCTCAGTTTTTGTCCTCTAGGAAACCCTGAATGAGACCGGTATGGTGAAGGGTTCAGTACAGTGCCCGGCACAGGCAAGAGCTATCTGCCACGATGTTCCCGGAAATACTAGAAACTCACTCCTGGCTTTTAGAAATGCGCACTGAATCAAAAGAGAAGAGGACATCTCCAGAGACTGAGCAGGGCTTTAACTCCCATGAGCCCTTCTCATTCCAGTTCCTTATTTATAGATGAAACAACCATGAGACTGTCTTCTTCTACCTTGTTCTTATCTTGCAGGATTGGGTGGGGGGTGGATGATAGGATCCCCATTTATCGAGCAGACAGTGAGTACGGCATGGTGCTAGGCACATCACAGACTTAATCTCTCTCAATCCTCCCAACCCAAAAGATACAGGTGTTCTCCCCCAGATTAAGAGAGAGAGTAAAGAAAGAATGCAAGTCGCCCAGGGTCTCCAAAAAACCACCTCAGCTGCTTCCCAGCTCCCGACCTGAGTCAGGCTTGGACCCCAGGTGCCTGGAGATCCTTCCAAAAATGCACACGGAGATAAAATGTTTTCCCAGCCTTTTGATTTACAACTCTAAAGAGCTTGGCTGAAGCAGCAAATCTTTTGATGATTTATTCCAATACTCTTAGTTGCCCTGTCAAGCCTGATTGGGAAGATGCCTGGCTGGGGTTGGAGTCTGTCTCTGGTCTGGTCCAAACCTTGGGGCGAGTGACCTGCCACCAGGCATTGGAGGTACGTAATGGAAAGAGCCTTAAGATTCCATTCTTTCGACTACCCTAAATCTTGAACTTACCACCTCTCTGGGAAAACGTACTGAAGCCTGCCAACATTTTTATTTCCTTTTAGAGATCTTCTTTACCGCGTGAACCCATCTACCCACAGCTCCCATGTAACGGAATCATGATCTGGTCTCCATTGGAGAAGTTAATCATAATAATATACCAATGACCACTAACACTGAGTCCTTACTCCGAGGTAGGCACTGTCAGTAACCTAATGAAATAGGTGTTATCATTAGTTCGACTCGATGGATGGGGACACTGAGGTTTAGAGGGCGGGGTAGGTCAATCAAAGTCAGGCAACTGGTTAGTGGCAGAGACAGAATCCAAACCAGAAACGCTTTCCTCGGGGGGGGGGGGGGGGGGGCAGGCTCTACTCACTGTGTAACGCTTCACATCCCTTCTCCACCTGCCTGAGTGACGGGCACATCTCCACGCTCACAGAGGGCAGGCACGTCAGTTCCTGTTGGGACCGTGAACACTCCAGACCAGCACGTTCTTCTACCACTGTAGACACGTGTGTCTGTCATCTGGCCCCCCCTTGGCCCTGGCCACGAAGTTAGGAAGCTAAAAACAGTCTGATTTCCAAGTAGTATTTAGCGACCTCATGAGACACAACATCACTGTGAGCCTTTTGAGGGTACCTTTAAAAACCAAGACAGAAACTTCACGAAAATGGTACCATCTTGGAAAAATTGTACACTGTATCATCAAGATGAAAAACAAAAACAAAAACAAGAGGTTCCCAGTGGCTGTCTGTAACGGTAGGATGATGGATGGTTTTTTATTTCCTTATTGATTCTCTCCTTTATGTTCAAACTTTCTACAGCAAACATGTTTCACCTTGATAATAAGAAACCAAAAAAGTTAAAAATAAATTGATCGCCTCCCCCTCCTGCCTCCAAAAACACAGTCTACGTGACTCAGAGTAAAGACAAAGAACTACTTCGTCTGTAAGTCACGTCATTGGCACATGCTCCCTCACCTTGCAGCTCACACATCGTGCCCTGGTTATGCATTTACACCTCTGTCTAACACGACTCGGGTTTCAAGCCTGCCTCTGATACTGAGAGCATGTCAGCATGGGGAGCGAATTACCTTAACCCGTCCATGGCGCCTTTCCAGTCCTTCCAGTGCCTTCTGCAGAGGGAAGGTTTAATTACCGAAAGCCCTGTGACGCAGTCAGCCTATTTTTGGCTGGCAGGCGGGACAGGTTAGCTCTTTATCCACTCCTGCCTTGGCCGAGCCTCAGAGGTCACAGAGAGGAGGCATTTTCATCCTGACCGGTTGCCAAGCCTGACTTTCTAGAAGCCACTCCGGTACTGCCTCCCGAGGAACCAGCTGGGTTTCTGCAAAGGATGGGTACGATATCTCTCCCCCCCCCGCCCCCGCAGTACTGTCACCCCCAGCTAGGGCTCTTAAAATGTCTCAGCACGTGCAGGACTGAACAGAGGGAGCCCTTGTTTTGTAATGCACTTTAGTGGGCACGTTTCACTACATGGATTAGGTGAGATGGTTGGGGGTAAGCTAATGTGGTGGGTAAAGTGCACTGCAGGAGAAACAAATGGGAATTTGGGGGTGGCAGAGGAAGGAAGGGAGGCTTTGGAGCAGAGAGCAAGAGGCCCTATCAGTACAGAGGGGAGGCCATGGAAGGAAACCGTGGCCAATGAAGACTATCCCAGCCGGGAGGAGTGGCCAAGGGAACTTCAATAATACTAACAGCACTAATAATAGCAGTAATAATAATGTCGATGGTAATGATAGCTCACATTTACAAAGCACTTACTGCGGGTATCCTTCCAAGCAAGCGCTGTCCTCTAGACCCTCCACAACCCCATCAGGTAGGTACTACTCTCATCTCCGTTCGACGGGGGAAGAAATTGAGGCACCAAAAGTCAAGTGAGCTGTCCACAGTGATATAGCAAGTGGCAGAGCTGGGTTTTGAAACTCTGAGCACATCTTGAAGAAACTCGGTGGTACAGAAATGCCCAAGGCTCCACTGCACTCAGCTTGCTATCTTGTTCTGCGGTGTACACACACACACACACACACACACACACACACACACACCCCGCCACCTCCCTTGAGGCTCAGACCTTCAGTAAAGTCAGCTACGCCTGCAGCATCTGCCGTCTTTAGGCCGTGGAACTTAGGGAAGCAGGGGATCAAAACAGCTCCCCGGGAGCAAGGGAGGGGGGTGGAGAGCAGCCTGAGCAGTGCGTGATGTTGTGGAGAATATTCTCCCTCCGAATGGAGGTGCCTTAGAGAAACGTTCGCTTCCAGGCATCCCCGGAATGGGAAGAGACTCTCCCAGGCCCCCTGCATGGGACATGGGGCTTTCAGGTGGTTTCACTTAAACCACAAAGGACAACAGATCATTGGCTGAGCTGGAGAATTTGTGAAATTTCCGGACTGACACTCGAATTTAGATACTTTGTTTCCTTGGTTCAAAGATATATATACATTTTTTTAAAAAAACGTTTTAAAATTTCTGTAATTGGGATACATGGTGTTTCTCTTTTTACTTAAAAAAACTATTATTAAACTGTTTGTACAGCTTACAACCAAGGGTGATTTAGAATGGAGTAAAAGCAGCTGTCCGAGAACCTTCTGGTGGAAAGGGCACCTGGGTGGCTCAGTTGGTTAAGCGTCTGGCTTTGGCTCAGGTCATGATCTCATAGTTTGTGGGTTCGAGCCCCGCATTGGGCTCTGTGCTGACAATGCAGAGCCTGCTTGGGATTCTCTCTCTCTCCCTCTCTCTCTGCCCTCCCCGACCTGTGCTTTTTCCCTCTCTCTCAAAATAAATAAATAAACTTAAAAGAAAGAAAGAAAGAAAGAAAGAAAGAAAGAAAGAAAGAAAGAAAGAAAGAAAGAAAACCTTCCGGTGGGAGCAGATGAAGCCGCCCGGACCTCTCTCTTTAGCAGAGGTTTGCCACCCCATTTGTTCCTGCAAATGCACAGAGGCTGTGTCCCACCTTCTTCCTCCCTCACAGTCTCCTGCTTGTTCTGATCTTAGTCAAACATTGCTTCCTCCAGGAAGCCTCCCTGACCTATCTAGACCAAGTCTAATTCCCCTATTGATCTGTGTCATAGATCAATGTCCACCTTCCCCCACTAGACTGCACCCCCAGAGAGGGCAGGATTGTGCCTTTTTTTTCCCCCCAATGTTAAATCTCCAGTTAGGAACACAATAAGAATCTCAATGGTTTTGTGCTTCATGAGTAAATCTGAGTCTCGAACATAAAGCTCGAAGAAAAATGACAGATTCTCATCTCAGATGATCACAAGTTCCTTTCAATAATCCTTGGTAAACACCACCACCAAAAAGGGCGGGCATGAGTGGCTGTATTAATTTGGATTTAGTAATTCTGGAAACAGGTAACAAATATTATAAACCTTTATATTCACAGACCTCGTAATCCGATCTTGGGGATATGGTACATGGAACAATCTCCCAGAAAAAATAAATGCAATTCAGACACAGATGGCCAATTGTAGCACTCCTTATAAAATACAGAAATCGGAAACAACCCAGTTCAGTCATGGCAAAGGTTAAGCAAATGATGCCACAGCAGTGGTAAAGTAGAACAGAGATATCAAGAGACGTAATTTCTTACCCATATTCCCACATGGCAACCTAGTGCCTTTCTATGAAGCTGGGCATAAAGCAGGCCCCACACATGGCCCGCACCGTGTCATAGTGGACCTAAGAAAGGAGTTTAGAATAAGAACTCATAGGAAAAGAATTTTAAGTTCCCTTTTCTTTAACAAAGGAGGGATTGGCAGCATCAGAAGCAGATATAAGAGGAAAGGAATACAGCATGATCTCTAATACATATGGTCGTAGATTATGACCACAAGGAGACACATTGCAAGAGTGACGACCTCTGGTTCACAGACTGACATTTTCCCCCTTATTTATCCTTTTAAATATTTTAGCAATTCTCTGCCATGAGCATATAGAACTTTCATAATCGTAATATGAGCAGCCTGTAAAAAAAACTATAAACAAATGAACTTCAAGGAAGCCGTTTTAAACAGTGAGGAGAAATGGGCCAAAATGTGAACAGGCTAAGTCATTTATGCTATGTAACAAAGGAAAAGCATTGGGTTTTCACAGCTTCGGATCAGCCACAGTGCCAAGCACATGTAGAAAGCCCTCCCTCAAAATCTAACTTTCCCACACTTTGTGATTTCCCGAATGACTGCTGTCAGCAGCGTCTACTTCATTGGACTTACTACTTTTTAAAATCATCTTTTTGGGGCTTCTGAAAACAGAAATCAACACTTCAAAGGATAGGATGTTTGAATATGGTCCCAATTCTGATAAACACGAAACCTGTTCCCCAAATCTAGTGAACATTCGATAGATAGGCATCAAAGGGCTGAATGATCATCAGCCATTTTCTTTCCACTTCTGGAGGGAAAAAAAAAAGCAGTAACTTGAAAGGGAGAAACAGCAAATGTATCTGGTGGTCTTTGTAACACCTACACTCTGTGTTGCAAGAAGAAACACTTAAAAGGATCACGGGGTAGAACGTTGAACAAAATACCTTACGCGCTTAGCAATATCAGAAAGTGTCTTTCCACCACGGAAACCAAGCCTGCTGGCTTTCCCACCACACCAAGTACAGGTAACAGCACCGTATCACTTACACTTTTGCCTTTGAATATGTGGACCCAAGAGCTTTTGCAGCAGGATTAACTGGTTGACAAGGCAAACTTAATGAAGTCCCTCACATTATTCCATAACTTGCAAATGGAAATAGTTTCACACAACACGGCGGAGCTGGGATTCATGGATTTTTATCTGGACCAATTTCTTCAGCAGTGATTGCTGAAGACAGGAACGTGAGAACCTCTAGAAAGAGTCTGAGGTTGAATGCAGAAGACAAAGCCAATAAGTATGATGTCTCCTTTTGGGTGCTTAAGTTCTTCAAGATGCAATCACAGATGATGATTTTGGTAAAAGATACAACTTTGCCAGCTCATGACTAACCATCTTATCAATGGGTCATTTAAACCAGTATTTAAAAGGGGGGGGGGTCCTATATGGAAAGATACAAATATCATTTATTCATTCACTGAGTCATTCCACATCTATTCATTGAGAAGCATACCATGTGCCTAGGGTTCCAGGACCTGCACATTTTATTCACCATCCTGAGTTATTTCAGAGCCAATGATTTCTCTGATGAGCAGATTACACTTCCCAATTTTTACTCCTCCTTTCTCTGAAACTACATGTCTAGAGAGAACCTAGTTCACAGGAGGAAGCTCACATTACTTCAGCCCGTGGGAAAAGCAAGTCTCTTTGCCAAGTTCCATACCAAAGGAGGCTCTAATAAGTATTTTATAATAACCTTTTGTTCCACCTTTCCATTTATCCTTTTTCTCCAGGAATATAGTGATGAGCTCCTTCTCATCCCCTCTCACTGTCCACCCCCACCCTACCCAAGGTTTCTGACCTGACCATCTTCTCGTCTCCAGGAACGCACTGGCCACCTAGCACTGCAGTGAGCTCTCTCTTCCATCACGGTCCTGCTGTACCTCAGAGGAAAATCTGTCGGGTGCTTTAAAGTTTACCTAGCCAGCGTTCTGATGTCCTATTGACCGCCATCATTTGGCTGGAGAGCTGTCCTATTGACCGCCGTCATTTGGCTGGAGAGCTCAAGGTCGCTAAGTGTTTGTTTGAATGTTGTGTAATTATGCAAGTGAAAGACCTCTCAGGATCATCTTAGCCCTTTGATGTCCCTTTCCTCTCCTTAAGCAAGAACTACAGCTGTTCCTCGCCAGGTTTGGGCAATTTCCATGTGGCTCTCCCAGCAGATCGCCAGGAGGGCCCCGAGCCCAGATGATTCTCCCTCAGCACTTACCCCCTTCCTCCCTCATCCAGCCTTGCAGCCATCCGTGGTCATTAACCACTTCACCCCTGTAGCCTCGCTCCCTGACATTTAATCCAGACTCATCAAAGTACTGTGTCTTTAACTTCTAACTGCCAGTGTAAATGAAAGGAGAAAGGAGCCCACTCCTTTTAAGGCCCAGAGATGTTCCAGGCTTCCAGTCCTTTCTCTGTACTTAAATTCTACATGTTCTTTAGCTTAATTTATTCATGGACTCTGTTTTGTTTTCTAAGGAAATGTAAAATCAAAGGTCAACTTATTGTTTTCAGATAGATGTGAACACCAGTCCCCAAGTCACCTTCAACGGCATCCATGGACTAGAGCGCCAATTCTCAGAATGTGTCCCTCAGGACACTAATCCCCCCAAGTGTCCCTTGACATAAAGGTTAAGGGGTCAAATAAGATTGGAAAGAGCTGCTCATCCTTGAAGACTCACAAAGTCTGTTGGTGTATCAAGGCTTTGAGAAGTTCAGTAGGAAAGAAACGTTTTCGACCAAGCCTTACGCAAAGTCCCTGGAGCCCAGAACACGCTTTACTTTTTGTGTGTTTTATTTTTCTTCTATAAAAACTATAGACGTGGCATAGATTCGGTGGTCCAAGGAACACACTCTGGGAAGCAGTGATCTGCTATATAAACACCGAGAGAGCCCCGAACCAAAGCTGTAAGTGGACTTATTTTTGTAGAGAAATAGTAAAGGCTTTCAGTCAAAAGATTTAGTAGGAGGCAGGCAGCCTTGAATTAGTACTCTGGCTGCAGTTTAGTATAGAGAATGGAACCTCAGTTCTCAACTGGGATGGATGGCAGGTGGGGAAGGGACCAGGGGGCTAGCTGGCCCATCACCCACGCCAGACAGGAGACCTCCACGTGCTTTGCAGATAATCGGACGTGGAGCCCCCCATAACTGGGCCTTTGCAGGAGCCCCGCATCCTGAAGTCCCGATCCACTACGTACAGCCTTCCCCACATCCGTGGCTCTTTCACAAGCTCTTTATGGCCCAGTTCGGGGCCATTTCGATCCCAATCTGAAATTTTCGCAAGCACGACTGCATCTGGAAAAGGACTGATATTCTATTTGGTTCCTAATCACCGCCATAGATAAGTATGCAGCAAGCAGAGGCCATCTTGGGAGCTCCACCTGAGATTTTAAGCCCACTTCCAGCACTCATGTGTGATTCTGGGTAGATTACTTAACAACTCGGGGCCTCAAATATCCCGTTCATCAAGAGGCACAATAATAGTAACCAGGGGCACCTGGGTGTCTCAGTTGGTTGAGCGTCCGACTTCGGCTCAGGTCATGATCTCACAGTTCGTGAGTTCGGGCCCCACATCGGGCTCTGTGCTGACAGCTCAGAGCCTGGAGCCTGCTTTGGATTCTGTGTCTCCCTCTCTCCCTGCCCCTCCCCCGCTCATGCTCTCTCTGTCTCTGTCAAAAATAAAAATAAACATTAAAAAAAATTTTTTAAATAATAGTAATGATAATATCTCATAGGATTGTTACAAAAATTGAAAATTAAATCAGTCAATGTACATGCAACAGCATGCAACACACAGTAACTATTATTATTGATTATCATCATTATTATTTATGATTAATTATTATTTATTGATTCATTCCACAGATATTTCTTGGGCAAAACAGTCACTGCCTTTAGGAGCCCTCAATGTCCTTTGAACAGCTTTGCTATTGAGAGTTGCCAGTAGAATCCGTGGCATATCCATAGCAAGGTCTCAGCTCTCCTCGGGAGCTTGACTACTACTGAAGTCCTTTTAGTTGCCACATCTAATCCTCTCTTGGGGACATTTATCACAGCTAGCCTTCATGGAAGACTCACTATGTTCTGGGCCCACTTGAAGGGCTATGCATGTGTTGGCCTTGTCTAACTCCTTCAACAACCCCAAGGGGTAGGCACTACTGTTATTCCCATCTCTAAGGCCAGAAGACACAGAGAGGCTGGGTAACTTGCCCACGTTCACACAGCAGTTCACTGGCAGAGCTGGGATTCAAACCCTCAAAGTCGGATCCTGAGCCAGCACCCATGACCGCTGTATTACCCTGCCTCTCTCTGGAGGGGTTTACGATGTCTGTAGGGGCATGAACGTGTGAGGAAGGAGGAGAAGCGGAGAAGGCAGGGGTGGGCACGGGTGAGGCATGGAGAGGGCACAACCGTCTTTGGGGCGTCGTGAAGAGAAAGACAACCGGCTGATCAATTAGTCGTGCACAGCCCGAGCAGCGCTCCCATTCTGCCTCAGGATGTTCTGAGGTTGCCGGAGACCCGTGGACGGCCGAGGGGGAGGCAGGCAGCAGGCTGAGCCCTGGCAGCGAGGAAGGGGGCCCAGCTGGAGCCCAGGACACAGCTAATGAGAGCAAAGCTGCTACAGAAGCCTCTTTTTCTGGGCTGCCAAGAGTTTTTGTTATTTGTAAAATAGGGGCTCATCGGAGAGTTTCAAATACTGTTCGGGAATCAGAACCAGAGGGTGCCTAAAGATCCCTCCCAGCGGTGGGGCCTTAGGATGCCAGCTCCCCCAGGGTCCATCTCAAAGCTCAAAGCGACCGACAGAAGAACTAACACTCAGGGTACTCTGCGAGCCAGGGGCTTTGGGCTGAAAGCTGCCAGCAACCCTCTGCATGGAATTATTATCTCCACCTTCCAGACGAGGCAGGGAGAGGGAAAACAAGTTGTCCCAAGACATGTGGCCGGCAAGGACTGGCACCAGGGCCTGAGCCGGAGACGGGAGAAACGCCAGGCATGGTGACCGCACGCAGAAAGTGGCTCGAACCCGAGGAGCGTCGGCACCTTTCATTCCCTGACTCCTCCTCCGGGGAGCCCCTAGGATGGGACCCAGATGCAGACCTGCACGCAGCAGGTGGCTCGTCCACACCCTCCCCGAGCTCTGAGTTCTATTTGCTCTTCCTGCAAAGAGAGGCTCTCGGGCATGAGAGCTTAGCGAGCGACAGGGCACGGGCAGATGGAGTGTCCCCGAGACACTGGGGCCCTGCGCTGGTTACCATTGCTGCCACTCTGTACACGGAGGCTGGATTTCAAAGCAGCTCTTGGCAGAGGTTCTGCTCCCTCCGACACCAAGAACACCATATGTGTCCCTGATCCAAAGGGAGAGGAGACAAACCCCCTGCTGTTCTGGAGCTGGTGTCCAGGAGGCTGACAAACAACGTCTCAGCATTTCCTTTCAATAGTCCGGGGAGGGGTGGGGGGGACACCGGTGGGAGCTGCCCGGGGTGGGGGTGGGGGGGCGGGCAGTTAAGCAGCTGAAAGTTCCCCTTTGTGTCGCTCTCACAGACTTCTGGAAGGGGTCAGTTTGGGGCGATTCATCATTCACCCAAGTAGACTCGGGCTGAGAAGCAAATTCAGATACTGTGGTTAAAAATAAATCTCTGCTCACCATCTTCTTATTAATATTCTGTAAATGTGTTAAGGACCTTCGGCCAACAGGGAGAAAAGTTCATTTACCCAGTGGTGGCTACACTGGCTCTAATAATCTGGTAAGAGGAACCCTATAGCTAAGCCCTTGATTTCTTTTCAAAAAGTTATGGGGAAATGTTAAGCACAAAACAATTCAGCGAGGCAATTACTTGTTCGGACAGTCTGCTGGCATTTGAGTACCACTCACTGACTGCATAATCACTCTGTGCCTCAGTTTCTTCATAGGTAAAATGGAGCTAATCACAATAGCTGTTGTACCTGTGGGTTAATACATTCAGACCCCTATGTCCAATGGTGCCTGAGGCATAACACGCACTCAATACAAGTTAGCTATCATGCAAATTCAATCTATTTTATAATATTTATGGTAATGACTATCATTTATTCTTATTGCCAGGGGCAGGGCTGAGAGCTTGTAGACAGAGCACAGGTTACTCCTCCAGACAATCCCATACGGTGGGTATGATGCCCATTTTACAGATGGGAAACTGAGAAAATGGAGTCAGAGAAGTCCAGACCCGGTGGACGGCAGAGCAGGATTGAAACCAGATCCATCTGAACTCATGAGTGATGCTATGTCATTTCATTGCCTGGTTAGTGTCAGACTGTGAGGCTGGCAAGAGAGAGAACCTGATGGTCCCCATTTAACTGGTATAAAAACGGAGGTAAAGAGGTGAAATGATGAAGGCATAGCCAGTTTTCCTTGCACAATGCTATGCTACGAACGTCACAACGGCCGGGACAGGAAATGAAACGGAGGGAGACTGTAGTAATAATTGGACTTCTTTCTTGACCAAAATAACAGAGCAAAGGCATTTCTGGTCCCTCTGAGGGGAAGCCGTATATGTGCCATTCGGGCACCTCCTCTAAGAGAGCCCCCAAGCTCTTGGAACTGCTCCTTATACATGATTGAGCACATGGTTAAAGCTGGTTTAACTACAGTCCTGAAATCCGGTCTTTCTGACTGTGAGAAGGCCCTGTGGTCAGCATCTCCAGTTAGCTATTATAGCATTCACTACAATCATCAAAGCCTCTAGCTAACCTCTGGGGGTGGGGATCACTTCTCTGGAAGACTCCTCTTCATCCTTCAAAACCTTACCCAGCTATCTCTGCCTCTATACAGTCTCTCTTGACCATCCCCAGCCCTCAACACAATGGATGCTTCCCACTCCTAAATTATTTCTGTTTCCTTTATGTATTTCCAACACAGAGTCCTCCATTAGATGGGGGGCAACCTCCATTAGACCAGGCACCTACAATTTATTTCAATTCGTTGGGAATTAGCAATTCCCACAGGGAATTGTGGGAACAGGCCACCCACCCGCTCGTGGGTACAGGCCACCACGCTGCTAAATGCCCAACGATGCACAGGGACAGCCCCTCCCTGGCAAAGAATTATCCAGCCCAAGATGTCAATGGGGCTGAGGTCGAGCCCCTGGTCTACCCGGTAGCTCTGTTAAGCCGCACCCACAAGGCTGACCCAAGAGTTTACTGCCTTCATACTCAGGGCTCAGGACCCGCAGCAACGTGTGTTTTGGTCCCCAAATATTTGCAGCACCTCTGCAGGAAGAGTATACCTCTCCTATCCCTAAAGACACGCCGTGCCTCACGGCTGCCTTTGGCCGATAGCATGAGGTCCTGTTCCGGATGCTCTGGGTGCCTCGCCCACCTTCCTTGCCTTCTCAGTATAGTGCACTCCAGCCACCTTCCGCCTGCCAGTGTCTGCGTCTCTTTGACTGAGGGCTTTCTCAGAAGTGGGGAGGTGACTCTGCCCCCACGCAGGCCAGAAGGGCTGGGGAACTCAACCCCCCGGGAGTAGCCCTCAGCCACTCCCGGGCAGTTTTGAATGTGTGGATACACCAGCTCCCTTGTTCCTCAAGAGGACAACCCTGAGCATGTAGCTTGTTCCATCTCTGAGAATTTCCCCACAGGATTAAGTGGGAGTTGCCTACATTGCTGGCAGACTCGATAACTCCCCCTCTCTTGGCTGCCCTCCACTTTCCCCACCCACCTACCAGGTGTTTCATGCACCTCCTAAATACGCTACTCGTGTTGGAATCCTTGACCTAGAACCTTCTCCTAGGAACCCAGACCAACACAGAATAGAAGCAGCATAGGATCCCTCCCGGAAGAAGCATCGGGAACCTTCACATAGTTCTGTCATTGCCCTTTTCCTCTCTCTGCTACGAGAGAGGCATGGCCCCGGTGGGGGCTGTTTCTTTAGCTCGGGTCCCCCATGGAGGATAGTACCGGTGTCCTGCAACCAGATGTAACAGAAACAAGAAACAAACGTCGTAGCTGTAAGCCACAGAGCTCTGGGGCTTGTTGTTACAGAAGCATGACCTGGTGAAAGCTGACCGATACAGGGCTTGTTGCTTCCAGGGGACCTTTCTCACTGACTCTATTATAGGAAAGCTGGGCTATATACTTTCCAAATTATATCTGTCTAAGGGCAAAATCATACAGCCTAGCCCTGTCTCCTTGAACTTGTAGATGATTATTGTCTTCCCTTTCCCTCATGGCGCCTTGTGCAGGGCTGGGAATTGGTGAGCACCCAGACACTGGTAGACTGGACCCAGAGCTGCCTGGGTTTTACCACCCAGACCAGTTCAGGGCCGGTGGCTCTTTGGGGGAAAAGAGACCAAAGATGAGGATCCTGGCCTGAAGATAAATGAAAGCACTGGCCACGCTGGCTGGGAGACCTTGGGGGAAGTCCCTTCCGCCATCTGGAGCCGCTGTTTTTCTCCCTCCCCTACTTGACCCGTCAGCCCTGAGAACAAGCTAAATTCAGACCCGAACTCTCAAGGGAAAGACTGTCTCATCCAGGTTACAAACGGCTCCTTTCCTTTCTCCTTCTCGTGGGTCGGAAGAGAGAGGTGCATTCTCCCCTCCCTCTGTCCTTGACATTTACTGAATATGCACCACGTGCTACGCATCAGGCTGAAAACTACTCACGGTCTGTCACAGCGTTTCACATGCTTGAGTCACCCACAGTGGCAACATCACTATTTTTGCCATAAGTGAATGCAATCTCTGCTATTACTTACTTAATAGTGCCTAACACTCACCAATTCTTTGTCCCTAAATGCAGGCACCCTGAGAGGCATTTTTACACTACTGTCAATGGAAAACCAGTACCACTGATGAATAGAAGGGGGTGTGCAAACCAACATGACAATAAACATTTTTCTTGACTTTCAGCTAGGTCCCGCTCGCTGAGGCTTCTGCTGCCTGCCCTCTGTTGTTGTTGTTTTAGATGATTTATTTTGAAAATGAGAGAGAGAGAGAATGAGGGGCTAGGGGCAAGGAAAGAGCAGAGGAGGGGCAGAGACAATACCAAGCAGGCTCCGCGCCATCAGCCGGGAGCCCAACACGGGGCTTGATCCCGTGAACCACTAGATCATGAACCGAGTTGAAAGCAAGAGTTGGACACTCAACTGACCGAGCCACGGAGGCGCCCCTGCCCTCTCTCTGTTTTCAAGGGAGGTTGAAAGGTTTCAGGGCAGCAGCAAAACACGGCAGCACCTGTTTTAACCTTGTCATAACCAGACTGAAGAATTCGAAAAGGAAATGACTGTCTCACCATACGATGCGATGTTACTTAATCTGTCATCGGTGCACCCCCAATCGTCCCCTGTGCCCCCTGAAATCATCTCTCATTTCATCAGGACATCAACCTCACACCTGGAATAAAGCTGTATCGTGCCTGGATCCTGACCACAGTGGGGTTTCATTATTAACAGCACAGACTGTAGCCGGTCCGATACAGGCTTGAGTCCTGCTGCGCCCAGGGCCGCTGGGCAACTCTGGCAAAGTAACTAAACCTCTCTTACCACTGACACCTCCGCAAGGGGTCCCATTTCCTTGCTTCCTACCATTTCATTTGCCTCCTGTCTATGGCCTCCCCTCACCACCTGGATATGACACCAATGTGGCCACGATTCACACGTACCCCTCTCCTACTGACCTGGACGAGCATCTACTGTGGTCCTCAGTTACCAGTGGCTCGGTCTCCTTCCCTCCCCAGCCCTTCTCATACGAGCTTGGTGGCCAGTGGCTACCGGCTTAGAGCCCGCATCTGTGAAGCAATGCGAGGTTGCCTGGCCCCGAGAGGCGGAAGGTGAACCTGCAGCTTTGTTTTTCTTAGCACCGCCACATTAGAGAATATGCCAATGATGCCTCAAAATCTTTGCAAAGGAAAACTCTGTGCCCTCCTGTAAGGTCTGTGGGGTAAGCGCCATTTGTGGTGATGCCTGAGGCGTCACTAATCCTTAAATTCTTTGCCCGGCTCTCAGAAGGACACCGAGCGACATTCATGTGCTCAGCTTCTCGCTAAATGAAAGACGCTCAGGTAACCATCAGAGTCTCAGGCTCCACTGTGTGAGGGAGGTGCCCTTAGTGTCTCCATCATGCAGACGAAGAAACTGAGGCACGGAGGATTTCAGCAACGTGCCTGAGTTCATTTAGCACACGGTGGTTTGGGAGGAAAGCCCAGGCAGTGTGGCTGGGCACGGGGATTCCGCCTAGGATGCCCACCTGCCTTACCGCATGCTCAGAGATCCAAGCCTGTGACTTTCAGAAGCAGCAGGAACCACCGACGCGGGACCTAAGCTGTGTCTGGGGCATAGGGAAGGCCTCCTCTTACAGATGGTGACCGGCACAGAGCCTAGGGGAACACGAGGGGCCTCCAGCCACGGAAGGAGGTAAAGGGCTTCCCGGGACCGGGGAACAAAATGCTGGCCACCTCCTGCCTTGTCCCTCCTGCAGCTGTCCTTCTGCACTCTTTTCTCCTTGAATGCCTTCTTTCAGACTTCAAGGCCCACGGCCAAGTGCTGCTACTTCCATAATAGGAGTGAGCCCCTTGTCGAGTCGGGCAGACCTAGCGGGGATGCCAGTCACGAGGACCTGCCCCAGACTGGGCCACACGACAAATCCCAGGGACCGAGCACGGGGACAGGAAGCGGCTGGTCCGGGGCAGGCATGAGGCCAGGCTACGGCTAGGGGAAGAAGCCCGAAACCAGCGACAGAGAAGCAAAAGCCAAGGTTGGAGGTACAAGGTGAAACGGAGTGGAAGAAAAGTGAAAGCACCAGGAACTGAGCAGATCAGAAACAGACGGAGGACTGCAGGCTGAGCTGTATCAAGGTGGAGGGCTGGGAGTGACCCCATCTGCTAGGCGGGGGGCTGTAGGGCCAACGCAGCACAGCATGGGCAGGGGTACTCTGGTCTGGGAACTGAGCAAGGTGCCCATTGCCCAAAGTGCAGAGTGCTGAGTCAGTGAGCAAACACTTAGAAGCTGCATCCCAGAATCATGTAAACCACAAGCCACAGAAACAGAAATCAGATCATGGGATTAATAATAGCTAAAGTTTACTGAGCATTAACTCTAAGCCAGGCACTTTGCTAAGTGCTTTATATAGATTATCTTATTTAACCCTCACAGAAACCCTCTGAGACCCCATGGGGCTCCAGAGCCAGGTTGGGTTTGAATCTCGACCGCTCCACATCTTGGCTCTGTGATCTTGGGCAAGTTATTTAAACTTTCTGTTTCTCGGTTTCCTCATCTATAAAATGGGATCAGGCTAATAGTTATGCCACACTGCTGTGATGGGGAGTAAACAAAACAACAGGGGTCACATTTACAGTGGTGACTCACAGAGAATAAAGCCTGTCACCTTAACGGTATTACTAGCATTAGCTCCTTTTAGAGACCATCAATCAACCAATCAATCAAGCACAGAGATCTAAGTACATTTTTAAGTGCTAGGGATGGGAATCAAACCCAGCCAGTCCTTCTGGAGAAGCTGGGTGTGCAACCATCATGCCTCACGGCCTCATACCAACTGAGAGGGACACAGGGAACACAGGGTGCCGGGGGGGGGGGGGGTTGCAGGAGAATGCCGAACCAAAGGAAAAGAAAAGCAGAGGACAGAAGAGGGGTCTGCATACAATAAGCACGTAGCCAGGAGGCTCTGGAGACTGAACTTGGTCCTGGCAGCCGAGATTCAGCCCTCTGCTGGATATGGTTTTTCTAGATGGGACATGAGGACTGTATCCCCAAACCCCAGCGCTGTGCTGCATACTCATCAACTCTGGTCGGGGCCACACCTCCATGTGCATATCTCAGAAGTGACATCCTGACCTGGACTTCATGGGACAGGAGTGCGGAGGATACAGCAGCGGTAACAGCTAAGATAGGCTGAGTGATTACTACATACAAGGCACCGCTCTATGCACTTTGTGCTTCAACTCACTTAATCTTCACCCCATACCCTAAGAAGTCAGTTCCATATTATTCTCACTTTGTAGGTGAATACATTAAGGCACAGAGAGGTCACGTGACACTCACAAGGTCACAGAGCAAGCAGGTAATGGAACTCGGGTCCCCATACTCTTAACCTCCAGGATCTAGGTCTATAACACCCAGCCAGGCTAGTCTCAGAAATAAGTCGCTAATTTATTAGGCCTTCGAACCTCCATATTTGTCACTGGATCCCCAGCCTGGGCAATGAAGCATATGTACAACAGTCAACTAAAAAGGTAGGACTGGGGGCGCCTGGGTGGCTCAGTCGGTTGGGCGGCCAACTTCGGCTCAGGTCATGATCTCGCTGCCCGTGAGTTCAAGCCCCGTGTCAGGCTCTGTGCTGACTGCGCAGAGCCTGGAGCCTGTTTCGGATTCTGTGTCTCCCTCTCTCTCTGACCCTCCCCCGTTCATGCTCTGTCTCTCTCTGTCTCAAAAATAAACAAACGTTAAAAAAAATTTAAAAAAAAAAAAAAGGTAGGACTGGAGAAAATATCAGATAATCTCAAATTGAGAGGCATTCTACAAAATAACAAATCAGTCCTCTTTGAAAGTGTCAAGGTCATGAAAAACAAGGAAATACCTAGGAAACTGTCACAGGTGGGAGGAGACAGGACAACGAAATGCCATGTGGGATCCTGGACTGGATCCTAGAACGGCGAGAGGACCTTAGTGGGAAAACTGGGGGAACCTGAAAGGTCTACACTGGAGTGGGGTTGACTGCTTGGTTTTAACCAATGTCCTACGGTTATGTGAGATGTTACCATTACAGGAAGCTAAGTGAGGGGCACCCAGGAACTTTCTGTATTATTTCTGCAATTCTTCTTTAAGTCTAAAGTGATTTGATTTTTTTTTAACTCAGTGTTGAAAAAAAAAAACTAAAAATACAAATGGCCAAAGGATCAAAACCACTGACATTCTCGGTTTATAAACGAATGGGTTGATCTTCGTAATTATAGTGTTTCCACCTATGTATGTGAATAAGTATTCAGCTTGATTTGACATCAAATCTGTTTTAAATTGTGAATAACAACAACAAAAACGCTGGCAGCACTTAGGCTTAGAAACCTGGTCTGCTTCAGAAGAACAGATGATTTCCATGTGCTTCAAGATGTAACTCTGTTGTACTTCCCTCTGACTCAAATCCTCAGTGGCTATTCTACAAATCCACTCGACCCCCACACGTCGATGGCCGCTGGCCAGAAAAGCCTTGAATCACTTGGAGGTTGAAGAACTACTTTGCAGGCAGGGGTGAGCTTCCCGAAATGCAGCAGGTTTGGCACGCAGGGAGGAGCTGGCAAGCCAGGGAGCCCCAAGTGTCTTCATGAGGGTCAGGATAGCTGGCAGCCAAAGGGGTAAAGAAGAAACAAAGGCATGGGTCCCACTAACTATGTGTGGGGCAAGGAGGCGAATGTTCTGCCTACATTAGCTCCTGTAATCCTCTCCACAGCCCTAGTTGGAAGGAACCGTGATTATTACTCCCATTTCACATCAGGAAATTGAGGATCAGAGAGGTTAACCCGCTTCCTCAGGTCACACAGCAATTCAGCCCTATAGTTGGAATACAGCAGGGAAACTGTGTCTTGAGAGACTATAGGCGTCTTTTCCTTTGTTGACCTTTTTATTTCAACCAAAATTGGGCTGGCTCTATCAATCACCCCTCTGGTTTGTCTTCAACTCACAGAGTGGGATGCCGAGTGAACCATATGGACGTCACAGAACACACACTCCATTTGACCAGTACAGAAGGGGAGTGATTACCAACTCTACATGCAAATGAGGTAGCTGAGGCTCAGAAAGGTTACATAACTTATGGATAGGTGGCCGCACCACAACGTAAGCCCAGATCTTCCTGATAGGCAAAGCCCAGGCTCTCTGTATTCACCTGCTCCCAAGCAAAACTCACTCAGTGGGGGAAAAAAAAAAATCATCGATCATCTAAGAAGGCATGAACCCCCTCTCCGCAACCCCTGAAAAGTAACCCTCCAAGATGGACCTGAGCGGGCATATTCACGAAGCTTTTGCTGTTCTCCAATTGATTTTGCCTGTCATATTTATCAAATCCAGATCATTTAGACCCCAAACAAGTAGAGTAGTTTTTGCTTGCTGGTCGGTCTGTTTTGTTTGTTTTGCCTGTTTTCTTTTGTTTTTGGCCTCCCTCATCTATTTTGGAAGCCTACGTGATCTAACTATCTAGGAAACTGCATACACCCCTTTCTTTTATTCCAACGTGGGTTTTCCTTTAAGAAACCCGGGTACCCAGCCTGTTTCACTAAGTGGGCATTTCTAAGCGAAAACACCTGCACAGGGCAAATGAAATGAGCACAGCATTTGGAAGTTCCCTTGGTAGGTTTCAGCCAGAAGAATGAAGCCACATGCAACCAGGCAAGCGCCCCTCAATCCGTGCCCAGTCCGTCGGCTTCACACTTGGAAATATAATCAGTAATACCACTGCCTCCCGTCCCCAAAACACATTCCAGCCCCAGTTCAGGATTCCACACTCTGCAAGGAAAAGCGACACGTGGATTTAGAAAAGGGTACAGTCCCCAGATCCGAAAACACAGGCTCAAGTGGAAATGACCTGATGCCTTTGCACAGTATTACTTCAGGGACTGATTATTCTGAAACGTTGTTTGGATGAGGACACGCATGACACTCGGGGGACCCTGCCTGCCTCCTAGGAAGACAGCCATCTTAAAGCAGCTCACTGCTGCCTATCACACAGCTTTCACCAAAGGCAGAGGAAAGGCCAAAAAAGACATAAACGCTGACTGACCCGAAGCAGCTTAAAGTTGTCACCAACCTGGTCTGATTTGTTAAATATCTTTATCTCCCAAAGAGCTCACCCTTCCCATTCACATCAGCAATCTATGTCTTCATGAGCAACTCGAAAAGGTCCGCAGCCCTTCTTTTTCGTGAGGTTTAACTACTTAGCATAAAACAAGAACCTTTCAAATGTGTTCGAAAGTGAGAAGGGCAGAGGGAACAAAATGTGTCTTTGCCTGCAACGGAGTCTCTTGATTGGACTGATAAATGGTGTGCTTTGAATCTGTTGCTCACAGAACCCACAAGAGGGGCGCGTAAATGGCTCAGTTGGTTGAGCATCTGACTCTTGGTTTCAGGTCATGACCTCACAGGTTGTGGGTTCGAGCCCCTCCTCGGGCTCCATGCTGCTAGCACGGAATCTGCTTGAGATTCTCTCTCTCCCTCTCTCTACCCCTCCTCTGCTCGCTCTCTCACCCTCTCTCTCAAATAATAAACTTAAAAAAAAAAAAACCATAAGAGTGTAAAAGGCAAGCATGTGTCGGGACAAATATACAACCTGTGGTTCTCTTCAGTCAAACTCTGTTCAAAGTCAAGTCTGATGGGTGCCGTGAAAAGCTGGCAATTACCTGGTCGTCTTGGAAAGGGTGCATAGCCAACACGGCTAATTGTAGCTGTGGAAGGAGAAGACGGAGGGATAAATCTGAGGCCCCACTGTTCGTGGATTAAATGCATCAGAATCTGTGATACACAGAGCAGAGTCTGGCACACAGAAAGCACTACAGAAATGTCCGTTCTTGTTCCTGCTGCTATCATTATTACCAACACTGTGATTAAGCTGCCCAGATTCACAAAACTCTTCAAAGCCTGTGCCACATTTAGGCAATTCCGTTTAAATAAGCAATGCAGGTTTTGTAAAGAAGGCAGGCATGAAAATCCCAGATGAGCAAACCCACCCACAAAGAGCAAGGCGCCCCTGCCTCTGACATGTTCCTCGGGAGAGACCACCTAGCAATTTGGGAGCTTAGAAGCCTTCGCTTAAGGTTTGAGAAGATGCCAAGGACTTTCCTTGAGAGCCGGTCCAGAGAGAGACATTTGATCGCATTTTCCAATGAGAAGCATATGTCCAGGGTACATACGCTTCCTCCACTCACGTATGGATGGAAACAATGCTAAGTACATTCTGTCCAAGAACTTACTCATGCTTACCCTTCAAGGCTTAACTTTTTAATTTAAATCCCAGAAGCCTTCCATAAACCGGCCAACTGAAAGGTTGCTCTGAGAACGACTTCTGGGCAATCTATTAATCGTGTGGCAATTCCCAACAGCTAAAACAAACGTTCCATGTCGTCCACACATCCATACAGTTGGTAAAAAACCGTGTATTTTTTCCCTCCTATCCATGATCGTGTCACTAGTGACATCCAATAGATTTCATGTAAGTACCAACAGCAAAAGACTTTACTTGGATGCTTTCACTGGGTTCAGGTTCATTGTCTCGTTAAGGAGGCATCTGATTTCCTCCAGGCAATCTTTAAAAGGTCACATCTGTAATGACTCACATATATTCATAACCCATCTAATTTTATCATTTAATCCCTTGGCCAGGTTTCAAAAAACCCAAGTGCTCACAGGTTTGACAAGACAGCACGAGGCAGGCCCCCAACCCGTTAGTCCCAGGGCATATGATACCAATCCCCTTAGCTCCTTAGCCCCGTAAAATGGGACGTCTCCTTGAAACAAGAAGACCTTGATTCCCTGGATGGCTCAGCTCCACCTCAGAATTCCACGCAAAAGGAACTGATTTTTGCGTTGCCTTTGAACACCAGCCCGGGTCGTGGCCCTGGTGGTCATTTGTGGGCACTAACCTTCTGCGTTTATGGTCCTCAGGCCTCTTCACGGATACATACGTGAGGGTTACTCTAGGTGACCTCCTGTTAAAGAGTTTTATTTTAAATCCCAGCTAATCTTTGCTGCTCCCTGGACTGGTCTGATCTCTCGACACAGCTTAGTCCAGGTCTCGAGCGAGCTGCGAAACCACAGTGTGTGAACAAGCTTGGTGTTTGCTTTTCCCTTTCCCTTTCTTCCAGTCAGTTCTGTCCCATCAATAACCCCCTTTTGTTTTTTTTCTCCTCTGCATAAACAGCGGTACAGGGGACCCAAGACGAAAAGTGAAAAATAAAGAATAAAGCCGAACGCCCAGGTTCTCTGGACAGCGCCCGCGTTAAGGCAATTTACAGAGCCGGCCGGGGGGAGTGGCCGCGCCTGCGCACACAGCGCCTCACTGTTTGTTTTGAGTGCCTCCGGGTATTTTTAGAACCCGCAGGGAGAAGTTAAGCTGCACAGGGTAGCTGTTAGGCTACTAATGACACCCTGAGCTTAAAGAAGCGGGTTTCACACCAACTGCTGAAGCTTCAGGTGATAAAAAGCAACACTTGACTTAAAAATCACACCGGCGTGGGGAGGGAGGCGGAAAAGGCAGAAGAAAAGAGGGAAAAGAGTCGTTGGTAAACCCAGCTGGGATTCAGTCCTGCAGAACATAGGCTTCAGTCACCTAATATAAGATTTTTAGGAGTTTGTAGTAGTCAGATATTTCCCTTCCTTGTTCCTCCCCCCCCTCCCTCCCTTCCTTCCTTCCTTCCTTCCTTCCTTTCCCTTCTTTTTTCCACTTTTTGTCTCCCAGCATCTCTACGGGGACCCACCCGTTTCCGTTCGTTCCAGAGAAGTGAACACAGTGACCCAGACCTGGCCAACCAGATAACCCTTTCTTCCAGTGGTCAGCCCAGGAAGGGGTGCAACTGAAGTCCAGCTAATGAGACTGTTCCCTGGGCCTTTTCTTTTTATTGCTGGGATCATTAACTATGAGGATGCTGTCAGCCTCGAGCTGCAGGAGACACTGTCACCTGAAACAAAGATACCCAGGAAAGCCCAGTCAAGAGATGGGAAGGGGAACAGGATCTTAATGACAGCATTTGAGTCCTGGGACCTGCTCTGCCTGTAGCTACCAAATCCCTAGAAATCCCAGGGACCTGAGCCACGAAAATTCCCCCCTTCTTTCCCTTTGAGGAAAGCACCCAAAAGAATACAGAGCAATCTCTAAATGTAATTTTTTTTAAACACCGGAGAAATGTTGAAGCACAAGCCATAAGCCTATCCAGTCAGGCCCACCCTGCTGTTGCAGAGCATCCCAGCCCCTCAGCAAAGGCCCCTAAACTGTCCTCATTTGCCTCGGAAAGCAGACAGGAAACTCTAACACAATCCTCCTTTGTGCTTCAGGAAGATAAAGTGCAACGTTTATGAGGCTCCCTTTAATTTGTTGTCGTTCCTCCCCCCCCCCCAAAAAAAGCAAAACTTCTCCAGTGGTTTCCGTGGGCCACAACAGCGTGGAAGAACTGACCTCTCACGATATAATCCCCCCCACTAAGTGATGTTGATGCAGATGAACATGATGCTGATTCATGTGTAAGAGCCTAGTGGCTTGCACGAGGCAGCCAACAAACAGTACTGACACTTTCACTCCCACAGTCAGATTAAACCCTCACAACAGCTTTGTGAAGCAGGTACAAAAACATGCCCATTTTACAGATGAAGACACTGAGGCTCAGAAAGAGGGATGACTTGTGCGAGATCACACGCTGCTTGATGGACCTTTAAGTGACGTTTACCTCATACCACATTCTCCCTCCTGGCCTGTCCGCCCCTCTAGATTTCTACTTCCACAGAGTTCCTGTTCAATCTGTTTTGTGTCTTCCTGTTCCTCCCGTGTTCTACTCTCCATCATCCCTCTGGGCGATTCTTCGAGAAGGGTGAGAAGAGGCAACCAGGCCGGCTAAACCTTGGTTTTGTTAACCCTTGGTAGAATTGTGAATCCATTTGTCAAAAAGAAGATGCCATATCATTCCAAAACCGTAAATCGTAAGTTATGACGTTTCTCCTAAAAAGCAAAAGATGAATGATTTATAGCATGCTTCATACACTTATGGTATTACTATTTGAAGCTCTCCAAGAGTGAAAAGAACTTAGATGGTCCTTTTAAACCTGATTCCTAAGTCTGATTCTGCTTCCCACCCCCCCCCCCAAACACCACAAAAGTTAAGATCCACCTAAGGAAATTATCAAACACACATGAAAAAAATGTATGTATAAAAATGTACACGACAGTGTGGTTTAAGACAACGAAATGTCAGAAGTCACCTAGATGTCCAACAAGAAGGGGCTGGTTACATCAATGTATGGTGTGACTATGCTTTTAAAACATTCAGACCGGTTAAGCCATAAAAATTATGTTAGGAAAGAATATAGTGGGAAAAAGAAAAAGAAAACCTGACGTGAGCCTTGGTGAGAAGTTCAGACTTTAAAATGTCTATTTCTACAAAAATAGCAAAACATATGGATTTAAAGGACATAAACTAAAATGATAACAATAATTGGGTTGTGAGTGATTTTACTTTTTGTTTAGATTTTTTGCCTTGTGCCTTTTGGATTCACCGGGTTTTTTGTTGTTGTTGTTGTTGTTTGTTTTGCTTTAAGCAACATTATTTTTCTAAGACTTGTTATGGAAGAGAGAAGCCTGAAGAAAAAGGCGGCAAGGATCAAGGAGACGAAGATGTTCCTGGGGAGGTCAGAGAAGAGGAACGTACACGCCAGGAAGGGAGCCCGGACTCTGGAGTCACCTGCCTAGGTTTGGATTCAGGCTCTACTGCTCACAGGCTATAGAACTGAGCAGGTTACTCAACTTCCCTGTGCCTCAGTTTCCCCATCTAGAACACAGGGATGATAATAATTGTACCTACCTCGTGGGGTCATTCTAAAGGTCATGTGAACTAACATACATGAAGGATTTAAGACAATGCCTGGCATAGACTATGTTCTGCACACGTTGTTATTATGGTATGAACCACTCAAAAGTAAGCACCCTATTGTATTCACTTCTGACACCTATCAAAGGGCCTGATGCACAGCGGGCGTGGATGATGAACGTCTGTTGAATGTGCTCGGTTGGATTCCAGAGGGCAGTGCTAACGTTCTGAGGAGCAGCCGCCATGATACCATGTCACTGGTGATGGCTCGCTCCAGACCACACCCATGGAGGGCGAAAGGGAAGGCAGTTGTCTAGGGGCACGTTTGGAGCACTGCCGATTAGCAGGATAAAAGACACAACTGAGAAACCGTACTGCCACAACCCAGGAAAGTTTGGCAATGGCCGTCATCATCCCCCACTGTCCTAGTCAGGGGCTATCGGGTTGTTTCAAGGAGAAATGTACTCGCGTGACACAAAAACAGAGAACCCGGTATTGTCAGAAATCTCATGGAATCCAAGAACACGAAACAAAATAATAACGGAAGTGCCCTTGTCAAATGCAATTTGGGCCAGTGGTTGGATGACCAGTCAGGTAGAGCTGGGAATAATTTTTTGAAATGACAGCATAATACCATAAATATTTTAACAGAAACGCGTGAAGACATTTATTTGCCAAACTCTGGATGACCTCAGATCCCACGTGGAATATGGAAGACGATTTTTCTCAGCCACGTGGCTTGTTCACGGTTTGTCTGAATTCTGACCTCATCCTTAGAATCCTAAGGATGAGTTTTAGGAAAGTAATTAATGTACGGATAAGTGAATATGACCTTCCTCCTTCTCGAGTAAGGAAGACCAACCCAGAGGCCATCTGCAGAGCATAACTCAAAATGACAAGTACATGTTGCGTTCCAAGAATCCTAAAACGAGTCTCAGTTTCAGCTTTAGGCCCAGTGGATTAGATAACCCGAAGCATGCTGGCGTGCTGAGTTACCTACCCATACTTGCCACCGTGGCATAATCGTCAACGTCCCAACTTCCAAATCTTCAGATTTACCAACTTTGGGGGCGAAAAATACCATCACAAAAGTCTGGCCATTTATCTGCTTGTGCTACAGAATTTGGGGGGTGTAAAAGGACATTTAAAACCCAATCATCAACGTCATATTTTACATATGAAACAAATTTAGAAAGCCTCGGGAGGTCAAGGTGATGTGCCAAGGTCAAGAAGCCCACAGCCGCAGAGTCTTAGTGCAGCATGCTTTTCCCTATGCCACCGTCTGCCTCACAGAGAGGCGCTCAGTTAAATTTCCCAGAAATATGTCGTTTATACAAGGATGAACTAAACAAGTAGGATAATAAACATTCACCCACATACTGAATGACTGACAAGGTCATACTATGGGTGGGTCCAGAGTAAACTAATGAGAGAGTGAAACAGAAATATCCAGAAATGAAAGCTCTCCCCTTTACCACTTTCTAACTCGTAACTTAGGCAAGGAAACCTCCAGCTCAGATCAGATCATCCCTGCCCTCCTCTCTATAAATTAGGAAAGAGGATAGATTTTTTCTTTTTACTTTTTTTTTTTTTTTTTTGAGAGAGAGAGAGAGAGAGAGAGAGCATGTGCACAAGTGTGGGAGGGGCAGATGAAGGGAGAGAGAGAATCCTAAGCAGGCTCTATGCTCAGCACGGAGCCCAACATGGTGCTTGATCCCACGACTGTGCGATCATGACCTGAGCTGAAATCAAGAGTCAGACGCTCAACCGACTGAGACCCCAGGCACCCCAGGACAGCTTTTGCAAAAGACATAAGGGGACTAACACTTGAGGGCCTACAACATGACAGGCATGTCACGTTTCATCCCCATTTCATCCTCATGACAACCTTGCAAGGAAAATACTATTATCTCTCTTCCCTCAGTTGAGCCAACTGAGGTTCAGAGAGGTTAGGCAATTTCTCCAAGGTCACACAGCTAGTCTCTTGGTTCTACAGCCTACAGGTTTCACAGTGCTGTGCCTCCCATCCTCCCAGGAGCAGATCCTACAGAGGGGCATAACAGGCAGTGAAACGATCTTTTCACAATACCTTAGAGGCGTACTGTTTGGGACCCGTAAGTTATCCCGCACGCCAATCCCATGGTGAACCAGCCATCTGCTTTCCTGGCTGGGCTCCCTGGATTCTCCTTCACATCTTCTAACGGAACTTCTATAATAAGTTTTTTCTTTTTCAATCTTGTCCCTAGAGGAATTTGTCCATCAGAATTAGAAGCATTCAGGCAGAGAAGACCGAAAGAAAGGCGAAAAAGCACCTTTAAGAACTGTCTCTGGGCCTTAATTACGTTCCTGGCTGCACGTTTGATCTGGCTCTTCTCTCCAAGGAACACCTGAATTCTGAGACCTGTCTTGCCTTCTCTCCCCACCCATTCGCTGTGTCCAAAGAGGAATGTCTCTTTTAAAACGTATACATTTTCTAGATACTTTCAGACATGGATGCCCTCAAACACCGTTGCCACGAAATTCAGGGATGTTTGTGAAAACCAAATCTCAACCCTAAAGCAAAGACGTCCGTGAGATGTGACTTGGATGGCAGTCTCCTGAATCTCCTAATAGATTTCAGGGGATCTGGCTACATTAAGGAAATACTGATACATGACAGAGCTCAAGCATTTTATAACACAGCTAACATAGTAAGGGGCTCGCCGCGCTCCGGAAACTGCTCCACACACTTTCTATGCATTTACCCTCACGACCACCCCTAAGATATTGGGTTCTATTATTAAACCCATTTTATATAGGTGGCAACTAAGGGTCAGAAAGGTTAAGTAAGTTGCCTTAAAATTACCCTCAGAGGGGCGCCTGGGTGGCTTGATTGGTTAAGCTTCCGACTTCAGCTCAGGTCATGATCTCACGGTCCGTGAGTTCAAGCCCCGCATCGGGCTCTGTGCTGACAGCTCAGAGCCTGGAGCCTGTTTCAGATTCTGTGTCTCCCTCTCCCTCTGCCCCTCCCCTGTTTATGTTCTGTCTCTCTCGGTCTCAAAAATAAATAAATGTTAAAAAAAATTTTTTTTAAAAAATTACCCTCAGAGAAGCTTATCCATGACTAACATGCAGTGCTTATTGTTTAAAAAAATTTTTTTTAATGTTTTATTTCTGAGAGAGAGGGAGAGTGGAGGAGGGACAGAGAGAGAGTGAGACGGAATCTGAAGGAGCTCTGTGCTGCCAGCACAAAACCCGACGTGGGGCTCAAACCCACGAGCCGTGAGATCATGACCTGAGCTAAAGTCAGATGCTCAACCAACTGGGCCAACCCAGGTGCCCTGCGGGACATTTTTTTTTTTTTTTTTTTTTTTAGAGACAGAGAAAGGGCACGAGTGAGGGGCAGAGAGAGAGAGACAAGCGGGGCTCATCCGGGGCTCGTGTTTTTCCCTGAAGCGGGGCTTGTGCTCACCTGATAAGGAACTCGAACTCACCAAGTGAGATCATAACCTGAGCCAAAGTCAGATGCTTAACAACTGAGCCGCCCAGGCACCCAGTGCTTCTTATTTTTAAATACAAATAAGGGCAGCCATTTATATCCCTGTAATTTCCAAACCGACACGTTCTGACCCTCTCCTCTTTCAGTGGCCTCCCCATTCTCCCACAAAACTGGGATATGAATTTGTTCCTGGTCAACCAATCCCCCCGTACGTGGCTGTCTTAATTTGTGGGAAGGATTATCTGAGCAGGAATGGGTGAAATCTTTCTGGGAATGAAAGAAAGTGCCAGTGTAAGCATCCTGCTTCTGGAAAAGTGACTCAGGCACCAGCCTTTTACACAACCTGAAATACCAGGAGAAAATAGGGTCTGTGGCCACTGAAAAGGATCCCGGGCAGGCAGCTGGTTCATGCAGGTCTTTTCCCGTGGACGGGACACGGCAAGCACATCCCCCCGAGTTCCCAGCACTGGGACCGCTCTTGCTGTTAGTGTCCTATTACCTTGCCCTGGAGGACACTGAGTGTGTTTACTGCTGAGGTCCTCAACAAAGACCATTAATGATTCAGCCCTGGATAACTGACAGGAGAGCTTGGCTGTCATGGCAACAACAGAAAGCCCTTACTTGTTCAAAAAAAAAAAAAAAAAAAGTGTCCAAAAAATGTGGCTGTTTTTTCAGGAATGTCGAATTCCCGACAGCAACCGTGTCTGTGTGAGAGCGATACGTGAACGGGTGGAGGAAAACATCTTAAAAATGCAGTCTCTAAGTCACTAACTGTCCGCGTCTGAAAATCGCGGGGAAAGGGGGCATTTCTTGGCTCCACACTGCACCCTTGTGGAAGAAGGAGGAAGTGACAAAATTACATCACCTCTATACTCCATTTGCTATGTTCGGAAAACTGATTCATATCAAAAATTGCATACGGAAACACATGCTCCCACACTTTAACTATTTTTCTATTAACACATGTGTCCCCCAGCTCATCTTCACCACAACTTTATGAGGCCAAGATCATCCCCATTTTACAGATGAGGAAACTGAGTCCTTAGAGACCATGGTCAAGTCAAAGCCTGGAAACGGTGCAGGTGGGCTCTATATCCAAGTCAGCCTAACTCCAAAGTCTGTTTGGTCCCTACACACCAATCCTGCGGGAAAGGGAAAAACTGAATCCATGTGGCGAGTGGGATTTACTCAATTTATTTCGGGAAATGGGACCTTAAAGACTTTTCGCTATAAAAATTATTTAAAATGTCTTTCATCACTTAGCTAAAGAATAGAAGGGAGACAAGTGAGTTTTCCCGGTTTCTACTTTTCATCTTTTATGGAATTATGAGCCAGACACAACAACAAACTCTTTTCCACTTCACTCTGAATAATCTTAGATAGGTTTTTATAGAAGGATATCATACCATCCGCCCCCTCCACTGTGAACTGTTTGGGCACAGAGCCTGAACGCTTGTTTTTAGAGGCTCAGAAAAATTTGTGGAGGAATCAGTGAAAAAATCAACAGAGGTGCACCTGGGTGGCTCAGTCGGTCAAGGATCCGACTCTCCATTTCAGCTCAGGTCAGGATCTCACGGTTCGTGAGTTCTAGCCCTGCGTCGGGCTCTGTGCTGAGTGTGGAGCCTGCTTGGGATTCTCTCTCTCCCTCTCTCTCTCTCTCTGCCCCTCTCCCACTCACTCTCTCTTTCTAAAATAGAAAAAAAATCAAGAGAATGAAACATTTTAAAGCAATATCTCTTTAACTTTGTTTTATATGTTCAAAACTGCCAAGCAAAAATGACTCGTGATGCTTAAACCACTGAGGGAATTAATCCAGTTTTCCGTTCATGCACAGAGGTTGAGCGCCGGCAGGGGAGGGAGGAGCTCTTCTCAGGCCGGGTTCCCACATTGCCTTATTCTTATCCCAAAGCACTGCTGCGGGTTTGGGTCTTGACTGAGCATTTCACCTCTCTGGGTTTCCATTCACTATCTGTAAAATGAGGATTCTTTGAAACAAATATAGAGGTCATAGAGTTTAAAGTTGGGGATTGTGATTTGCCCATTTTAAAGTATTTTTTTTTTAATTTATTTTTGAGAGAGTGTGAGCAGAGGAGGGGCAGAGAGAGGGGGTACTGAGGACCTGAAGCAGGCTCTGCGCTGACAGCAGTGAGCCCGATGTGGGGCTCAAACTCATGAACCTTGAGATCATCACCTGAGCTTGAAGTCGGATGCGCAACAGACTGAGCCACCCAGGTGCCCCTGGTTTATACATGTTAAATGGTCAGCATGACATTCAGTAACTGGTTTGGCCGGTTTCGGACATTCATTCACTGGAACACCAGATAGCTTTGGCCCGGCCCCAGCACAGCCTGAGTAAGAAAGCAGCTATACGCCACAGTTAGCCTGATTTAAAACAAAACCAGCACACATCAGTAGGTAAAGCAGTGAGTTTCAACCCTGTTTGACAACAAGCCACAGAAAGAAATCGTCTTATGCTTCTCATCGTGGTCCAGCACACGCGCGCGCACACACACACACACACACACACAGCTGCAGGAAACAGCCCATATCCTTTCTGTAAGTTATATGCTCTCTGATAGTTTCTGTTCCCCTCTATTTCATTTTTGTAGCCAGACTTTTTTCTAATAAATTGATTTCTGGACCCACTTCATAGCATGACCTGCAGATGGAGAATCGCTACCCAAGGCTGTGCCAACCAGTTCAGCTACTGAATACGTGAAATGTGACCAGTATGACATAAGAGGTGCCCTAAGTTCAAAATACACAGCAGATTAAAAAAAATAATAATACCAAAAATGAAAGGAAAGGACCTCATTAATGATTTCTCATGTTGTTTCCATGTTGAGGCAATCATAGTTGGGATCATCTCAAGTCAATAAAATCTATCGCTGAAACTAATTTCCCCTGTCTCTCTTCTTGTGCTGTGGCTACGAGAACACTTATTCCCTATGAGACTCACGTTGTATTGCCAGTGGATGGCACTGATGTACAGCGGGGCCACCAACTACTGCCCTTGGGTCAAACCCACCCTGCATTCTGTTTCTGTTAATGTTTGCTGACTGCACTGGGTGCTTATACCTGCCAGTCACCATCCAAGGTTATGTAGATAGATAGGTAGATAGATAGATAGATAGATAGACAGACATAGATGGATATAGATAGATAGGGATAGATAGATCAGTAGATAGATATAGATAGATAAGGATAGATAGATAAGTAGAGATATAGATAGACAGGGATAGATAGGGATAGATAGAAAGATAGATATAGGTATAGATATAGATATAGATATAGATATAGATATAGATATAGATAGATAAGTAGATAGATATAGATAGATATAGATATAGATATAGATACAGATATAGATAGATCAGTAGATAGATATAGATAGATAAGGATAGATAAGTAGATAGAGATATAGATATACAGGGATAGATAGGGATAGATAGAGAAGATAGATATAGATATAGATATAGATATAGATATAGATATAGATATAGATAGATAGGCATAGGTAGATAAGTAGATAGATAGATATAGATAGACAGGTAAGTAGATACATAGAGGTAGATAGAGATAGATAGGGATAGATAGATAAGTAGATAGACATAGAGATAGATAGGGATAGATAAGTAGATAGATAGATATAGATATAGATGATATAGATATAGATAGGGACAGATAGATCAGTAGATAGATAGAGATATAGATAGATAGGGATAGATAGAGAAGATTATAGATATATAGATATAGATATAGATATAGATATAGATATAGATAGATAGGTAAGTAGATAGATAGACAGATGTTAGATAGATAGATAGATAGATAGAGATAGATATGCTACCTGACTTGATATTAACGGCAATCCTGCAAGAGTTTTCTTACCACGTTTTACAAATGAGGCAGTGAGGGATTAAGTAACTGACCCAAGGCCCCCCAGCTGGGCAGCATGTAACAGAGCTGAGATCTGAACCTGTGCTAGTCCGACAACAAAGCCTGTGCTATCATTTCTACTCTCTGTGCATCTCTCCCTACCCAAACCATCGCCTTCCCAGCTGGACGTAGCACTAAATTCCACCTCTGTCTCTGGGAAAACCAACTGGCCCACATGACCACCAAGCAGTCCAGGAGGAAACAGGGACAGGTCTGGGGAAGGAGGCCTCCTCTCCTCAGGGTATTTAAGGGCCGTAACTGCTCTTCTAGCTTTAGGAAACACCACCTGCCTTCTACCCATCATGCAAATAAATACTGTTAGATGCTGCTCGTGGAGTGACCAAAACATAATCACGTTAAGCCTCTCTTCACTTTAATTAGAAATTTGCATTTGAGATGCCCTGATTTTTGTTTTTAATCTTAATACCTTAGGGCTTTGAACCTCAGATTTGATGGTCCCAGATTATCTAAACAGAGTCAACTCTGAAAAGCTTCCTAGGGCTATTGTCATGTGAAAAAGCAAGTAACAAAATAGGTTGCAGAGTGCTACCTTATTTTAGTAAATATATAAAAATCATTTATAATTCTTCTATTTTGTGTGTACATGAGTTGAAGACTATTATCAAGGGGTGTACGGAATTCTTTCGGCTGATGTGTACTTTTAAATTTTTGTGACAATGAAAAGCTATTTCTTGCTAATTTGTTAAGTTTCCTGGTTGAATAAGCCATGCACATTTTCTGGGGGTTTTGGTTTTTGTTGTTGTTGTTGTTGTTGTTGTTTAGGGCACTGCAGAATTCCACATAGGGAGGCACAGAGAATGGGCAATCATGCAAGTATAGAGGAAATGGGGGATCTTTCAAGGCTGGGTGGGGAAACCCAGGGACGGCCTCCCTCCGTCTTTGAGGAAAAGTGGGGCTGCAGCGCCCCCCCGCGTCGGGGTGGTGGAAGTCACCAGCATTGGGCCGAGGAAGCCTGCCTCCCTGCTGCTTTGGGCCATTCCATCCCGACTATTCTGAATTCCCAGGAACAGAGTATTTGTCTTTTTGAGTTTCTTGTTCCACTTCTGCTCGCCAGACCAGGCACGTCAGAGACTCTGGGCTCCTAAGTGCCACATCTGAGCTGCGAATAAAGGCCCCCAGGGCTCCCCAAAGTCTTCTCCCAGTAGCAATGGGGGGGCTTGGAAAGCCATCTGGAAGGGATACCCTGAGTTCTTCACAGTGTCCATCTAGATTCGGCATCCTCGGGATCTCCCTTTCTGGAAGATTCAGCCACAGTGAGGTACACATGTGTACTTGGAGGGGGACCGTGCACAAATGCAGCATTGACACATTTTGAAGGTTTTATCTATCTTGGGGCTCCGTTTGAGGTGTTCCAGAGGGACAGAAGCACAACTGTGCTTGAATGCTAATATGTCATAAAACGGCTACCTTTTCTTGAGCACCTATTTGTTCCAGCACTGGTCAAATGACAGATGACCTTCATTATCACACTACAAGGTAGATGCTATTATTCCTACTTTATAGCAGGGACAGAGAAGGAACCTCTAGCTCTAAGGCTAGGTCACCCATCCAGTATGCAGCCAGTCCTAGGTCCAAGCGTCTTCAGCTCCTTGGTTCCAGATGTCTCATACTAAGGTTCTGGTCAGGGCACGAGGACAGCAGGGATCAGAAGACCAAGGAGCATTACCTCCAGGGCACCAGGCTTCCAGGCTCCACGTGGTGGCCAGACAGTGGCTGTATCTGACTCGACTGGGAGAAAGCCACCCTTGACACTTTGCGGAGGGCCAGTCCCCGCGAGCATCTGTTAAATCAGTGAATGGCACCACATTTTACTGTGACTTGAGCCAGGGGTCTGTGTGGTATTCCAGGAGGGCCTTGATTTCTGAAGCTGCCTTGTTGAAGACAGAGGCCAGTCTAGCCCCTGCCCTTGCCCCTACCCCCACTGCTACTACCCCCACTGCCCTTTCCCTGGTCACTGCAATGGCTACATGCACAGCCTACCCTTCCATTCTTCCTGCCGCCCTACTGTCCCAAGCAGAGATGGCAAAAATCACTCCAAAACTGGTATTCATGGCTAAGCCTTTAACCAAATTAGGATTTGATAATCAGAAAGAAGCATTCAGATAAAATGTAAATGATGTTTTACAAATTTGAAAAAAAAAAAAAGTCACCAACCGCTTTTCCTCTGAGTTTTAAACATTCCCTTTAATAATTTGTGAAACCCCCCCACCACCAAAAAAAAAACCCCGAAAATCATTATAAATATGAATAAAACACTCATCTTAAAATGGCATGTGGATATTTAAAAGACATCAACAAGGTTTGTTGTCTAAAATGTTCTTGTTTTAGGGGCACCTGGGTGGCTCAGTTGGTTCAGCGTCTGACTCATTGTTTCAGCTCAGGTCATGATCTTACAGTTTGTGGGTTCGAGCCCCATGTAGGGCTCTGTGCCTGACAGCACAGGGCCTGCTTGGGATTCTCTCTCTCCCCCTCTCTCTCTGCCCCTACCCTGCACATGCTCTCTAAATGAATAAACAAACACAAACAAACTTTAAATGTTCTGGTTTTAAGAGAAGGGAGAGAATAGAGACTCCCTTCCATTAACTCGTGTTTCTACACATTGCCTTTTCATCCCCCAGGGCTTCATTCTCATGACAACAGCTAGAAGGCGCCCTTGAGACTCTTTCTAACCATGACCCAGCACTTTCCAGCCCACTCAGTGGAGCCCTTCCTGCCTCAGCAATCTGCAAGCTTACTACTCCCCTTCTGTCACCAGCTCCTGCCCCAGCTCCTACCCCAGCCCCTGAGCAATTCCCAACCAAACCCTGGGATCTGGCTCGTTGGGGGAGGTCAACTCCTCTGACTTGTCTAAGGGCCTCAGGATGTGATCCTTCCTGCCACACACACACACACACACACACACACACACATACACCTGCTACAGCGGTGGTGACCCGGACCTGGTCTGCTCACAGCATTGCAGTGAAAGCCTGAGGTCCACGCTGGTCCCCCGAACATGCCCGGGGCCAGGTGTAGGGCATCAGAGACACACGAGCTGGGTCAAAGCCTCAGCCGGCTGCTCAGGCACCATGGAGAACGGCCTCACTCTGGCCCCCCATGACCTGCATGCCCTTGGATGGTGCACGTGCAGATTTTGCAGCCCGTACCTCCCGGAGCAAAAGGCCACTTTTCAAATATAGGAGAGTGCAAACAGCTAATTTAAGTGTGCTAATTAAAAATAAAATTCCTTCCCTTCCATCCACGGAGCATAAACTTTCTAGCCTGCAGAAAACGGCCGAGCGGCTCAGCTGAAGAAGCCAGAACAGGCAAGGCAGGCCGCGCGGCCTTCTCTTCTCCCGGGAGAGGCCGTAACACCCCTGCACCCTCTCTTCCTCTTCATTTGCTGGAAGGCCTCCATGCCACCAGCCAAGAACAGGACACAATTCCGGGAAAATCCCAGCCCATAGATTCTGATCTAGTTAGCAGAACCGACCAGGGCCCAATGGCCCCGGGCTTGGACCGGCACAGTACAGAGTCCTGTTCTGAATGCACAGTTAGGCCGCCAGGCATGACACGGAAGATGAGCAAAGGTGATGCCCAGGTAGGCTAAGTCTCTGTGATCGATGGAGGATGGAGTGCAGAGCTTGTCACGTCTTGAGCCAAATACCTCTCTCGTTGGTAGGTATGGAGGGTGCGCTGCCCACGAGGACCGTGCTGTCCCCGAGAACCCAGGGGCCTCGTGTGGAGGCACACGCTGTGGCCTACGGTTACTAAAAGGCCCCCAGAGACCCTGGAGACCCAGGAGGACGTGAGCTCCGATACATGCTGCAGCTGTGCCTTCCACCGTGATTCACCATGACTTCTGGAACACTCCACAGTGAACACTTCTGAGCTGTCCTGGGGCGGGGAGGGCGACAGAGATCGAAGGACAACACCCAGTATACTGTGGGCAGGAGCGGGGTGGTTTTCCAGAAGCGAGTGGCGGTTAGCCTGGAGGAGGACTGGAAGAGGAGCTCTTTCTCTGAGTTCAGACCTCAAGCCGGCACCAGGGATGAGTTCATCTCTTAGGAGGTCTCCTGTCAAATGTTTAGGATTCTTTTCCTCTTAAGCACTGAGAATAGTGATTTTTATGGTTATCTTTTTTTCACATCATCATTCCCTCTAGTTGGTCCCTTATCTTTGATAAAGTCTGTACATCCACAACCCTCTTGTATGTGAGCAGTTCTGGGGAATTAAGGACAGAGAAACTAAGGGAAGTTCGGCTTTCCCCACCTCACCTCTGCACCAAGACCTCGGGGTGAGCAGCACAGTGTCAAGGGGCAACAGTCCCAGGGGCCCCAGAACAGCCAGCATATGGGGACCAGAGGTCCAAGGTACAGGGAAGAACACAGGTACAATAGGCAACATGCCTTCTAAAGCTCACATAGTGAGCAGGAAAAAGAATGAGATAATGATAGATTTCTCATCCAGAAGCCAATGGCAGAGCAAGGCCTAAAACCCAGGTCTCTCAACCCTCTTTGACTGTGGGCTTCAACATAATGAGGGGGCTGAGCCAAATGTTCTGGAATGTTCTGAGTCCATGATGACCACAAGTAGAAACACTTAATTATCCTTCACATGACATTAAAGCCCATTTCCAGCGCAATTTCACATGCACTGACCACTGTCACTTTTGAAGGGGATGGAACATAAAAACAAAAACACAAAAACAAAAAACAAAAAACAAAATGCAGACACCTGGCCAAGGAAACAGGGCACAGACTTGGAGCGCTACCATACTGAGTAGTCCAAAGGACATTAAGCCTACGGTGACTGCACATTGCATGAAGTAAAACCTGCTCAAAGATATCTGGGGTCCACAGTTTGTCAGGTAATAAAAAGCAATGCCACCTCCGGACTCTAAGAGGTGATGCGAGTTATCTAATCTTAAGAGAGCTAAATAAAGGCAAAGTCTTACCCTAAGCGGCAGGAGGCTTAGCCTCCGACTCAGCTCCACGGGGCTGGGAAACACGTGAGATGAGAACAGAGTGTGTCGCATTTTACAGAGAGCCCCTTCAGAGGCTCGTGAACTGGAAGGAAGGACCCCACGCCAGGCCTGCAGAGCCTGCCCCTGCCCGGGTCACCATCCAGTTAGAGGAGAGACTTTGTGAGCATTTATTTGCAGCCTGCAAATTGCTCACAAAATAAAAATTTTCAACTACAATCCGTTCCTACCAGCCTGGAAAGAGCAACCCCATCCACGTTGACCTCCAGCATGTCCTCAGTACTCCCCTCTCTTCCTCCCCTGCTCCCCGAATCTCTGTCCTCCCCACATAGTCCCCCTTCGTCCATAAGGAAGCTGAGAGTTGGCCTTTAACAGACACTGAGCCCCCTGTGGACTTCTAAGATGGGAAACCAGAGCAAGCACTTTTAATTACTTGGACCCAACACCTTGACCTTGAGCTTGACCTACTCAGTAATGAAACCAAACTGGATGATTCTCCCTGTTTGATTGTTACACACGTGTCACCTCCATAAAGCTTGGGTACAAGATCCAGATGAGCACAACTGGAGGTCAGGGGGTGGCTGGGGTGAGGGGCAGAACTGGATCTCGAGACAAGAAGGTTAAGGATGTGGGAGGCAAACCTTGTGTGATGATGCCTGCACTCTAGAAGATGCCTTTTCCAGTTGTACACAGCTTGTCGGACCACCTATTTGTACTCAAAACAGAGTGGATATTCGGCTCCTTCAAGGTGCAGCAAAAAGACAAGGCAAAAAAGAAGAAGCCAGCCCCAGTAACATCGGGAGCCACTTTTTTTTTTTTTTTTTTTTTTAACAAAAAGCACTTGTTAGAGGAAAGCTAGCCCCTTAGGAACGCAGCGTGAACTCTGCACAGTAACAGATAAAGAAACCGTGAGAATGTTCCACAAAAGCCCTGATGTGGAATGTAACAAACATACATATAAATGGCCAAGACAGGGGGCTTCTGGGTGGCTCAGTCGGTTAAGCGTCCTACTCTGGCTCAGGTCATGATCTCACGGTGGGTGAGTTCGAGCCCCATGTCAGGCTCTGTGCTGATGGCTGAGCCTGGATCCTGCTTCGGATTCTGTGTCTCCCTCTCTCTCTGCCCCTCGCCCGCTTACATTCCGTCTCTCTCTTTCTCTCAAAAATAAATAAATATTAAAAAAAAAAAAAAAAGAGCCAAGACAGGAAAAAAAAAAATGTTTCACCAAGTGCAAAGAAAAGACATTTCTTAGTCTAAAGAAATGGTGTTTGCTCAGGAATGTTTCAGGTGTTTGCCAGGACTTAAAGTTAACCTCAGAGCCATTCTATATTACAACTACAATAATAGACACTGCAGTGAAGTCAACTCAAAAAGACAACTGCATTTGGTCATTCAAATCTCCTGTCCCCACCAGACACTGCACAATTGGGAAACAGGTGTCAAAACGATAAACATGTGTACCGTTTGACCCAGCGATTCAACTTCTAGGAACCTACCCTAAGGAAATGATGAAATGGGTTTGCATAGAGGTATACACAAAGACGTTCATAATAATGAAAAATCGGAAACAACCTAAGTATCTGACAAGTGGAGACTGGTTCTAAAAGTTATAATACATCCACAAAATGGAAACTACTGCAATTAAATAAGTTTATAGATTTACTTATTAACAGAGGTTCACAACACATTGTCGAGTCAAAAATTAGTTTATAAGACAATCTGTAGGTTATGCTTCCATTTTTAGTAAAAATGTATTGATAAGTAAATCTGCATTTAGTCTGAAATGAAATACACCAATGGCAAAGATATTTATCGCTGGCTAGTGGGAGAATAGATGTTACAGTTTGGGGTATTTTAATCTCGTCCGTGTCTAACCAGTAAGGACTTCACGCATCACGAATACCTCTGTTACGGATAAACTCTCTACCTTTACAGAACAGTGCCTTCATATGGCTTACTGCTGCCACAATATCATACAGGTGCATCCCTGAAAAGCCAGAGGCCCATGAAAATTTAGCAGAGATAACATTAAAAAAAAAAAAAGACCCCTCGGGGCGCCTGGGTGGCTCAGTCGGTTAAGCGGCTGACTTCGGCTCAGGTCATGATCTCGCGGTCCGTGAGTTCAAGCCCCGCGTCAGGCTCTGTGCTGACAGCTCAGAGCCTGGAGCCTGTTTCAGATTCTGTGTCTCCCTCTCTCTGACCCTCCCCCATTCATGCTCTGTCTCTCTCTGTCTCAAAAATAAAGGTTAAAAAAAAAAATTAGGGGCGCCTGGGTGGTGCAGTCGGTTAAGCGTCCTACTTCAGCCAGGTCACGATCTCGCAGTCCGTGAGTTCGAGCCCCGCGTCAGGCTCTGGGCTGATGGCTCGGAGCCTGGAGCCTGTTTCTGATTCTGTGTCTCCCTCTCTCTCTGCCCCTCCCCCGTTCATGCTCTGTCTCTCTCTGTCCCAAAAATAAATAAAAAACGTTGAAAAAAAATTAAAAAAAAAAGACCCCAAAACACAGAAGTCTTTCTAAAAGACTTGATTTCCCTTAAAAATAATCATATAGAAATCTTATGGCACTCAGCTGCATATGATGTTTTATGTTTTACTTATTTATGTCTCAGCCCCAACCCTCGACCTCTGGGGAGAGAGAGGAGCTGGACAAAGTTAACAACCAATGGGTAGCGATTTAATCAGCTGTATGTAGGGAAACCTCTACAGAAACCCCTAAATGATGCTTCGGGAGCTTCTGGGTTGGTGAGCACATCCAAGGGCTGGGAGGGTGGTGCACCCAGAGAGGGTACCAGGTCCCTTCCCCAGTACCTTGCCCCGATGCACCTCTTCTGTCTTCTGCTGAGCGGTATCCTTTACAATAAACTGGGAAACGTAAGTGTTCCCCTGAGTTCTTCGAGTCGTCCCAGCACATTATCAAACCTGAGGCGGGGGTTGTGCAAACCCCCCGGATGTTCGGCCAATCAGGGAGAAGCGCAACACGGGCTTCCAACCGGCACTGGGGTGGGCGCAGTTTGGTGGGACCGAGCCCTTAGCTTATGGGATTGACGCCAACTCCAGGTAGATGGTGTCAGAATGGAATGGCATCGTAGGGCACCCGGCTGGTGTTGGAGAGTTGGAGGCATGCTGGAAAAGTCACCATGCGTTTCGAGTCAGCAGTGTTGTGAGTTCAAGGGTTAAAAGCACATAGGAGAAAAGTCTTCAAACCTATGCTAGTGCAAATACACCGCTCAGAAGATCAAACACGGCCAGGACCCACTTTCTAATCTTATCACCAGGGGCCTCTGGGAGAACGAATTAGCAAACATATCTGCAGGTATGCGCTGAGTGTTAGCAATCCAATGTGCAAAGCCAGGAGAATGACGGATAGACTCCGCTAAGTTCAGCAGTACGGTAATGCCATTCCAAGAAGGACAGTCACCACTACAGGGTGTCTGCCACGTCCCAGACACCAGCCAGACTGCTTCACACACATCCCGCCTCAATCTTTTCCCAACCCCGTCGAGTGGGTGGTATTGTGCCTATGTAATGGAGAAACAAACCGAGTCTCGGAGAAAGTTAATGAATTTCCCTGAAGTGACGCTGCTCACAAGTGGTGGAACGGGAAATTTTGCTTGGGTCTTTCTGAGTGTAAAACACACCCCTTAACCACTGGGCAACACTGGCTGCCGGAAGCCGTTTTATGCAAAGCGCCTCGTTACTGGAACATTCTGGTGCCCTGCAAGAGATCAGATAGCCCCAAGGTTATCGTCTTGGGCTCGCACACGTGTGGCTTCCCTGCAGGACCGGCCCCGCACTTTCCAAGGGTCTGGTGCAAACTGAAAACACAAGGTCTCTTGTTACTAAGAATTTCAAGTTGGTGACCGCAGAGCCTTAAACCAAAGACGGGGGCCCTTCTGAGCTCAGGCCCTGGGCTACCACCTATCACATGCCCGTGAAGCTGGCGGCTTCTCTGTGTTTCTTTGTCCACACCCAATCTAAGATTCTCTTGAAGGAGGAATCAGAAATCATTACAGGAAAGAACCCGCCCAGTGAGTTTTTTACCGCTTTCATGTATGTACTCAACACATACCCTGGGACTCCATGACATGGAAACTCAAAGGTTAATTTAAAATGCCCTGTGACCAGTCACTAAAGTCACAGCTGGGTGGAACTGTGATTTTCCTGCTCCTTGACACCATGGGGGCGCCTTCATCTCACTGGCCGGCCGCAGCAGCTTAGCTCAAAGGCGAAGAGGAAGGTCCTCTTTAGGCAAACATATGGACAGAAGTCCCTGACTCCTCTCCGGCCTCCTCCAGAGGGAGTGTGCCCTGTACCAAACACACAGCATTTTCACACACATCTTGACTTTGTTGCCTGCTTCCAACTGGGCTGGGACACAAGCTAGACCTCTGGGGCGGCTGGTTAGTCCTTTTGAGAAGAGAGATGACTATGCTCATACTTCTATTCTTGCGTTCCTTATGTTGGGGCCTCTCCAACCCTTTCAAAATGTACCCTTCAATCTCTCCAGTGTCTTTTTCTCCCTCTTTAAGGGCTTCTCCTTTTCCCCATGGTTGCCCCTGTGTCACCTTAAAAAGTCAGGCAACAACCCAGACAAAACCAGTTTGGACATACCCGAGCTCTGGAACCAGCAAATGTTTTTCAATCGGCGCTGATGACTCTCATGGAGAAGCCAGGTGGTTGATGACGTGGACAAGGACCCAGGACCAGGAGGGTAAATGGCGACTGCTGTCAACTCACTCTCAACCTCAGCCTGTGGTGTCAGGGATAGCCCTGAGTGCCAGGGAGCTCTGGTCCCCTCAGTGACTTAACAACTCCAGGTCACTTGAAATGTAAATAATCAAAGCAGCAGGGCTTCCCTTCTTGAAAACCAAGGCAACAGCTGGTGTTGGCCTGGGAAAGAGGCAATTGGCCCTCTGGCTCTTGCTTCAGAGCCTGGGAGGAAAATTACCGTTGCACTGCAGCGAGCCTACACGGGGCTCCACAGTGCCCCCTCCTGGAAAAACCGGATGGGTCCTTCTGATGGCTGAACAATTACTTGCAGATTGTGTGGGATCTGGAGTTTACTTTCCCAGAAACCCACTGAGCATCTTCAGAGGGAAAGAGAAAGCAAATAAAGTAAAACCATGAGCCGTGTATGCTTGGTTCTCCCAATGAACAGTGACTTCTATGCCCGAGGAAGCCACTTTCAACTCAAATACAGCAGTTTGAAGGCCCTGGCTCTGAATCCAGCAGGAATCCAGCATTCGCCATAAGGACGATGAGGGTGGTTTCAGCTACAGGGTGAAGGCTCAGGAAGACAGTTTCACAAACTGGCCCTTTACTCAACCTCAGAATTCTCACTGATAAGAAAAGAAGATTCTGGGCAGAGTTTTTATCCTCTTATCCCACCAGGGCACAACAAATACCCCTCAGCATGTCCCGCCACCAGAAAACTCCAGAGAAGAATTTCACTTTAGAAAACAGAGAAACAACAAACGTTTTTATTTAGATGGCCAGAAGACACATGTACCAACTATAGGATTTTTTATTTCTTCACTCATGGCTCTTTTTTCCAACCACAATAGGAAGCCAGAGTGGAGAACTCTATTGGGAATGATTAAATACACTCAGAAGCTCTTCAAAAGTTAAAAAGCCTCAGCTTAACAATAATGGTGTCAGCTTCTGGACTTCTCTTTTTCTAAATCAGTTTTATGAGCGGTTGAACTCTTGAGCCTTGGATTTTATTCACTGATGCAATTTAAACATCATCTTGGACTTAAGAAATCCTTCTCTGTGTTTCTAAATATCAAACTCATGGTAACTTCTTATTTTCCTTCACAAGGAACAAGGAAAGGAACAGAAAGACATCATAGGACAGGATGCAGGTGGTCTTGGGAAAGATGGAGGGAAGGCTCAAAAGTCTCATCTGATTAAACTTCAGTGCATTCTAAAATAACGGCCATAGGGGCGCCTGGATGGCTCAGTCAGTTAAGCGTCCGACTTCACTTCAGGTCACTCACGGTTCGTGAGTTTGAGCCCCCATCAGGCTCTGTGCTGACAGTTCAGAACCTGGAACCTGCTTCAGATTCTGTGTCTCCCTCCCTCTGCCCCTCCCCCACTCGTGCTCTGTCTCTCTCTCTCTCTCCTTCAAAAATAAATAAACATTTAAAAAAAATTTAAACTAACAGCCGCTATAGGGATTTGTCATCTTTCCCAGACAATAGCACAGGAACATGACCGACTGTGACAAATACAAGTGGCTTCACAAGATGAGCTGCTGCCCAGCTAGTTATTCTTGTAACCTGCCTGGACGCTATCAACCCTTAGCAGTCAAAAGTCGGGTTATTGACTGCTGGGCAGGGTAGTGCAACTGACCACCAGAACCTTAAGAAAGGACGTGTCCCAAGAAACAAAAGGACATGTTTTCTCCACTATGGCCCTGAAGCCCCTTAAAGCCATCCCCTTCTGCCTTCTGTAAGCTAGACAACTCAATTACACTAAATGCATTGTGATAATGATAATAAGTTGGGGCACAAAGAAATTAATATAGCCCTGATCCCCAGAGAGACACCAGGACGGGAGCAGACAGACAAGAAAACACTCAGCACACCCCATTATCACGAATTGTCGGAAGAGAGGTCTGCACAAAGTGTAATGGGAACAAACTCCCTGGAAGAGACACAGTTCAAATGTCACTTCTTCTGAGAGGCCTTCCCTGCCTCCCGAGGCTGGACCTGGAGGATGAGCATTCAATCAACAGGTGCTTACTGAGTGTGTGGTGCCAGGGTCTAGGGGGTGCAATGATGGACCAGCCGCCAGAGCGCTTACATTCCGGTGCGGGGGGTAGATACGGACAAAAAGGTAAATAAATAAAATATTGAAAAACTGTAACTGACGCCATGGAGGAAGCAAACGCAGAGGATGAAGTGGGGCCACGACAGGGGGACCTAGTTTTTGGAGTGATGAGGGCAGACCCCTCTGGGAAATGGCGTACGAACCGAGAACGGAAGGCTCTAGGATAAGAGGGTGCCGGCCAACTGAAGCATGGCGGTGGGTGGAGGGCCGGAGGTGGTCCGGACGGAGGGAATGCGCTCTAAGGTGGTGGGCAAGACCACGGGGTATTTGAGGAACTGAAAGTTAGGAGGTTATGGAGCTTCAAGTGGGGCCGTGATGGTAGTCTGAGCTGATGTGAGGGCCCTGGCAATGGAGAGAAAAGGCCAGACTTGAGGTACATTTTGGAAATGGAACTGAGAAAGCTTGTAGGGTGGGGCTGATGGAAGAGAGGGGAAAATACAGGGCTAATACCTATACTGCTCGCTTCAAATGGCCAAATGGATGGTAGTGCCATTAACTGAGATGGGAGAAACTGGGTGGGCCAAGGGAGAGGTCTACAGGAAGAAATATCAAGAGTTCTATTGTTCCCACGGTAATTTGGAGATGTCTGTGCATCGCACAAAGGGTGATGTCAATTTGATGGCAGGATATGCGAATCTGGAGCTTGGAGGAAAGGTCCGAGCTAGAAATATACATTTTAGAGGGTGTCTGGTGGCTCAGTGGGTTAGGTGTCTGACTTTGGCTCAGGTCACGATCTCACGGTTCGTGAGTTTGAGCCCCACAGCTGGCTCTCTGCTGTCCGCACAAAGCCCACTTCAGATCCTCTGTCCCCTATCTCTCTGCCACTCTCTTCCAAAAATAAATAAACTATATATATATACACATTTTAAAGTTTTCAATGTATATGTGGTGTGAAAGTACCCATGAAGTTATCTGAAGAGAATGCAGAGCTGAGGAAATGGAGATCAAGAATGAATCCAAGGAAATTTCACCAGCTACCCGAGAGTACAAATGAACGGTTGGAAGGAAAGAGAAAAATCCCAGCTAGGGAAACTTAGAAAGGATTCCAGAAGTTAAATCTTAAAAAATAATGCCAATGACTACTAAAATCTACCCAACTCTAGCTGGCTGCCCCATCTGCCTGTCACTCCATGGATCACCAGGGTGGAAGGCACAGAGCTCTCAGTCTAAGCAGGTGACCTTTTCCTCCCTCTCCATCCTGAGGTGTCCTTCCCTATACTGTGGGCTGTGGGATCAGTCAAACAGGAATACTCTGGCCAAGCACTCACAGAGCGACCTTCCCCTCCCATGTAGGAACCTCCAGAGCAAGCAATGAACTACCCTCTGGCTCTAATTCTTTTCTTTTTTTTTTTTTAATTTTTGTTAACTTTTATTTATTTTTGAGACAGAGAGAGACAGAGCATGAATGGGGGAGGGTCAGAGAGAGAGGGAGACACAGAATCTGAAACAGGCTCCAGGCTCTGAGCTGTCAGCACACAGCCCAACGCGGGGCTCGAACTCACGAACCGCGAGATCGTGACCTGAGCAGAAGTCAGATGCCCAACTGACTGAGAATTAGAGGCGCCCCCTCTAATTCTTTTCTTCATCAGCTTCTACAAAGGGCACCCAAGACATCACCATCACTAATCAAACTTTTCTCTTAGCATATGAACATGTTCACATTGCACCCATCCTAAAAAAGCCAAGATGTAATCTCTTCAGAATCTAATTTCCTATTCCCATCCTCCCTTTGATTGCCACTCTTGAAAAAAAAATTACATGCCTTTTCCCTCCATCCATTCTCAACCCATGCCAACATGGCAACAGGAGCCACCACGTTGCTGACTCTGGCACAGGTCAGTGATGGCCTTGAAACTAATTAATTCAATGACACTTTTCAGTACCTAACGTTATTTTACCTCTCTATAGCACATAGCATTGTCTCCCATTCCAAGACACCTGCTCTCTCCTGACTCCCCTCCTTATTTCATAGCATCCTGTGAATTGCCCCCCACCCCTGCTCATCTATAGACATTAGAGCATCCCACGATTCCTCCCCCAGCACCACCCCCTCATTTTTCTTTCTAGCTTCATGACCTGTCTGAGTGAGCTCATTTATTTCTGTGATCATAAATGCCACTAAATCGAGGCCCCCAGACTCTCCTGTATCTGACTGCTCTGTGAGCATTCCCCACCTGATGTCCACCAAAAAGTTCTAAACCACTATGATGAACCAAATTGATTACCTTCTCCTTCAAACTTGCCATCTCTCTCCTGAATTCCTTTTCTGCACTCTCTTCCACCTCTATTTGCTTAAGCCAGAAACCCAAGAGACTCCCTTCTGCTCACCCACTATAGACGCTTGGTCACTGAGTCCTTCTAACCATCCTTGGAACCTGGTAATGCGAATGCATCCCTGTACCTTCATTTGGGCCGTTATCTCCCACGTGAATCACTGCTGTCATCTGAATCATAACTGGTCTCAGTGTCCCTGCCTCATCCTCTCCTCCAATTCATATTCCACCTATATGGACATACGATAGACTATTATCAGATAAATACAACACATGTACATACACTTAAAACTGTCAAGTGAAAATCAAGTTGTACAACCGTCTGTATAGGATGGTAAAATTTGCATCTTAACAATAGGATGTTTACATGGGACAGAAAAATGTCTCAGGGCACCTGGGAGGCCACTAAGTGTCTGACCTTGGCTCAGGTCATCATCTCACGGTTCGTGGGTTCGAGCCCTGTGTTGGACTCTGTGCTGACAGCTTAGACCTGGAGCCTGCTTTGGATTCTGTGTCTCCCTCTCTCTCTCTGCCCCGGCCCCACTCGTTCATTCTCTTTCTCTGTCTCTCTGTCTCTCTCTCTCTCTCAAAAATAAACATTAAAAAAAAAAAAAAGAAAACTATCTTGAAGGTCAGACCAAAAAATGAGTAATTCTAGAGAACAGGGTTGAGGTAAGAGACATTCTCTTACTTCTTCATTTTATGCCATTCTGTAATATTTAAAATTTCGGGGTTTTTTGGTTTCTGTTTTTTAATAATGCCACTTTGTGCTGTTGCCGCTGTTACTGTTATGGGGCTAAGAGTCACTGATCCAGAGGACAAAAAGTTAAAAATTTTTGTTAAAAATAATTCCTCTGACAAAAATTATTCATGTAACTTCTGAACATCGCTTTATTTAGCTGGTAAATTCTTTGTATAAAATGGATTTTCTCAATGTTGACTGAATACAGTGTTGTATTTACCCAAATACTGGAAACATGTACAGTATCTGTTTGCCATAGTAAATAATGTAAACAAGTAAAAAGAAAGAAAGGCAATTTTCAATGTTGGCTTGCTTTATCATCTATTGCCCTGCAATTGAGCCATTTGGATTAAGTTGTCATGCTAATAAAAACTCAAACATTGATAATCAATGTCCTAGTCTCAGAAAGCAGAGTCAGCTAATGTGAGAGAAGAAGGGGAAATGTCCATAGATGTGCAACCTCCAAGGCCTTAGATTATGTACAAAAGTTCTCTTTCATCTCTGAACATATCTTATTTGCCAAGGGAACGGAGCTGAGACATATCAACCTAAAAGCACCTTTGGCTGCAGACTGACAGAATGCATGAGTTCTTGAATCAATAGAACAAAGCAGTGGATATTCCAGAAAGGGGTTGTCCAGCTCACCTTTTCCCAAGGTAAGGACTCCATGGGCAACACACTAGTGGGAGTATAGAAAAAGCTGCTGTCGACCCTGGGATTACCAACAATAGCTATACTCTGGTTCCCTGTATATTTATCTATTGCTCTTTCTGGCCCCTTCCACTAACTAGAGGTGATAACCCTTTCCTGGGCAATTTCAGATAACCATCCTCCCGTTGCACCAGATACTTCTGGAAGGTCTGGACTGAAGAAAAGGTCTTTGGTCGTCCGTCTTTGGCGACCGTGTGGGTCACGGCTAAAACTAAGTAAAAGGATGCCTGCTAACTCTGCCCATCGTGCCCATTAGACTCCATCTTCTCCCTGCCCTTTCCCCCAACCACCTACTCTTTTAAGATATCGTATTTTATTACAGACAATGGCTTTGTGGAGGCCTGGACATTCAGATGGAAGGCAACTGTACCCATTATTTGATTCTCTTTCGAATGTTCGAATTTGGAGTCAATAATGGCTGCTGTGGTGTGCCACTGAGACTTCCATGCTCCCACCTTCAGAACTCTTAAGATATCTTCCCCTACCTACTGACAGTGTCGATACTGACATCAACTATAGCGCCCTCTAGAGCCTTGCCCTGTACGCACCCAGGGCCATGCCCACTGCCCAGCAGCGGCTGGTTGACGCAGGGGTAGAAAGGCCAGACCTCTTTCCTCAATTCAGGATCATTCAGAAGAAATGAGCTTCCTGTGGGATGGGCTGAGCCCTTTGATGTGACTGTTTCAATTTCTCCCTCTGCCCACACCTTGCTTCCTTCCCTCTTCCACGGGGATTTATGCTGACAGCTCCCCTCAATAAACTTTATGAACACAAGTCTCCACCTCGGAGTGCCCTCCCAGGACGGACCAACCAGCAACAATGCCTCAAACCCAATGTATCAATGTCCTGAAAGAATGCAAATTTGAATATTCTCAGACTAATAAACTTCTACAAATGATCAGTTCTTCATCTGAAATGTCAGCAATTAATCATGATCAAAAAATTGATGATCCCTTCAGAGCTTCTATTCTATGATGATTTTATTAATGTCTGCTGATTGATGACGCTGAATCCCAGAGAAACACCAGGGAAACAGATTCGGTCTATAATTCCATTACTCCCTACTCTATTCTTATACATTCGTACAAAATTTATTTTTTCTAGACCATATGTTGCATCTAAATATAAAAAAACAATAGCTGAAGGTCCCGAGTGCCTGAAATGAGTGTTGTCAGCTGACATCCATCCATTTGATCTCTAGCCGAGTTTATCTGTTTGTGTTTTGTTCATGTTGACTTCTATCCACTTTCCTAACAAAGCTGGTTATCAGATCCCAACCATCCTTTTAAGTAAAGACTGAGATAAAAACAAAAATACAATTTGGTCTGCAGCAGTTGGCTTTGTCTGATACCTAATAGAAAAAGAATGCTTTTCTTGTTTTATCTGTCTTCTTTTACTTTATCTCCCTTTGTACATTGCAACTGCTTCTTCTATTTGAGATTCTTTGGCTTAATGTCTACAGGCCGGGGTCTGACCATTGTTCTCAGTTGCCTAAACTTATTCCCACTTTTTTTTTTTTAAATGGAGGCATTTTCCTTAATGTCGCATCTCCATTCAAAGATAAGTTAACTTCTCTGTAATCATTGCCATCCTTCTTGGGCATTGTCTCTTAAATGCTTTATCATCTCCTTTTGCAAGGACACTCTGGCTATCCCGTTCCCTTTGACCACAATGATTGGAGATACTCACTAGAGCTGAAACAAAGAGAAGGTCTGTGAAATTTTAAGGAAATGTGAATTAACTGCAAAATGTGGATACTTTGAAACAGAGTTGAATGAGATGGGAATAAAAGGCACCCGATAACAGCATAAAACCAAAATTTTTCAAAGCTTCAATTTCTCTCTCCGTAAAATGAGCCTAACATTCCATAGTAATTTTCCAAGGATTTAATGAAATCGTATATGTATAGTCACCCAAACTTGGAATAAGTTGAAATGAATAGTCCTATTTATATTTGTTTATGGTGATATCTATGAACACTGTTGATTTATGATGATTGTCTCACAAATACTAAATGATGTACTTGGTGGAGATATATTTCTTTAATCAAAAAAGAATGGAATGCTGTGGGAATTGGGAGTCCCTAAGCACCAGGGGCTTCCAAAGGGAATCAAAAGACCAGTCTGGACAAAGTGCTGACATTTACTGCCACCTATGGAGTGATGAGCAAACTGTGCTTAAATACACAGCAACATGACCTCTGAAAAAATTTGCCCTCAACTTAAAAGGCATCTCTACAAAGCATAAGAGACTCTTAAAAACTGAGAACGAAATGAGGGTGGATGGGGGGTGGGAGGGAAGGGAGGGTGGGTGATGGGTATTGAGGAGGGCACCTTTTGGGATGAGCACTGGGTGTTGTATGGAAACCAATGTGACAATAAATTTCATCTATTGAAAAAAATAATAAAAAAATAAAAAAATAATAGAAAAAAAGGGCATCTCTAGTCATCACTGTTCGCGTATGTTGCAAAAAACAAAACAAACAAAAAAACAAACAAACAAAAAAAACCACCCAACAACAACATCAGCCCTGCTCCTAAAAGGGTAGGGCTCGCAGCTCTTTCAGGAAAGTGGCTAAGTGAAGTCACAACCCTGAATGGCTACACTTGAAATCACACAGGAAAGGATAAATCCCAGAGCTGTAAAATGCTCAGCTACATTTGCCACTAAGAAGTGCACGCCCAAGGCTCAGCATTCTAAGGGAAGGGACCCATGTGGTCGTGCCCTGGGCCGTTTCAGAGCACCGCATCTGGATAAGACTGTGTTACTGGTGTCCCGACAATGAATAATTACAAGAGAATTCATCATTAAGAATAACCCAGAGCAACGAATGTGAAAGGAAATAACAAGAAGGTAGTGGTGAAAGGGCTAACAAGAAAAAGTCGCTGGAATTACCTTTCATGTCATAGAAATGGGGTTTTGAAGAATTCTCCCAATCCACAACCACTAGAGTGGCACGCCATAAGAGGACAGAACCCAAGCTCTCATTCTCTCCAAGAGGGCCTTAGAGAGGTGAGGGGTCAAGAGGTAACATGAGTGAGTCGTCTCAGAAAAGACTGTGCCCAAGCTGAAAGGCACATGCCCTATCTCGAGGGACAGCCACTTGGCCCCAGCTGACCCCAGCCCTTTGGGACTAAGCCGTGTAGTCTGGTGGTTAGGGCGAGGGTGCAGAGAGAGCCAGGCTGCCTGGGTTTACAGCCTGGCTTTGCCACTCACTAACTGTGAAACCTTGGGCAAGTTGCTGAATCTTTCTACGCCTCCATTTCCATACCTGTCAAATGGGGATAATAATAGTCCTTGTGCATCACATTGTCGGCAGGATTAAATAAATTAATACATACAAAGTGCTTAAACCAATGCAGAGCTATCATCACTCAATAAGTGGTACCAAGACAAAAGGACGGATCCTTTGCCATCAGCTTTCCCAATGTTTGAGAGAAGCCAGAATCGCAATTCCTTTTTAGGTGAAATATGTCTAAGTAGGAGCAAATAACTGTAATAGTTTCAAAATCCTGTGTAAGCCAAAACATACATGCCTGTGGGCCATGTACGGTCCACAGGCATCCAGTGCCTCACGTCTAGTGATGTGGGAAGAGCCATGCTTGGGATGCAGACAGGTCTCAGACTGACTTCTAACTCTGCCACCAGCTCCGTGATCTTGAAAGCACAGTGCCTGGGAGCCGGGGGTGGCAGGGGCATACGAGAGAAAGTCCCGTGCCAGATTACGAAGAGCGAGTGACAGATGGCATTCCTGACCAAATGTAACAGGAGAAAGTACTCTCGGTGATTTAAATGAAGCCTCTAATATAAGGGAGGGGGCTGAGGGGAGCCCATCTCCCTCTTTGTCCCCAGGGACTTCATTCAAGGTCTTTAACATGTACCATCACATATCCTAGAGGGAGCCAGGATCGACACAGACCAAGTCCTGCCACCAAAATGGAGTCCATTCCCTTCATTCCATTTTTAAAGGACAACACTTGCTCCATGAGTCCGCAATCCAAAGTAGCTACCAAGACTGCCCACGTCACCAGAGGGCGGTGCAGCAGACAGCCGTCATATCTGCTCACCTACGTGGAAAATTAAATACATACATCAATGAAAGACATGTAAATAAATATCACACCGTTAAAGAAAACAACAACCACCATTTGGGGGAGGGGGGAAGCAAAGCACTTAGAAACCGAGTTATTCTTTTCTAAAGTTTAAGGATCTTCTTTTGTCTCCGGCCCATTGTCTTTCCTGCCATCGTCTAGAAGCCAACCAGACAGATTTAGAACAAGATGCTAGTCCTTTTCTACTCTACTGACAAATATGTGGCCCATCTGCCTCCAATCAATGATGGGCACGTGGGGACAGAGCAATGAGGTATTTTTAAACACTCCTTTAATGAATTCATCCAAGGACCAAGCACTTGAGGCGCGGAGGGGTGAGGGGTGAGGGGCGGGCAGAGGGAGGAGAGGGCAAGCACAGGCTCTGGTAAATAAAGAGATTTGTCATAATCTGGATTCTAAAACCCTTGCTATGAAGCATCCTGCGTGCCCCCAACAAGCTGTTAAGAGCATGAAGAGAAGCTCGCGAGCAAGGTGATATATGGCATTTGTCAGATGTTTTCAGACTTCAAGGACAAGTTCTTACATGCAAGGAAAACTAAAATTTTATCTTGAGAGTGACGTTCCTGCCTACTGTTGCTAGAAGATTTTAAATTATTGGCGTCTCATTCGATTAAAATAATCATAGCAGGCAATTGAAATGAAGAATAGATTCAGTTCCTTAGGACAAGCCAGTCCCATGGGGGAGAAAAATCAGCATGGAAAGCAATTTAGTTTGCCTTCACATGGGGGAAAACCGAACATCTGGGCATTGGTGACACAGTCCTAGAGGAGGGTGGGGAGGGGGGATTTTCATTGAAATCAACCTGCGTTGAGCTTCGAACAGTGAAAAAGCTTTGCAATCCTGCATCTTTAGGATTTATGGCACAATGACCCAGAAATTTCACACTTGGCTGTTAAATATCACTTGTTCCTGCAACCGAAGCTCTCTCTCTTAAGGACTTTTCCTTGTCTGACAATTTCCTTAAATTTGAAGTGAAAAGAGACAGTGCCGAATCGTGTTGCGTAAGAGAGCAAAAGGGGCTATTGATACCGATGGACAGACCTGTCTTTTGTTTTTTAACATCCTGGCTCTTTTACTTCATTTGGTGGAAATCCAGCTTCATTCGGATTTAGAAATTGTAGGGGTGCCTGGGTGGCTCAGTCGGTTAAGCGTCCGACTTCAGCTCAGGTCACGATCTCACGGTCCATGAGTTCGAGCCCCGCGTCGGGCTCTGGGCTGACGGCTCAGAGCCTGGAGCCTGCTTCCGATTCTGTGTCTCCCTCTCTCTCTGCCCCTCCCCCGTTCATGCTCTGTCTCTCTCTGTCTCAAAAATAAAATAAACGTTAAAAAAAAAAATAAAAAAAAAAAAAAAAGAAATTGTTTCTTGTTAGAACTGAGCTTCCAATCACTCACAAGAGGCCATCTTAGTGAACACGAAATGGCTTTTTCGTAATTCCACTAGTATGTATTTTACTCAAGGAGGCTGTTTTTATATTCTTCAAAATGAAAAATGACAGTGGCAGCAAAGCCCAAGGCATGCAATACGCAACCCCCTCTGGCCCCCAAACCCCGTGCGCGCCACTCGCCTTTCAATAAGTCCATTCGTGGGTTCTTCCTCCGACTGACCTCAAACTCAGTCCCGAGGGGAGGAGGGAGAAGGCAATCGTTATGTTTTGCTTTTGTTTGCTTGAAATAATAAATCCAGAGGTCTCCCTTGCCAGGGTTTTCCTGCTGTCAGCAGTTCTGTTTCGTTTGCTTTCTCAGTCAAACTGAAACCCAAGGCCTTGTGGTTGGCTCTTGCCCTGACCCCTTGGCTCTTGGGAACTGATCAGAAGACAGATCGCTTTGGGTTCCTGACAGACATGGAGACTTAGCAGACTTTCACCCCCCAAACATATCTCTAAAACATCCACCTCTACAGCAGTGAGGCACTCCAGTATAACTCAGACCATAATTGACTAGCCTATCTGCCACCAACTACTTATAATCTCTTTCCAATTTGGGTCAAAGACCTAAAACCGTAATTCTAGCCATGTCCGGGGAGCCAGAGAAAAAGAGTGCTCAACTATCAGATTAGATGCCGCTTTGCAAGAAAATACCTCTCCGGGCCTGGGAACTACCAAAGAGTCCAATGTTGACTTCTATGGCAACTGGATACTAATAATCCCCACTCCAAATAATTAGAAGCCTCAAATAACCAAAGCGTCTTGGGTATGTTTTGCAAAGGCAAAGACCAAGTGCAGAGGCTGATAATAAGAATACTCCAAAAGGCAAATCTGCAGGGTGTGTATGCCAAAGGATTGAGAGAAAGCAGGTGATCTTCTGAGCTAGACATGCCTAGTATACTCTCTGATGATAACTGACATTTCCAGATGATAACCCCAAAGTTTTGCCAAGTCCTGGAATCTTCCTGGAAAGATGACTTTACATTCTACGCCATCTTCTTCTTAAATTCCATTTTCATTGGACCACCTACTTCACAGACATTGGAAGAAGCAAATGTGATGATGTATACAAATGAGCTTTGCAAGTGGGGTACTAAATAAACATAAGATGTCACTATTGCCTCTAGCTGGTAATCGGCATAAGTAGCTGACGGTAACTGTATCACCAAATGAATGGTACCCAGAATGGTCAGTTCACCATACTCTCCCATTTCCCAAACATTCTGGATCAAATAGAGTTGAACTGAAAATACATGCATGGAAAACATATAATTGTGTTGCTATTCTTGCTTCCTTCTCAGCAATGTGTTTCAAAGAAACAGCTTCAACACTGGTAGAAAGCAAAAGCTAATGAAGGCAACTGGTCTGAGAATTCCCCATGAACTTGAACTTGTGTTTATAAGGCACATTAATCAAAGATATCAGAAGACGCAGGAGAATCCCACCAAACTGTACGAACAATTTACCAATCAATGTCGTTGATTGGAGGCAGCATTCTAAAAGCCAGCTCTCAAACTATTTTTGTTTGTATCTCCGAGGAGTGCCTAGCATGTGGGGTCTACCCAGGAGATGCTCCGGGAAGGAAAGGTAGAAGAAAGGAAGAGACAAAGACAGACCAGGGCTTCTGAAAATGTTACCCGCTCATCAGTTATTGTTCTTAAGGGATAACGGCTCATAGATCTTTCTCTATGTTTCCCAGCCTTTCATTTTTTTTCAATTCATCTTCTCAGTACAAGTTTTGTTTGTTTGGTTTTTTTTGCCATTTTCTCCTAACATGCACAGTGTACAAATAAGGCATTAAAAACACTGAAAATCACTTCCACTCTGTATTTAATGTCAAATCATTTGACAACTCTCATTTAGGACAAAGGTGAGACAAACACCTTTGGGGGTCTTTGTTGTTGCTTTAACCTTTGCCTTCACTATCTGGCTATCAAAATGAGGGGTGAGTTGGGTGCAGGATTTGAAAGACTACCATCATCCACCTCTTTCACAGACGTTTTGCAACCTAGCTTTTAAAAGCAGGGCTAAGTCTAGAAGGACCCTTTCTAATTTGAAAGACTGATTTAACAGGGAAAGGCTTTGAGGTTGAGCCATCTGGGCTCTTAATATTTAATTCCAGAGCTCTGTTTTAGCACAATGTGATACCCTCCTTGTACACGTGTGTACATCTTTCTTGGCGAAATAATAATCAAAATAGTCCATACTGCCGAAATGTTAGGATGAAAAGAGAGAAGAAATCTCACGCTAGCACAAGGTGCCAGACTCCTTCGGAAAGAGTCCTGGGGACAGAAAAGGGATGAGCTCCTTCCCTGAACACAGAGAGACGGTTTTAGAACTATCTTCCTTTTGTTGGAGGTAGGAATCTGAAGATCTAACTTGGGAACCAGTTTTTTACTCCTAGAGACTCCTTCCCCCCAAAGAAGCCTGTGGTGTTTGGAAAATTTACTAGACAGAAATTATGGACAGTGCCAGCACCGAGGATTTTCCACCCGTGCCCCGAGGAGGTGCTGACAGTGGCTTTCTACACAACTTGGATTTGGTGATTTCTGGCAAGTGGCTAGGGCAATTTTGTGTATTAACCAAAGAGCTGAGCTCCCCAACCAGAACCAGGTTCTATCAAGCCAGAAAAGTTTCCTGGGAGATCCTGATTCCAGGGACGTTGTTCTGGACCCTTCCTTTGAGGTGTGCGTATTCAAGAGATCCTCTTGCCTCTTGCAGCCCCTGTCCCCTCTTGGCTAAAGATAGCTGTCATCTATCACTGGGAACATCCGCCCCTCCAACTGCTGCCTCAGAAGGCTGGAGCGGACTGCACTGCCCCGGGGCGGAATGGGGAGGCCAGCGCTTTTACCCAGTGGAATCTGGGGACTCCTGTCCTTGCCCAAAACTACTTCTTTTCCCGCCTCTTCCCGGGAAGTACCCAAATCTCTTCCACTCTTCCTTTGAGCTGGCCAGGGAGATTCCACCATCCAAGGACAGAGTGCGATCTCCACAGGCCGAGCATCTACCCCGGGACTCTGCAGCAAATCTGACATTCAAGGCCGCGCGCGCCGGTCCTCGCCCCGCCCCGGTCCTGGTCCCGGCTCATTCATTCCGGGCCGGTCCCCACGCTCCAGCCCGCGCCGCGCTCCAAGCGCCGCTTCCCCGGGCAATGCCTGCCGCTCACATCGTGCCCAATCCCGTATTGCTTCTAAATCTCACAAGTAACCTCAAGAGGGTTTTTCTTCCCCTCCACCCCGTCGGACTCTTCTTCACACCTCCACCGGTGCCCTTTTGATTAAAAGAAACGCAGCGTCTGTCTCCCGCATCTCCAAAGGGTTAAGCAGCTAGCTTCGCCAAAGAAAAATCAATCCCCTGCCCACCATCCCACCCCCAGCCGAGCCACCGCTCCGCCACCGTCTCCGAGGCCCGGCGCCGACGTCTCCGCGTCCCCATCCGGGATGAGGGGCCACCCTCCCCCCCGCCCCGCCCGCGCCCGCCCGCCCGCTCCCCGCGGGTCCGCAGAAGAGCCCCCTCACCCTTCGGTGGATGCCATGGTCCGGGGAACGCCCCCTCCTCTTCGGCACGGTCCGGCGGCGGCGGCGGGCGCGGCGTGAGCGCCGGAGAGTGGCGGAGCGCTCTATTTAAGGGGGAGCCTCTCCCCGCCTCCCACCCCCCTCCCGGGTAAGCCCTTTAGCGCCTCAGCCCGCGCGGGAGGCTCCCGCGGGCGCTAAGCCCCGGCTGGGCTCTCCTCCGCGCGCGTCCCGCCTCGCCGGCGCTCGGCGGGGCGCTCGGGGGGCTGGGGGTGGCTTCCCCGAGCCAGCGCCGCCCCCGGGCCGCCGGGCCGCGGCCGCCACCTGCGTGCGCTGCGGGGCTCGGGGCGCGCGGCGGGGGAGGCCCGGGAGGGGGTGTGCCGCGGGTGTGCAGGGGAAGTGTGTGCGTGCGTGCGCGCGTGTGCGGGTGTGTGCGCGCCGGGGGAGGCGGTGGCGGCCGCTGCGCCCTGGCTCGCCGCCGCCGGGGAGGGATTGCGAGGTTTAGCCCCGCCGCAGCTGGGGATTTGCAGGCGATCCCTCTCTATTTTCGTCGAGAGCTGACATCACCCGCGCCGCCGCCTCGGGAGACTCCTTTAACTGCCGCCCCCTCGCCCCCCGTCCCCAGACGCGCTCCCCTCTCTGCCATGCCACCCCCCCACCCCCCGCCCCGGCCTCTCGCCATAAATTAGCGAAATAAGAAAGGAGGCCCCGCTGGTCGCCGGGAAGGCCTGGGCAGCCCGTGGCAGGAGCCCAGGATCTAAGGAGTCGCTATTGTTCCCCCTCAAGCCCGCGTGGCCCCGGGTCACCCCAAGCGGGGCGAAGCGCAGGCTGGGGCGCGGAGACCTGGGATGCCCCCTCCGTCCCCGCCGCCCTCGAGCAGCCCCCCGGCGCTCCGCCTCGCTCCTTGGCACACTAGCTTGGGCTCTACGCACACCAGCAAGCTCACCCTCACCGGCGACACACCCACCCCAGCCTCCAGCGTCCCGGGTGCCGGGTGTGCCGGGTGCGGGGCCCAGCCGAACCCAGCTGCGCGCCCTCCCCCGCCGCGGCCCGAATAAATCTCTGGCCTTCAATTATTCATCGGGATTAATATTAATGCAGCTCCCAGGGGGCGGCCGGCGGGCGGGGTGCTGGGGAGGCTGTGGTTTTTTTAAGCCTTGGGAGGTCGGCTTCGGGGGCGCTGGCCCGCAGGGCGCTGGGAGGTGGCCCAGGCTAGCGGCTGGGGACGCGTCTCCACCCGCTCCCGCTCGCCTTCGGCTTCTGAGCCCCGGGGGCGGCGCACGGAGACAGATGGGCTCCTGCAGGGGAGGGTCGGAGCCTCCCCGCCGGCTTTGCATAATAATGACGAAATCCGTGCCGACTTTATTATCTTTGGGACACAGCAGACACCTACAGCTCCACCACCTGCCGGACGCTGTGACTGCCTGGGAGAGGAAGCCTCACTTTCTGCGTCTGGAAAATGGGACCAAAAATAACCCCCTTTGCAGGGCCGCGGTGAGAATTAAACAGGCTGTCTTGACGGAGAGATTTGCAAAGTGTAAACGCGCCCCGGGAGATGTCAGCGGCGCTTAGCTTGTCGCTAGGAACGTGCCAGGCTCCTCCGAGCGGGGTCACGGAACCCCAGCACTCTAATAGTGTCCGCTCCTCACTGCCTCCCCAGTTTTCTGCCCTAGGGAGGTGCCCTTCAATGCCGCGGCTGTGCTGACCCTTGTCCGACGCCGGAGTACCGCTGGCCCCCTGGAATCTCCAGGAGTTCATCCCGGGGACCGTGCCAGGAGAGCGGAGTCCCACAAGGATGGCTTAGTGGTTATGCCAGAGCCTGAGCCCGTCACCACCTGCCGGTGGAGTATGTGGGGGGGTGGGGGGGATGCAAATTCCTCAATGTCTTCTCATCCCATAGGCAACACGAGAGTTACGTTCCCAACCACCCCCTCCCCCCTCCCCGGAACTAAATAAAATGTAAAAGATATGCAAAGCGCTTTAAAGTCTGGCACCCGGTAAAAACCTCAAAAATTGCTCAGTTAAATCTAAGGGTCCCCAGAGGATAGTTTCTTGGGCTCAATATCCAAGGATGAAGGCAGATGAGAGAACTAACACGAAAAAGAGAAAAGAACTAAATAGAAGTTAAAAAAAAAAATCTCTGCTCACCTCCTCCCTTCACCCCGCCCCCTCCCCAAATCTGAGCCCAAACATCTTCCTCCGTCCATACCTTGCTCTGTATCTTGCTTTCCCTCTCCCCTCCTCTCTTCCCGTCTACCTGATTACATCAACCAGATCTGTATGTTAATCAGCCCATCACCCTTTACTTAACAGCCTTTCTAATCTTGCATTTCTAAATTGTAGTTACTCATGTTATTAATCTGTATTTAAATTATGCAATCTGACATGTGCATTTAAAAATAATTCGTAGGTGAAAAACTACCTTCTTACACCTTGGTGTTATATTTGACACTTTAGCCCTACCGGGGGTAGATGTGTGGTTTTGTATGGGAAGCGGTGGGGCTTAGAATCTTTACAGTCTCATTTTCTCTTTACAATTTTAGGGAGTTCACTTTCCTGCTGAGGCGGCAGCTGGAAATCTATCCCAGGCCGAGATATTAACGATCCCAGCCACACTGCAACACCCCTCTTAAGATGAGTGTGAATGAACTCCACCATTATAACGCCCCCCCCCCCCCCCCCCCCGTGCCTGCACACAGGCGCGGAGGGCTGAGTGGCATCATTCATTAGCACACACTGCCCAGAAAGCAAGGCACCGGGTGGTATGTAAACGCAGAGTAGCTAAAAGGAAAGAGAAAGGGGGCTGGGATTGTTTTCACTTTTTAAACCATCCAGTTAAAAAATACTCTTCGGGCATTATGCAGAGTGAGACAAGTCAGACATAGAAAGACAAATACTGTATGATTATAGTTTGCAGGTGGAATCTAAAAAAGCAGAACTCATAAACACAGAGTAGAATGGTGGTTACCAGGGGCTTGGGGGTGAGGGAATCAGGAAGATGTTATTAAAGGGTACAAACCCGCAACCAGTAGGTAAATGACCTGAGATCTAATGCACAGCCAAGTTATTATAGACAGCAATACTGTATTAAAAATTCTGAGTTGCTAAGAGACTAAGTATAAGTTGTTTCCACCACAAAAAAAAAAAAAGAAATGATAATTATGTGATATGATAGAGGTGTTAGCTTACCGATGGTGGTAATCATTTTGCAATATATAAGTGTATCAAATTAACACGGTGTACATCTTAAACTTACACTGTGTTGTAAGCCAATTATATTTCATTTAAAAATAATTGCCTGTGGGTTTGTGGGATGGGTCTCTCACCCAGGGCAGCTGGGTCTCTCTCTCTCAAAATAAACATACAAAATAAAAATAAACATTACAAAAAAATTTTTAATTAAAAAAACTGCTCAGGCTACCTGCCAGAAATATTGGGTCCATCAGCCTACAGTGGGGGCCTTAACTTACAGTATTTTTTAAAACATCCCTCTCCCCCGGTGATCAATTCTGTACAGGCAGCATGGTTCAACAAAATGGCGCCCAGAAATAGACGGAATTAATTGGTGTGTTTAGCCTTTGGAAAGACAAAACTAAGAAGGACATGATACAAGGCTGACCCTCCTCTCTTCAAACACAGGGCATCAAAAAAATCTTTCCTGGCAGGGGCACTTGGGCAGCTCAGTGGGTTAAGCATCTGACTCTTGGTTTCCACTCAGGTCATGATCTCTCCATTCGTGAGTTCGGGCCCCACATCTCTCTCTCTCTCTCCCTCTCTCTCTCTCTCCTCTCTCTCAAAATATAAATAAATAAATTTTAAAAACTCTCTCCTGGCAAACGCAGAGCTCTCTTCTTAGGTTGTGCACACAGGGAATATTGGGAGTGAGTCACTATACCCACCAGCTCAGTGCTAGGTAAGAACTCAGCTCTGGGTCAGGCAGACCTGCATTAAATACTTCCCTGAACCTGTATTAGACTCTTGTGTTACCTTGGGCTGGGCACTTTAGGTTCTCAGCTTTCCCATCTAAACACTGGAGAATGTAATGACACCCACCTCAGGATCATTGTGAGATTCAATGGGATTCTATGTGGGAAATCCTTAGCTCTAAGCCTGGCACCTCTTGAGTGCTCAATAAAGGGTCACCCTAGACACAGACCGTTTGCCACGGAGCTCGCTTGTGAGCCTCGCCTCTGCTAAAGTCACCTCAACTATGATCCCATAAACTCCCCTATCCTCACAACGAACCGTAAGTCTCCTAGCCAGCAGCATGAAGTTGATAGAGACTTGATAGAACAGAACCAGGTCAACCCAACAAGCTAGCAGGAACACTTGTGAATTGTCCAGTATCTGTCTCCTCCAAGGATGCCATGGTTATGGCCAAAGCAGAAGGGATGGGATGCTCTGAGGTTTGCACATAGATTTTTCTTTCTCAGATCTAGCGCGAGCGTTCTCAAAGTTCGCTTGAAGAACTACTCTGTAGCACCGAATGCCAACGTTTTTCCGTACCCTGCTCTGATAGGTGACTTAAGAGGCTTTCAAAGTTAATGTTTACCAAAAAGGATCTTTTTTCTTTTGCCTACTGATTGTTTACTCCAGGTCTAACCCACGCAATGAGAAGTGACTTACCATGGTTGAATTCAGGTAGTGTCTAGGGACTGCAGGGTATTTGTGGTATTCCCCTAACCCTTACTGAATCCTTACTGTGTGTTCAAAGTATCATAATATGTCTAACCTCATTTGATCCTCTAGATGGCCTTCTACAGAAGATAGTATTATTATTATTAACTCCATTTTACAGAGGAGAAAACTGAGGCCAACAGAGACTAAAGAACTTGCCCAACGTTACACAGATAGTGAGTGGCCGTAGCAGTCCAGGTGCTAGCTAGAAAACGATGGCATGTTCAAATTAAGTAAGTTGTGCACAGTTTGATAAAGGGACTATATGAGAAGGGTGTAGGAAAATTCCAAAGCATAGTCCAGACCCCCTGGGCTGGTAGTTGTAAAGCACCCCTTACCTACCTTACTTTTGAAGGGAGGCTACTAGAATCTAGAGGGGAGTGCCCTATGCAGAACAGGACCAGAGAGCTTTGTTGCCACAACAACCTGCTGGATGGGTGCTGGGAATAATTTGATCCCACTTCCCTCCGGTTCTTCTCTCCCCTTTGGGGCTCCCTACTGGCCAAAGCGGGAAGCTGCATTGCTGCAATTCCCGGGCTGTCCTTGCAGCCCAGCCTCCCTGGGGAGCACAGCAGGATGGAGAAGGGTGGATGGAGCTCCAGGGCCATTGGATAAAGCGGGCGTGGAGCTGAGATTTGAGTGTAGGCAATCTTCCTGTAGAACTTGGCTTTTAACCCCTCTGCTGTGCAACCTATGGTAATAATGATGCCATTGTTACTGGAACAGGCTGTCGCCTGACATGCGGGGACCTCTCCACCTGGAGCATCTTCCATCAGAGAAGACTCAACTAGACCCTTTTCTAGAAAAAAAATCACGAAATGGCCCCAAGTCTCCAGTCCTAACTTCCACAGTGTTTAACATTCTTGTCCGATCATTAGCCTCGTTATTGGAGCTTAGTTGGACCAAAGGAGAGGTAAAGACTCTCCCTCCTCCTGTTATGTTCTTGTAAAGGATTCATTTCCTGTCTTGGTTCTCTTTCAGATTGCTTGAGATTGGTTACTGCATCTCGATGGAGGGTGAGGGGTGGGGGAGGCTCCTAATATAGAAAAGAAAAAAAAAAAAAAAGTCCTACACCAATTTCCCATAAAAGGCTGTTAAAGAAGTCCATTCCCTCCCATGATGACAACAGAGGAGAGATGTTTCAATGTTCAAAGTTTATCAGAAGAAAGTGACCTAGAGCGAGAACTAGCTGCCAAGTGACCGAAGGGGTGCCCTCTCTAAAAGGGACTGTCATTTAGTAATGTCTGAGAAATCTAAATTTGATTCCCCCTGAATGCAATAACCATTTCATCACACTTGCTCTTAAAGATTATTGATGTTGTCCAGAATTTAGGAATGAGAAAACCACCCACCCTTGGTTCATTCGGTGGGACATTCACTCTTACGGTTCTTTGCCAAGTCAGAACCACCCAGTGAACAAATCTTGTCTTTTCAGGTTCCGTGTAGTTGTTCTGATAAAACTTGTATGGGTCTTGGAGTCGAGCAGGCCTGTGTTCAAAGCCCAGCTCCTTCCCCCAGGACATCGAGTGGGCCCCTAATCCCTCGAACACTGAACTCCCTCCTCTATAAAATGGAAGCCATTCTTGTAGCTGTGAAAGTGATACTTATATGGGGCGCCTGGGTGGCTTGGTCGGTTAAGCGTCCGACTTCGGCTCAGGTCATGATCTCACGGTCTGTGAGTTCGAGCCCCGCGTCGGGCTCTGTGCTGACAGCTCAGAGCCTGGAGCCTGTTTCAGATTCTGTGTCTCCCTCTCTCTCTGCTCCTCCCTTGTTCATGCGCTGTCTCTCTCTGTCTCAAAAATAAATAAACGTTAAGAAAGTGATACCTATCAAGCGGGTATCACACACTGGATGTCTGCCCCCTACCTTCCTAAGTAGCGGAGGAAACGGAAGCTGCATGTCTGATCGGTCTTTTAAAAGTTTGGCCTGATAAAGACTATAAGACTAGACATCTTTAGGTTGTTTTAAAAAGCAATAAAACAGAGGAAGATATAGGGGCCCTTTCACCCTGACAATTAATGTGCATGTGCTAATTTTTCAAATATGTGAGCTACTTTTAGGACGAGTGAAAATTATTGTATAATGTTCCTTCCGATTTTAGGGGAAAGATAGTATTCTCAACAGCATTGTCCCTGAAGCCAAGAGCATCAGCAAGAGAAAATGGAGAAGTCTGAAATGAAATTGAAAATGAAAGGTTTTAAGGCCCCTGGGTGGCTCGGTCAGTTAAGCGTCTGACTTCGGCTCAGGTCATGATCTCGAGGTTCTTCAGTTCGAGCCCCACGTCAGGCTCTGCAGTGAGTGACAGCTCAGAGCATGGAGCCTCCTTCGGATTCTGTGTCTCACCCCCACCCCCTCCTCTCCCATTCATGCTCTCTCACTCTCTCGCTCTCTCTCTCTCTCTCACATAAATAAATAAATAAATAAATAAATAAATAAATAAATAAAACATTAAAAAATTTAAAAAAAAGAAAATGAAAAGGTTTTGGAAACAGAGGGGGTACTTAGAGAGACAACTGGTAGGGGGAGAATTTTCACAGCAGCAGCCCCAGTTCAGTGTATTAAGAATGCTGAGATGGTCACAGCAAAAGCTAGAACACGGGCTTCAGAATTAGACTAACCTGGGAACCACCCCATCTGGTTTTGGACCAGTGAGTTTCCAGTTGAGTTCATCATCTCTCTCGCCATTTTGAATGACCTTGAGTAAGTCACTTAACCCTCTGGACATCAGTGGGGTGGTAATGACCCCATCTACTGGGCTTGGATGAGAACGCAGTGAGGCAACATCATATAAAGCACTTCGCTCAATTCTTGGCATGAGGTGACAGCTATCATCATCTGTATTATGTCAGTCTCCTGGCTGCGGCTGCTCTACTCGAAAGTGGTAACAGTGGTGACACTTTGGAGCCAACAACGCAGGACAGCTATAGATGAGCCTGCCTGTGGTTCCGTTTGTCCCAGCGTGGTCGCTGGATAGAGAGTAAAGGAAATCTTCATCTCCCCTGTGTTTGGAGCGGTAAGATACACGTTGAGTTCGTTCACTCTCTCCTTGTTAACACACATTAGCAGGAGAGAAGAGAGTTCTATTTTTACTCACTCTCTACGCTGATGAGAAAGAGATGTTACTTCATAGAAATCTCAGTTCAGACTGAGAATTTGGTCTAAATATAATCCATTCTTGAGGCAGAAAGCGTCTCATTAAGTAGAGAGCTCAGGGAGACTAAAACGTTTGCTAGCTACACTTATTTCCTGATGAATTCTAATGGAAAGAGTGTGACTTCGTTCCATTTACTCAGTAGAGATGAAAGAGGAAAGGAGACAATGGGGAAAAAATGAACTGAGTTCTTGGTATATCATTCCTGTATGTCAGCATCTTCCACTACAAGATGGCTTGAGGCTAAATGTCAGGGTTGGCACAAATTCTTTACGCCCGCCATAAAAACCATAAAAATCTGAATTAGAGTGTCTGTCTCTTTTTTAGTAGCTTGATCCTGGATAAAGCGGAAATATTTTTTGGAGAGCGATTGCTGGTGTTTTCATTTCTACCCCCATTTTTCCTAATCCTGGCAAAGAATGCCAGTTATGCGTGTTTCCCTTTGTTCTGCGGGCACATTACAATATTCCCTAGTGACATCCTTCTGATGGGCAAAGGGTGAACACTGTTTATATTTGAGATGATTCCTCTGCTTGACACCGGCTCGTGGTGGTTAAATGCTAAAGGATTTGGCTAAAGGAGTGAATTAGGAGCCCAAGTCAGGCTCTCGTGACCTCAGAAAATCCAGCGACGTGATTTGTTCTATTGCCTGTATTCACCTCCTAATGAAATTACATGATTATTCCGAGGGAGGCTTTGTATCAAATCCCAAAGGTATTTTTTCTTATAAAGTTATTTTCCTTATTAAGAGAATAAGAGAGAGCAACCAGGTAATTTGGTTCTTCTAACCGAAGACTATAGATTCAGAGATCTTTTCTTCTTCAAATCGGAGGCTGAATTATGCCTTTGCATAACAGGTAAAGTAGAACCATTCCAGTCCACTTGAAGATTTCATTTATTAGCACGTGGATGTTGTATTTGCAACACCCTGTCCCCCTTTGCAAACAGGGATTAATAACGTCCTTTCTTTCTCTTTGGTCTGGAATTACCTTTTCCTAGAGACCATAAATTCAGGAACGGAGCACTGTTGTTTTTCTTCTCTGAGAATTCAATCGCTAATATTATTCTTCACCTGAGAAAGCTATTCGCTAATTTTACCGACTTTTTTTTTCCTTTGTTGACAAAACTCTCCATCAAACCTAGACTACAAGCCTCTGTAGAAACACTCGGTGAATTGAAATACAAATGTGAAGCGAGCCCTGAAAAACTCAGCCATTGAGACGCTCTTCTTAAAATGCTGGGCCTCAACGGCACATCCGGGCAGAGCCCTGCCAGGGAAGGCAGGTCCTGCTGCCAGGAAAAGCAGAGAGAAACCACAAATGGCTACCAAACCACTCCAGAATGTTCTCGTCTTTCCAGCAGCCCTGAAAAGATAAACTTCCCCCAAGCCCTGGGGATCCGAAGTTGCACTCAACATTTTCACAGGATCCTAAAGAAGGAGAAAAATAGAAGGCAGGCCAGAGCTGAGATCTAAGGGTCTCAGTTCTTTGCATCTTGCATTAGCCGTCAGCCTTCTTTTAGCTCCTCTTCATCTACGATCATTCGCTGTCCAAACAATATGGGATGGTGTCAGAGCAATGACACTCAAGGTCTTCCTGTCCAGGTTAGAAGTGCCATGGAAAACCCCACGTCAAAGCCAAGGGCTACACTTGATTGGGTTGATCTCACTAATTTCGAGGGCACAGGTAGGAATTCATAGCGTTTGATACGTGCAGGGTGGTCCCGGCCATGCCCACTCACCTCATCCTCCAACCTCCCCAGGTGGTCATGGCCCATGGGACTCCATCCCTAGCCACACACCGCACCACTGTTCTCCTCACGCTTCCAACCGCAGACTTACTGGTTTCTAGAAGTGTCTCAAACAGGCCGGGAGCCCTGCTTCTCAACACCTTGGCACATACTTTTCTCCCTATCTGGAACAGTCTTCCCCACGGCCCGGGCTCCATTTGCTAGCCAACTGGGGGGAGGCAAGCTTTTACCCCACCCTCCAGATTAAATCAGCCACCCTTGCTAGAGGGTCTCACAGCACCCTGTGTCTTCCTTCCATGATTTCTTATTTCTCGGATTATATGACTGTGATTTCTTATTTCTCGGATTATATGACCAAGAGCAAGCACCAAGCCTGTTTCGCCCCCCTGTAGTGTTTCGGTCCTTTGCACGTAGTAAGCACTGTATTCATTTTTGTTGATGAATGAATGACAGGCAGGTAGAAAATCCATGAACTCACAACTCTTGATTGAATTAGGGATAGAAGAGATTTTATTGACTGATGTTCTGATATAGGAGGTGAATGTGGAAGGCCCATTAAGTTTTGAGTAGGTGACAAATCTGGCAGCAGAAAAAATCTGAAATCCCAAAGAACTGTAAAGATTCATATTCAGCCCCCACACGCATAACTTCAGAGGACAATGTGTGTTATGCTGGAAAGGAGGGGGTGAAATAGCTCTATATTTTCTACTGGCCAGCTCAGCCTGGTCCCTTTCGATATATATAGCCCCCCTACCCCACTCCATCCCAACACACACACATACACACACGCATGCACACACATGCAGATGGGCAACGTATAAAAAAAATCACTGCAAGCCTAGCACTTTGTCTCAGAAATTTATCCAGACACCTTCCACTTACACAATCCCATTGCTCCTTGCTCTCAGACTTTTTGGTTTTTCTAACCCAGGCCCCTATTTATTTCTGCCCACCCTTTCCTGTTGTCAACCCCACTCTGCAGATTTTTGAACTTATTTCTACATGCTGGGACCTCAGCCGCATTGAAAGACTTCTCTTCTCCTCTCCACCCCTTGTAAGGTTTCCCATAACTGGTTCCCAGACATCCAATCTCCTCCTCCTCAAGAGCAGCTAAACAACAGCCATAACAGTGGCCATTATTTGACCAAGTGCAATGGGTCAGACAGCATCTTCCATGCCGAGCTCACATACGCATCACACCAGTCCCATTTACAGAAGAGGCCACTGCAGAATAGAGATCGAGTGTCACACTCAAGGTCACAGCGTGCAAATTGACAGAGATGGAATTTGAGCTCAGGCTGGGTCTTCTAACCACTGCTTCTGTCTGCACAGTCAGCCTGAGAGGCCTGTCTAGAATTCTACTTCAACCCTTTCACTCCTGGAAACATCGACAGGAGTTTGAAATTTGCCGATGGGCAATAAGAAGCCAAATTATTCACCCCAGCATTTGAAACCCACCACCAACTGGCTTCGCCTGGACTGGCCTTGCCTTGGCTGGCCAACCTGACCTGTCACTGCAATAAAGGGCTCATGTTGGGCAATAATTGGTCCTTCTCCAGGCCATCCCTTTCCATGATTAAACCTATGCACTTGCCAAGTTCTTATATCCTACTTCCTTCCCATCCACCACTCCAAAGACTCAGTTGAAGTGCTAACTACCCTGTGAATGTCAAGTTAACTGGAAATGCTAGCCTGCTTGGATTGCCCCGTCATCTCAATTCCTGTTGGAGAGGATGTGAGAGAATACAGTGTGAGTCCACTACTCAGTTACTCTTGAAAAAGTCCTCTTGATGTGTAAGCCTGGCCACTCCTAAGGAAGGCAAGAGGCTTGCCTAAATCATATAGACTTTACTTACATTTTATATATCGTATACATTTGATCACATGATATACAAAATCTAAGTAAGTTCTATTTAGGCAAAACTCTTACCATACACATGGAAGCATATGTGGGCATATACATTTTTTTTTCAGTGACCTCCAGCCAAGGACCACCAGAAATACACCAATAGCTAAGCAAGTTGGATTTAACTGCTCTTTGACACAAAAGAGAGTGTACATCCTGGGGAACTGTAGGGTATCTCACCTAGATAGTATTAGAAAGAACTTACTGGATTTGGGCTTCTATTAGGTTATCTGGGAGAGGTTGCAAGGAAGTGGGACTTTATTCTAGCTCAGGTACTATCAGTAAGCGGAGGTCATTCTGTAATAGCGATCTCAATAAATCTTATCTAAAAGGAAAACTAGCCAAAGCTAAAACAGCAATTGGGAGAAGCAGCCATTCACACACATGAGCTGGAGAGGGAGTAATTGGTGTTCTTGTGGTTTGTATGGTGACCCTGCTTTTGTCTGTTCATTGACAAGATAATGTGGTCTTGGTGTTTTGCTCCATCGCAGTCACAGAATGATCTTGACTGCTGCTGGCATCCTGGGAAATTACTGACCTTCAACAAGAGAACACCATAGCCTAGCTGCGAGTGCCAGGCCAGCTCCTCAAGGCCTCGCCAATAGAACGTTCCACGCTGGGGGCGGCCTGTGCATAAAAGACAAAAAGAACTACTTCAAAACGAATCAGAACCAAACTGTTTTGGGTGAAGCAGGAGCCTTCTCGGGCTCCCCCCGAATGCATCCTGAATGGACAAACATTTGTCCAGCATTCATATCCCATAATTTGCAATGGCTTTTGTTCCGGGTCAACCTAGGGGAAGCTGGAACTATGCAAAATTCCCTTCCTTATGTGATTGCGGGTGGGCACAAGAGGAACTTCCATGGGATCTGAAGAGGGGAGTGGAGCAGTACCTCCCTGCTCTGAAAGCTGGTAGCGCACCAGTCACTGTGATAGTTCACACTCAAGGTCACTGATCCACCGGCTCACCTTGCTGGGGGGTGAGGGGGACAGCACCCAGGCCCACCTGCCGGAAATGCTCTTCAAGCTTCTCTGAGTGTCCTGGATCAGGTATGCGTACAGCTACATGCTAAGGGTGTCAGGACGGCTGGGGACGGCAAGGGAAAACATGGGCTTCCCTTCATCCTTGGGGGTCTCAGCTTGTCCTTGCTCGGCCAACTTCCCAGCTGGCTTTCCTTCCAGACTGCTGGCCCTGTTGATTCCAGGTTCAACACCAGATGCCAAGGCAAGAGCCTCCCACAGACTTCCCTGCCAGTGCCCACAACTGTATGTTTTCATTACTATCCCCTATTCTATAAGACTCTTAGAAGTTCTGATTCTCTGATCAAAACCCCTGACTGATGGACCACTCCAGATTCCCAGCTGAGAAAGAGATCTCTCATCCTCACAGCCCCATGCTAGGATGTGAAGGCCATGTTATGAAGATATGGATGGCATTCCTATGGTGCCAGATGTGGCCAAGGGACAGGCTGGTGTCTGACTCTCTTGTCCAGACCTAGAGATTTCGGTCAGCATGGCAGAATGCTTGCAGCCCACGAGGGCAATGCCGGGACGGGAAGATCTTGGGGGTGGTGGAGAAATGGGCATGGGGCCCATTAACCAAGTATGCCAAGGCAGGGCTGCCAGGATTTCAGGCCCGTTTCAACTTCTGAGGGGATCAAAGTCATAGCTGAGATGACAGAAATGTGAACCAAGTCTGAATGAAGGAGCAAGGACGGAAAGGATGTCAAGAAAGTAGGGAACTGATGGTCTGGGGAGTGGTGTGTGGGGGGGGTCAGGACAGAGAGAACAAGTTATGCACATGGGCACCCATGTCGGATATGCCCACAGAGGCACAGATGCAGGCTCTATGGAGCTGTGCCCAGCTGGACAGCCTAGCCCCCGCCTCGTATTACAGGCACCGAGCTATAAGCCATGTACTATGCTCAGCACTTTACACGGTATCTGACTTAATCATCACAGTCACCACAAAAGATGGATTTTATTATGTCAACCTAACAGTTGGGAAACTGAGGCAGCTATGTTAGGTGACTTGCTCCAGGTCACTTAGAAAAGAAGTTGAGAGGCAGGAAGTTGAATCTAGATTTCTTTGCTCAGACTCCCATTATACCTCTCAAAATCCAAGTTTTCTAGGCTTAGAAAAAAAAAAAGAAAGAAAAAAGAAAACGAAAAAACCTTGGAGCAATTTGGTAACAATATCTGTCGAAGCCGATGCCGCAGCCCTAGTTAAGGTCTCAGATGATTACGGCATCGTGCCAGGCTCAGCTCCACGGTTCCTGACCCACTGAGGCTAGGAGAGAATAACTATTCCTTGTTTTAACCACGAAACATTAGATGCTTGTTACTCAGAAGTTGATAACTAATACATTGCTCTTCGACTAAGCCATGAGAAAGGAGGTGGGTGTGGATTCTGGAAAGCCCCAGGAAAGTCCGACAAGATGATAAAGTACCAGAAACTGTCTCCTGGCTCAGGGAATTACGTAAAGACACAGAGATAGTAGGCAGGTTGGGAGACAAGTGTATCCTAACCTCCTGTGTTGGGGCCCAAGATCTGAAGGTCGAAGTTCTCTCCAGTAGGTTGAGAAAGAGTAGTGTTCCTATTTGGGTCTATAGGAGATGTGTATCTTCTGGAGGTCCCTGTACCAACCCTGGGCTCTCAGCCCTCATGAAGTGTAGAAAAGACTGAGATATTCTCGCAAAGGCCCCAAGGGTAGAAGGGGAGGTCACTGAGAGTCTGGCAGGATGGCTACCAGAGAAGGTTGTCGCTGTGGCAATGAGGCCGAGGGATCCAAACCAGGGTCAAAAGGGAGTCACCCCCACGACTCAGGAGTACCATGTCAGGAGGGAGGGCTGCTGGGCCCCAGGGGAGCAGAAAGAACATGGCACAAGTTTCAGTGGTTACCGCTGTAGCACTCGAGGTCAATGTCGGCAGGACGGCCAGGGATGGGAAGGACCCACCACACACACCCAAGAGCCAGCAGGGACTCCGGAGTCTCATTGTGCCCCAGTACTTGAAGGGTAGCCTCCACGGCACCCTCTTGGAGGAGAGGAGACTGGCCAGGAGAGCAGGGAAGAAAGGATAAAAGAGTGAGCCCCCCCCCCCCCAACACACACAAAAGTGAAAGTTACTGAAAAGATCACTTCAGGGACTGAATTCATATTTTTTTCCTGCCGCTATCCGGTGAGAGCCAGGTAGCGTTTGAAAAGAAAATCACGTCACTTCTGGAAAACAGTGGAGCTTCACTGTCTTGGCACATCTCAATCTAGTGTGAGTAAATAGGTGATTCCAGTTCAGATGCTATGAGAATATGTCATCAAGATGGACAGAAGTTCAAAGCAGAGTTTTGGGTTAGATCTTGGAGCATGAGAACCAGAGGGGACACTAGAAATCATCTAATCCCTGGTATTTTCCTCTGGTTGTGCCTTTTCTGACGGCCCCCATGTTGTTCCTCCTCCAGCCCATAACCCAGCAATTTCAGGGGCTGGTATTGAAAAGATGGCATTGGCTTTGCCGCACGCATTGTTTTGAAATTATGACTTGAGGATCTATTTTAAGGGGCTTCAAGCCATCAGAAGCAGCATGCAGCAATGAGAGCCATAGCACAGCGGTTCTGTAGGTCAGAAGCCAACCCTCGTTTTATTAAAATATGGACAGGGGATTGAGAAAGAGAAGGACCACACTTTACGGTGGCAATGTACACAAAAGCCAGAGCCACATCCAAGCTCCGTTGTCCCGGGCTGTCCCACAGGCGGCTCTTTGGAATGTGGTCTGGCAAGAGTCTTGGAAGAGACCTCATGAAACCCAGACTTCTTGGCCAATGCTGTCTCCGCCAGAGCTGGCCATGACATTCACACCACCATAGGGCAGGTGGGCAAAGCCACTGGGCTGGTGGAACGGGGACCACTTCTCTGCTATTCGCATAGTCTTTTTGGAGGAGACTCCGTCCTTGCAAAGCAGCCGTGGTGTCTTCCAAATGGTCTCAGCAGCCAGGAAGGCAGCGGTCTACCAAAAAGTGAGCTCTACTCACTCTCCACTGAGTTTCGATCTTGAAGTCAGAAGCCCTGGCCCAGCCGAATTCACAGGCAGAATCAAACTTCAGGTCCACACTGCCTCAGGCAACACACGTAGAGATGGACCCACGAAAAGCACCTCAGTGGCGCCGAGGCTCATTTCATGTTTCTCTCGATCCAGTCTTTAAAAGGCAGTACCTTGCTGAAGGCCGTGTAGAGGCCGTGGCTGCATGTTTTGTCATAGCTCCAGCTGACCAGCCCCACCAGATGCCAGCGTGGCTCGGGGGATGCCCGTCCCGGAAAGGACACAGCCGCGATGCCTCCCGTCTCCGCCGTGCAGATATCAGAAGGGGCAGCGGGGTCCCGGCTGGCACAGAACATGTTGTCCGTGATGCTCACGGGGATGCCGTGGTCCTCGTGCTGCTCCTCACACAGCAGCGAGTCCACCACCCTGACCACCCCTGAGCGCAGCGTGTCGTTCTTGAAGCCCGGGCTTCTGGCATCGGACAGGACGTTCCAGCCGGCCACGGTGATGCGGGACTCCTGGAAGGAGGTGCTGAGGTCCCGCGGGGCGGCGAGGCAGATGGGCTGGACGCGGGTGCTGACACGAGCCTTGTCCAGGAGCTTCAGGATGGCGATGTCCGTGTCCAGCAGGATGGGGTCGTAGTTGGGATGCAGGATGACTGCAGAAATCTACAAACGCAAGAAATGGACAGTAGTGGTGAGCCACGAGCTGCACAGTGAACAAGAACAGGCAAGCCCTGGGGCCAAATAAAATTCGGAGAAAACGTCTTAGGGACACACGTAATTATTTGGAGACGCTTTGCTTAAGGGGTCCTGGGAAACATCAGCTCTCTTTCGGGGGCTGCAAAGTGAAAAGCCCACTGCTGCCTGGTAGGTGGGGTTAACTAAGTGGGGGCGGCAGACGGGGCTGCCGACAACAGTGTGGCACAACCCATCTAAAGCGGGTAGCGGCCACTTTGCTCCGGCTGACCACTGCCCGGCCGAAAGGGGGCAGCATTCTAACCTGGCCAGAGAACAGACTCCAGACCTTCATCTGAACCTCCTGATTTTTAAATGCTGGCACAGAACTGGCTTAAAAAAAAATGTATGTTAGCGCCATCCAAACACAAACCCCTCAAGGCGACCAGTTTGCAACCTCTGGGCCACCATACACATTCATCTGTAAGCCAGTAAGACAGAGCTCCACCCAGAATGCTCTACAAGACTTTTCCACAGTCTTTGCTGATTGTCCCAATCCTTGCTGATCATTCACTTTGATGGGAGCTTCTAGGAGCCTACGTCTGTGATATGCTCTAACATTTTTATGTTCGTGTTCTATTACTGCAACTACCTTTGGGCACATTTCCTCAGGGCTTCTCTTGTGTCAAACTAATCATAACATACTGGTCCGTCACTTCCAGTAGCCTGTGGACTCCTCAGGGCAAAAACCATGCCTCATATATCTATTCTTATGTATCAGTTCTGTATCTATTCCCTGTGAATGGCGTACTATGGGAGATCAACAACGAATGAATAGATGGATAAGATGGATAAATGGATGGATGGATGGATGGATGGATAGATAGAGAGGGAGGTGGGTAGGTGGATGGAAGAGAGGAAGGGAGGGAAAGAGGCAAATAAAGACAGATGTATATTATAAATTGATCAGGAGTACCTTGGATAAAATCTTTCTATGTCCTCAAAGCCTACCTAGTACAGTGACCTAAACATAATGGGTGATTAACTTTTGATGATCTCCATGAGAGATGATAGTTGTTACAATCTTATTTTGAAAACAAAGGGAGAAAAGACTCCCTAGTCTTTCTAGGTGCCCCCTTTCTAGTATCTGTCGACGTGAAATATTGGGCACCTGCTACATGCCAGCCTCTGGCTGGGTGCTACAGTGCCAAGGTGTCGGCACAGGCACACCTGCTGCTCTCCTGGTGTGGAGTTTGCTGAGCCGAGGCCTAGTCTCCAGGGGACAGCTCTCTCTCACCCGCAAGCTCTGGATGGTCTTCTCCTCTCGGTCATCATCCCGGTAGAACTTCCCCAGGACGACTCTGAGGTCTGCTGTCTTGATCATGGTGACCCTCCCCAGGTCAGTTACGCAGTGGGCAGCCACCACCACGGTGCGCTCATTCACCAGGGCACCGCTGCAGACCAGGAACCACGCGTCCTTGTGCAGGCTGCCACCGTGCACCCCGCTGGCCCTCCTGTAGATGGCCGCCTGCCACGGCCAGCGCATCCCCTGGGTCTTTGGAGCGGCGATGTTCTCAGTTTTCCCACAGACTATGGAGAAAGCATTGGCTCAGTGAGATAAACTCAGACTATCCCATCCAAAGGGGAATGTGTTACTCAGTCAAGAAAACACAAACCTGGAAAGGTAAGCACTGTGCGCGTGATGACCACTAAGCATCTAAGCTGTTTTTCCTTTCCCACTAAAGAGTTACCAACCACCTTGTCATGGCTGGCTATAAAGTCTAGGGTGAAGATTGAAGGCTTTGGATCCCAGGCACTTAACTATCAATAGGACTTTGGGCAAATTGCCTAATCTCTTAAAGCCTCAGTCTTCTTGCCTACAAAATGGATACAGGAATCACACGTGTCTCACCCAATTCTTGAGGAGGCTGGATGATCATGTATGTAAACAGTTAGACTCAAAATATCAATGACTATCATTATAAACTTGACCACAAAGAATTAAGCCATACTGTTCTCCTTTGACAAAGAGGATGAGGAAGGTAGTTTACTATGTGCAAGACCCTATTCCAGAAACTTCCACATACTACTTCAGTAATCATCATCTTAGCCTTATGGGTAATTAAAAGCTCATCACCTAATTAGTAACAATTACTTACTCAATACCACTGGATGATGAGCATGAAAACGGGCTTAGACAGGATATCCAAGATGACATAATTAGAAGCCTTCTGGAATTGTTAAGTCCTTTCCCCACCTGTGTGTAATGACGGTTCTCTCCCTTTTATCCAAGGAAACATAAGAGAATTATTCAGAAGGAAGTATGCCCCCTCCAAAAAAATTCACCTAAGACCATTGGACGAGAAACCTTTCCCAAAAAGTCTTCAAGAGGGTTAAGGGCTTTTCACAAGTAACCATGGAAGATGTAAGGGCTCCAGCCCCAGGACAAGCCTTGACTCACTAGGGATGCAGGACGGGGCACGTCCACTCCACTTCCCGGTCCTGAGGCATGTCCGGCGGCTGCTGCCCAGGCGACGGTAGAAGGGTGAGACACACTCGTACTGGAGCTGGGTGTGCAGGTGTTGGAACCCGGGGGGCAGATCTCCAAAGGGAAGGGCTGGCTTCTTGGTGGGGGCGCCCTGCAGTTTCTGCTTGCTGAAGGACGCCGAGTAGAGCTGGTGTAACGGCGTCTCCCTGCATTGGGGCCCACGGGCCCAGAGAAAACAGGGTGAGAGACGGTCATGGCGGCCCCTATGGTATCCATGCCAGCCCCCCACGTAGATATTTGGTTAGAGCAGAAAACAAAAAGTCTATCTCATTCTCTCTATCCCTCCCGCTCACCTCCCCCACCCTCTCTTTCCTCTCTCTCTCTCTCTCTCTCTCTCTCTCTCTCTCACTCACACACACACACACACACACACGCATGCACACACACGCTTCCCTTCTGCCACTGAGCAAATTCTCTTGCACACCTCAACCTTCATTCTGTTCATCCATTTCCATTTCTGGCATGCCTCCAGCTGCCTAGGATTTTAACCAAAGGATAGTATCTGGTGTAACAGCTGCGATCCAAGGGTACGTTATACGTGCACACAGAGAAAAATTAACTGTGAAATTAAACAGGAAAGGAAGTTCATTTGAATGAGAGAAATCCAGGCGTCTTTTTTCCTCCAAACATTATCATAATGGGGTAGCATTAGGAATTGACTTGAACTAAACTGTGTTGATACAGTAGTTTGATTTAGCAATCAGCGTATATAATTAGTACACCTCAGAGAATAGAGCTTTCTCAGGGCACAATGATTGGCAGAAACACAGCATACTGTGTGTACATGCGAAAAGGCCTTTCAAATCCACACTTGGAGCTAAAGCCCCCAGAGACCACTCAGGGGTTCTTGGGGGAGACGCACACACATGGGAGAGCTTGCGTTCATGGTGCATCAGTGCTAACGATCACTGAAAAGTTAGAATTCTTTTAGGAAACAATGTTTTCATCTCTGCTGAATGAACGGGGAGAGGAAGCCCAGAGAGGGGAGTGAGAGTACACAGAAGGGTACATGGGAAGCTAAGGTGGTACCCAAGGCAGCACCTGAGCAGTTATGGTTCCCAACCTGGTGTCTCCACTGGGCCATTTGATATCATCTGAAGAAATGTGTGTCATGTGTCTGCACGGCACTTCACTCAGAGCAAATATTCCACCCACACTGATTTCATTCAACAAATGTTGAGCCCAGTTTAGAACAAGGTCTGCAGTTCAAGGAGCTTCTGAATTGGCCAGCAAGCTCATCTTTTGGTCCATCTGTTGAAAGACTACACTGCCTTTGGGGGTTCTTGGGTGACTAGGCTGCTGGAGATATGTATATCCACTTTCCAGCAGCCTATCTTCCAGAAAGATCCTTAAAACCAAGTTTTAGGCTTGCTTTTTCATCTACATGAGCTACCGGGCACCTTGTCACCTAACCTCCCATTATAATCGCTTTAAAAATGCAAAGCCCCATAGTCTTTTTCAATAGCTCAGGGGCTGCTCTACAAGACGTCTCCTTGGAAAGAACAGGTTTATCTCACTTAGCGGAGAGTCCAGCTCCAGGTAGGTCATAAAGATCAGGAAAGGGAGCGGAATTTGTATTCTACAGCCACTGTTCCCAAGGGAATGCCTTGCCTGACAAGGGAAAGACAGAAATAGGAGATATCCGGAGGAAGGGTGAGAGACTGAGGAATATCCTGCTTTATGAAGATTTCAGGTCACTTGGCTATGGCCAGTTCTGGTCACTGGGATGCACTGTTACCAACCCTAAAAGCAATAACTACCAGTGACAGGTGTTCATCCAGGCAAGTGTTCTGCTAAAGCCTTTACGTAGGACTTAGTTAGAGCTTAGTGCATAAGGGAGCAAGCCCTGAAGGCCCTGAAGACCGTGAAGATCCTGGATTTGCATCCTGGATCCGCATTTTGCAATGTGACTTGGAGCAAGTTAATTAATTTCTCTGAGCCTCAGTTTACCCATCCGTAATAAAATTGGTAATAAAATCTATAATAAAATGGTAATAATGATAATCCCTACCTCAGAGGGCGTAACAAAGAGTAAATGAGCTAATGCATGGGAAGCGCTCAGAAGAGTAACTGGGCACATAGCATTCGATAAATGCTGCCTATCGGGGCTGTGTCTAATCTGTTCAGCAATCCCCAGAGACACACGTTATTATGATCGTCCTCATTTTTCAAAAGAGGCAACTAAAGGCTTAGCAAGTGTAGGAGCTTGCCCAAGAATACTAAATACAGCCCTAAAGAGAGACAGAAGCCGGTCTCAAGCCATTGTTTGTCAGTCCCATTCATTCAGTCCATGTTCGGGGTGGTTATGTTTTCTTGCGTGCCCCCTGTGTGGCAAGCATTGTTCTTGGCAGGAGAACCCGAGCATGAACAAGACACAAAATGTTCCTGTGCTTGTAAACTGTATTTACTTATTTTCGTGGGCTGGGGGCGGGGGGGGGGGAGATAGAACTTGAACAAATAAAAAAATGGATGCGAGACGACAGGTGGGGATAGAAGCCAAGCCGAAGACAGAGTCACAGCAAATGACAGAGAGTAGAGAAGTCGGCTCTGCGGTCTGGGTGGTAGTGACATTACTACCTTTATTTTATTTGCTAATTTACTTATTTATCTGGTTGGCTGTGGCTTAATTTTATATAAGGTGTAAAAAGAGAAAACATTAAATGGTACCACAACATAGTTGTCATTTCGGGGGGTTGCTATTTTCAAAAGCACAACCAGGGAAGGTCTCTCTGCCAGGTTAAAAAGCTGAGAGAGAGCTGAAGGAAGGGAGGCATGAAGCCTCACTGAAATCCAGTGGAAGCAGGGTCCAGACAGAGCTGTGAGGCTCTGAAGGCATCGTGCGTGGAGGGGTAGAGAGGACAAGCCAGGCAGCCCGTGTGGCCGGAGCGGAGGGTGAGGAGAAGAATGGCAGGAGATGAGATGAAACGGTGTTTCCTGCAAAATGAGGCGAGAAGTAGTAGAAATGGGCCTATTCCATCCCCACCGGTGGCCTCCACATCTGTCTTCCCTGGAGGAAGGCTGGGTGGGCAGATCTGAGGGCCCGCATCCCTCATCGGGACTGATCGTTTGTCTCTAGTTCCTGGGTGCCACCGGCGTGCCTCCTCTGGTTGATTACTACAGAAAACATCTGCCTGAGTCTGGCAGGAGGGCCATCCCGGTAGAAGGTACCCTAGTAAACACAGAGCAATTTCACGAAGACTCGAGTATTAAAATCCAGTTCCTCATGGATCATCTTCAAGCCTCACTTCCCATCAACCACCTGCTTTCCCACGATCCAGTGAACCGTGTACACGTTCCAGCAGTTGCTACCTCTTGGCCAAAGGCAGCTGGCTTATCAGCCTCCCCCTAATAGGCCCTGTTCTTTCATGAGGAGTCAGCTCTGAGTGTCCCTAAGAAACCCCAGAGTGTCTTTGGCCAAACGCAAGGCGAGAAAAGGGGTGGGAGCGGAAAGCATGCATTTGCCTTTAAAGCAGAGCTCGGGTGTCTCCACCTCACCTTGACTGAACCTGCATTGGAAGAACTTTGCGTCTCACCAGGTCTGAGATCTTTGGTTCTCGGCAGGCTAGAACGAAGGAGACAACACTGCATAATCTCTTCCCATATTACCTGCTCCCATCATTCCATCCAGATTCATCCCTGACCGCCCTTTCTGGACACCCCCAGGGGTCTCTGAGGGGAGGCATGCCGGCCAAGCTTGGACAGCTCCCTAGCGAAAGAGCTCGCCGCCTTCCATCTAAATTGACAAGCCCCTCCGAAGAAGCCACGTAGAGCACGCACCTCTGAAAAGCTGCTCTACCTAGGTGATGTGGAACCCTGGCAGTCAACACACTGGCACTCTCTGTTCACACGACAGCGTTAGTGACCTTGATGGAAAACGGAGTCAAGGTCAAAATGAAGGTTCTAACATAAAGCCCCACGCAGGGAACTACAAGGTTCTCCTTTAGGACCAGATGTCAGTGTCCACCATGGGGAAGTCTTGGGTAGCTGATTCCCTCATGTCCTTTCTCTGAAATTGAGGCTCCTGATGACCATTTAAGGACACCTCAAAGCCCAGCGTAATTTTGCTGAAGTGTCTCTTTCTTCACAAGTGAAAAGCAATCCTTCTCGTTCCACTTTCCCAATCAGGCAGCCAACATTCGTCTAATTAGCAAACTAGAGAACTTTGGTTGTTATTAATTCGTAAGAGAAGAGTTGACAAAAATCTCCAAGGACATATGTAACACCGTGTCCATACTTAATGAAATCAAGAATCAGAGTCTGTGCTGGTGGGGACGAAGGTCGCTTCTGGCTAAAGTCTAAAGTGATTTATTCCTTTCACAAACCAATTCTCTTTTATTTCTTTTCCCAGGAGTTGGGTTGTTGACAAACACCCAGAAGGGAAAGTGGAGGATTAAGGCAATTATCTGGATAATCTAGGCCAAGGACATGCTTTTCTTCCTAGGAAACAGCCAGATGATTGTGACCTGCCCCTGAAATACAGGGGCTGTTGACCTGGTTCAGTAAGAAACTACCCACCCCCAGTGCCAAGGGGGAAGTTTCAGGCTTCTCTGTACAAGGTTCCATTTTTTTCTAGTCCCAAACCAACCTTTTCCATCTTCCTCCCAGATTCCCAGTTGGCCCCACTTTGAGTTCAGCATGATCCGTTCCCTCCTGCCTATACTTCCTTGTTTTCCTTTGTCTCATGATGGCAATATCTCTGCCAACCCTTCCCAGCTCCCCAGATTGGCTCTCCTCTGACTTGCGGTGTGCAGCTATCCCCATTTCAAGCAATATTGATCGTTCCCTTCTCTGAACATACATTGCTCATCTGTTTCCTCTAACTCTGCCTTGAATGCTCAAGGACTTGACATCTTGTTAAGATGTCTTTCACCATGTTAACATCTTTTTTTAATGTTTATTTGTTTAAAGAGAGACAGAGACAGCGCCAGCAGGGGAGGGGCAGAGAGAGGGAGAGAAAGACAGAATCCCAAGCAGGATCCGCGCTGCCAGCACAGAGCCCAATGAGGGGCTCGAACTCACAAACCATGAGATCATGACCTGAGCCGAAATCAAGAGCTGGACGCTTAACTGACTGAGCCACCCAGGTGTCCCCACTATGTTAACATCTTAAACTTACTGCCACATAGGCCGGCAGGACGGTGTGTCTATTTTGTTCTTTTGTTTCCTGTGTTGACTTTGTATTTCATGGACAGTAGATAAACACAGCTATATTGAAGCACACTGGTTGCATCAATTTTGTTCTTGGGTCTGCATATCTAAATCGGTCCTGTCATCTTTCCTAAACTGCTCTGATAACTATCTTGATCACAGCAAGAAGCTGTGATTAGGATAAGCAGGTTCTCTGGAGGTCCAGAAAAGGAGCAAATGTTTTCAGAGATGGCTTCCCACCTGAGAGTTATGGATGGTTCCAGGGAGAACCTAAGAGGGAAAGGCATTTTCTTTTTTCAGGGGCTCACAAACACCCATGTATGGGAACTACCAAAAAGTCCGCAGCTCCGTCTGCTTCTGTGGCTCTCGCAAATACTTGTAGGTTACCTTTTATGCAGATTGGCTGTTTCCCCGACCACTCTCCATTCTGCTGGCAAGTTCTCTTCTCGTTGCCACTAAGAACGTAGGAGTTATTACAAAAGAAGGACACGACAGTGCCGATTTTCGCATAGTGCCCGTTGATAAGCCCAGGGCCACCTGCTATCTTCTTGTACCCATTGACTGGGCCCCCAGGGTCCGAGCAGTTTCTTTCTTCAAGGACTAAAAGAAGAAATAAAAGGGGGTGGGGGGAGGAGCTGTTAAAAGTGTGAAGTATTCCATTTTAGAACCAAATCTTTTCATGTTTCACTGAATTAAAAATGCAGTGAGGTGGAGCCTGCTAAGGATTGTACCCAGAGGAATCACCAAGAGAAAACTCGTAATAGAAAATGCACACGTTAGACATGTCTTCCCTTGAGAAGTATTTCATCCCGTATATAAATAAATTTGACATCGCCACTGGCTCTCCTGTGATCTTGTTCATTTCTTTCTCAAACTGTGGGAGCTGGGCAGGCCTGGGCAAAATAAACATTGCACCTAGATTTTGTGACCAGTACCCAGGGGTTATTGCTTTTCGGTGTTGTGCTGTCTCTTCCATTCCCTAAAGCTTGCGCAATTCAACAAGACCATTCAGTTTCCTATTTGTATTATACCCAGAATGTAGAACTTACTAGAAACAGAGCCTTATGTGTGAAATGAATTTAGATGCTATGTTTCATCTTCAGGAACCCAAGTGTGCTGAAAGTTATGGTGAAAAAATACTAGAAACTATATAGATTCAGAGATAAAACAAAGTTCCCCTGATCTCCAACTATATACTTTCTAACTAAATAAACACTTAATGTCCACTCCAAAGGCATTTCTATTCTCTAACTCACATTGGACAGCAATGGAGAGCAGAAATGTCAACACCAGCTATAACACCAGTGTCCGAGCACTGAACAGGGTATCAGACAATTCCTGGAAAGATTCTATCAGGTAACATATTTTTCTCAAATCGATTATGGCACAAGGGTGAATACTGCTTGCGTAAGGACGCAGAGGGAGTCCCCTGAGGAATTCGACCTTTAATTACTGCACTTGGGCACCAATCGCTCCGTCAGCCTCCCTGGTCTCTTTTTAATCATTTCGTCTCAGACACAGTCTCATCCCTATGAAAGAGTCCCCACGCAATGTGATCATGCAACTGACATGCTTTTCTTCCCTTAACCGTCCCAATTACCTTTCAAGCAACCTGCTTGCCTGCCTCCAGGCAAGAAAATAATCTCCATTCCATTCATATAGCACTTCTAAAATACTTGAGAAGTAAAAATGAGTAAATTTCCCTTTGTGCCAATTTGGCAGGGTTGCTAATATTAATCAAATTTCTGGTTTGTCTGCTTTAAGACTGCCCATAGACCATGTGGCAGATGATTTCAAGGATCTTCTGTATGCTTTTGGGCTACATACTAGGAGCAGTTTCCACAACGGGGAACTCCAAAACCCCACCTTAACTTAAGAAATGAACCTGAGAGAGCTTTCGCAACATGGCATATGGAGAGCAATGCACTTTTTGAAACTTCAAGCGGCCTTAGAAATCCCCAGTGCTTATATTCCCAGGAATGCCTCTATGATGTAGGAGGGAGAGGCAGAGAAAGCATTCCATATTGCTCCAGTGATGGGACTCCCTTCTTAGAGCGGAGATCACTTAATGCCCAGAACGTGTAGCCTGAACCTGAGCCTACAGCCTGCAATCATCTCAAAAAGGTATGGTGCGTCATACCTGCAAGTGTCAGAAAATGGAATTCACTGCCAACATAAAAATCAGGAGATTGCTCAGAGAAATCCATATTACTGATTTCTGAGCAAAATTCAGATCCGGAAACCCTGGGCCTGTGTTCCCACATGGCCACAATCAACTGGCGTTGAGAAGTGGCTTCTGCTTAATGGGGGCTGCATTCTTCATTTTGGTCACTGCCCCCGTTGCCTGGCCCTGGCAGGGGCTCCACTCTGTGGTTAGTTAGCTTATCAAAGGGCCATGCTTTGTGCAAAGGGCATGATTTGTGCAACACCAGGGCAGTTTCTTCTCCATTTTGAGTTTTGCTTCCTATAGCTCACAGCCAAGAAAAATTCTGGTGATACTTAAGACCAGTCCTGGAATACTGAAAGAAAATGAACTATAGTTGAATCACAGCAGTTTCAACAGCAGATAAGAAATCCCTTCTACCGTGAGCCTGATAGTTGGGTTTCTCCCCTTTTAGAAGTAAGGACTTCTGTGGTCCACCAGGCTCCTGCCCTGTGATTTCCTAATGGCAGCATCCTTGTGGATCATATTTCCAGTTCCCCATTTAATGTGGGCTTAACCAGCAGGAATGCACTGGAAAGTTCTCAAGCCTTTGGAGGTAACAAAGCCTTGGGACAATTTAGGTTATCTGCCTTTCTCCCTGAGGAGGATTTAAAGGGAGACTCCAAGAGAAACTGAGTCAGGATATACAAACAGGTCTGCCCAAGGCTGAGGAGTTCTGCCATATTTCTAGAATTCTTAGATGCTACTCTTTTTTAAGTGACATGTCTGAATCAGGTCACATATATAATTTCATGTAGTATGTCTTTACTTCCAATTCTCAAAGAAGCTGTAATTAAATCAACAATGCACCTTAAACTTGATGAGATCTTATAACAGAGAACTATTATTTGATTTTAAGTTATTGCTCATGAATGGTCGGCAGGATGGAGCTTCCTAGTGCTGAATGATGCTTCCGAGTTAGGTCCAATGAACCCTATATGGCTGGGGCACCCGGCTGGCTCAGTCAATGGAGCATGTGACTCTTGATCTCAGGATTATAAGTTCGAGCCCCAAGTTGGGTGTAGAGATTACTTAAAAATTCAATCTTAGGAAAAAAAACTCGATGGTTAAAATTCAAGAGAAATACAGGCAATAGAAACAGATTTAGGAAGGATTCAGATGTGTAGTTTTAGGACACCACTTGAAAATAAATATGCTCAATGTGCTCAAGGAAATAAAACAGAAAATTGAGAACCTCAGTAGAAGACTGGAAACCTGAGAAACTAACCAAAGGAGAAAGGTAGAGCAGAAAAGTTACAGTGACAGAAATTTAAAGCTTAATTTAAATGAAGTGAGTTTAATAGCAAGTCAGAAACAGCTTATGTGTATTAATAAACTGAAATATAACTTGCAAGAAAAAATTCAGGATGAAGCCCAAGAGACAAAAAAAGTGAAAACGTACAGGAACATGTAAGAATACAGAGAAGGTTAACAAATACATGTACCTAGCATCTCAGTATATAGAGATAATGGCTGAAAAAGACTGATAAAAGACATCAACCTACAGATTCACAAAGTCCCAAGATGGATACATATGAAGAAAACCAGGCACAGACCTATTACACAAAACTGTTAAAAACCAAAATCAAAGAAAAAATTTTAAGCAGCCAAAGGGGTAAAAAAAAAAATACAGATGGGAAAAACATACTTTAAAATAATTATAGTCATTCTCTGGCTTGTAACATCACAAAGGATTTTTGCCTCTTTATCATTTTTTCCCCATGTTTGACAATCAGAAACTGTAGCCATAAAAGTTTGGTGTTTATTATTTTTGTGGTCATTCGTTATTTTTATTTTTTAAAATAGCAGGCAAAATGGTTTGGGTCCTCCCTGCTCAGCCTATAAACCTAGCATGAACTGGGCCATGCATTGTTTTATGTTCCCATACTCTCTCCCCTCCCTGTAAATCTCATTACCATCTTGCATAATCACAGAATAATCCAACCTACTGTGAGCTCAGATTTAAATGAGCTTTGTCACTAGAGTCTGGGGGGAAAAGAAGGGCCTCCAGAATCAGACAGATATAGGTTGAAATAATTATTTGGGTCCCCAGTGTCCAGAATAAGTACACCAGAGGTCCTCAATTAATATTTGTTAGTAGGTGGAGGGGATAAAGGGTAAAATTTATTCATTCTTCCATTTAATGAACTAGGGTGTGGGAAAATGACATAATTTTCCAAACCTTGCTTTTTTTGGCCTGAAAAATGGGATAATAGCACTTATCTGGCTGGGCTTGTTTTGAGGAGTAATTTCTATAACACATAGTTTCCTTTTCTCCTGTTTGCCTTTATTTACAAAGTAGGCAACTTCTAAAACTCAATTCCCCAAATTCATACACTTTAAAGAAAACCCACGAGGAAATCTAAAGACCTATTATTGGGTCTATTTGAATGTAAAACAATATGCCACTCTATTGTCTAGCTTCTTGGTAATGTCTATGCATGATGCGCTGGAGACCTGGGTCCAGGATGTTGACTCCGACTTCTGGGTATCAGCCGTGGTCTCTGTCTCATCTCTTTTAATCAAGCATCATGAAGCCTCAGAATTGTATTCTTGTCTCAAACATCCAGTGGGCATCCTTTCCTTTTCCCTCTCATTTATTTCCTATCCTATCCAAAGCTGTACACTCTCCTAGGATGCTTTTGAAGAGAATTCTAGGACTTCCTCCACCCATCCTTTTCTCTCCCAGTTTAGACATCTACCTGTTGGGTCTATAGACCATCTGCATCTCATTGGAGCACCTCCCCAGGGTTACATTTCAAAAACTATCTCTTCACTTCACCTGTGGGTTCTCTTTTTAGAATCCTTTGTATCTCCCCATTGAACAGATCCATGATTCTTTTCTATTTGATTTTTCAAGGGCTTTGTGCTTCCTTTCTCCTCAGTGGGATGGACGTTTCCACACAAAGCCAAATGAGAATGTAAAACATCTGAATCCCTGGCCTGAAGAAGCACCAAGCTTCTGCTTTGCTAAGTAATATACTCCACGATTAATAATAAATAGCACATCTCCCTGTCACTTTTGGGACTCAGTCCGGGGATGCTAAACACGTTAAGTTTAGCATGACCTTACCTGCCATTTCATGAACAAAAAACAGTATCTCGAGGTGCATTGCTGTTTCAGACAAACATTTAAAGAAAGACTCTCTAACCTTGTTTTCTTGTTTTCTCAGGGCAACAGTACAAGGTGGTTCGCGGTGATGCCACTTTATGAAGGACACGTGATGGTTTTGAGATGGCTCTTGTGATGAAGTCTATCAGTGCCCCACCCAGGTCCCCTCATCCCCTTTTACCAGCTCAGCTTCCACATGTGCGCTTTACTGCTGAGAGCTGACACCTGCCACCTTCAGAGGACTGCCCTGGGCACAGGCACGGGCACCATCTTGCCCATATGAAAAGCTGAAAAATGCCTAGACTTTGGTCCCCTCATGCCCACCCCAGGGTTGCCTATAGACAATGACTGCTAGGTGTATAAACACAAAAGCTCAACTCCTATTCCTCAAGGCATCATTTATACTCCCCAGCACCCCCACAGGATCGGACTGAGTCTGGGAGTTCAGGTGAAACCACTCTTGCTTGGTTTCCTCCTCTTTCCCATCTCGCTTCCCCAACTCCCTTACTGGTCGATCCTGGGATCAACTGGTTGATCCCTTACCTCCTTTAATAAATCATTTGGACGCAAATGCTTAGCTCAATGACTGGCTTGGGAAAAAGTTACCAAGGACAGGTCTGCTATTTTCTTAGCTCTGGGCTTTAGGGCCCCTCATGCCTCCCCACGGTGGCACTCCCGGGAGGTGACAAGACCCCAGAGCGGCGGTCATCTCAGCCCTGGGCATGAAGCTCTGCATGCCTTTCAGCACTCCTGGGAGATCTTGGGGAGGATGATTGTCATCTAGAGAGGCCAGCTCTAGTCAGAGGGGCCTCCAGCCTCCACAGATCCTCTAGCGGCCGGCCAGCCCCACGTCAGCAGAGGTGTTTGACCTGAAGGGATCAGGTGCTCTGAGACAAGAGGCTTCCTCGCGAGCTAAACAGCGTGGACCCAGAATCCACGTGAAGATTCTCCCTGATGATTTGGTGCTGTCTTTGTAAAGCCAGCAACTTGTTCACCCCCCAAAGGTACAGACAAGGCCCCAACAATGCCAGACTGAATTTCTCACAAGTCTGAATGATGAGTCTTAGACTTGGCTTTAGGTTGACCTAAAGCAAATAAAGTTACGGCTTTCTCTCCCCTGATTGATACACTAAGATTCATACTCGACAGAAGGTAGCTGAGGTGACCAGGTCCAGAAGCTCTACAGGAAATGGACATGATGATGGAGATATCAGAGAGCATGTCAAGATAATGTGGAGACATTTTTAGGAATGGGGGCTCTTCAGTACACACAAGTAACACCAATTTTTTTGTGTTCTCTGCTCAATTATATTGAATATGACAAAGTCCACACTCTTCATCCCTAATTTAGGAAGTGGAACCACCTCCCCATCCCCCTAATAATCACAAAACTCAGGAGTGGGGGCAGTTCCCAGCTGTGACAAACAAACAAACAAACAAACAAACAAACACCCAGACCTCTTCTTCCATTATATCAGTATCCGCCAGTATATCCTTGCCCACAAAAATACTCTTTTCATGAATAAGGCCAGAATTTCAATATGATATACCAAACACCCACGAATATTTGTCTTTTCCTTTTGCTTTGTTCTTGAAGTTACAAGTTCAAATTTGAAGACAAGATCTATCAAAAAACCCCTAGGAAGCAGAGAATCCAATCACTGCTTTGCCTTTTAGAAGTCCAGCATGCCTCTCTGTAGAGAAAGACGTGGGGGAGTGCTGAGCTCTATTGATTTCATGGACTAATTTTCTTGCATCACATATTGAATGAGTGCTTCCTCTGTGCCCAGGAGAATAAGGCACTGGAAGATGTTTTCCTACATCTTTAATACGGAAACGTTTTCATTTAAACCCAGAAATAGAAGTGATGTCAGTTAAGGCTTATTGTACTAAAGTACTTGAGGTACCTGAAGGTTCTCCCGGGCCTCACTTAGTACTTGTTAGAAATGGTTTGGGGACTTCCTTCCAACTACCTATTCCCCAGGTCAGATTTTTACCAAACAAAATATCCAGAGGAATATATATAACTTCGCTTCTAAAATTACAAAAGAATGTAGGGCCCTGACCAAGGAATAAAACAAAGGTAATCACAGGGGCCTTAAATGAATTTGAATGCGTTGTGGGGTCTCAGCAAACACTAACCGACCCCAGCAGTTGACTATAGTCTGAGTTGCAACAAAGATTTCATCAGGCACCGTTGATTGAACTGGGTTGATAGCCCTTAGCCTGCTGTGTCACCTGAAAGAAAACTTGTAAATCCAGACAGAGAACCCGGGGGAGGTGGAACCGGGTTCTAATTCAGATGCTTCTGCTAAGAATAACCACTGGGGACTTGTTGGAATGTCTTAGCACATTTGTGCTCCCCTTGGGTTACTAGGCAGAGCTGTTGACATAGAGATCACCATTTAACCAGGGCACACGTTGAAGTTAGTGCAGTATGACCAGTCAATCAAGGGCACAATAACCAAAGATAAGACCATTAGTGAAGGCCCAATGATGTTTCCTGAGGGTGGGACCACTCACTTTCTAGCCCCTGTCTGGAAATGCTAGGTGGCAAAGTTTGCTCAAATCCTTCAGAAGATTTCAAGTCCTTTGGGAGGTACTATAGGCTATCACCACTGGAGTCTACACTCACTTTCACCACCCCACCGAATAAAGGACGGGGCTGGCTCTTATGCACAGAGAATGTGTGTGCACGCACACACACAAACGTGAGACAAAGAGAGAGAGAGAGATCAGTTCTTGGGTCTAACACTGGATCTTTTAAAATCAACCATACAATCATATTTTGAGCATCCTTCAGACAGCGCAATCCTGAAATACACATTATTCAGCACTGATGGAAGGCTTACCTAATATTTTAAAGAAACAATCAAATGCTAATCTAGCTGACCTGAGCTCCAGCCCTCTATTAAGTTAGCTTCTCAAATAAATATTTTCATGAGGTACTTTCAGTTGGGTCCCTCCAGAAGCAGACTGCGAGGAAGAGATTTGAGTGCAGGTAGTTTATTTAGGTGGTGATCCCGGGAAGGACCAATGGTAGTGTAGGGGAAGTGAGACAGGGAAGTTCACGTTACCAAGAAAGCTACTACTGGGGACAACTGAGGCTCAATGCCATTGGCAAATTCTGAGAGACAGTGAGGAACCTACCTCAGAATTATTCTACAGAAGGAGTAAGAGGTATGAGTAATTACCTACCAAACGCAATCAATCATTTGTTGAAGGATGATGAGATAAACATTAATTCCTCCGCACCTCCAGTCTGCCCATATATATGAGTCAGTGGGCTTTGGAAGCCCAAGAAAACCCTGAGGCACAGTTGCAGGAGCCTGGGATTGGAAGCCAGTGGGTCAGTATACACAGTGATGGTGTAAACATAATAAAGTCCAGCTACCTCTTTTTTCAGGAGATGTGGATGGATTTAGCTTTTAGAAATATTTGGTGTAAAAAAAAAAAAAGATTAGATTTCTGTTGTTTACAAAACTGAAGTGGAAAGCATTTCCCCAGCACCCATCTTTAGATAAGGAGCAAAAGGGAGTAGGGGTTGTAACAGGATGGGTGATATTTGCATCTCCCAATGAACTTGCGTCCACTTTCACTTGATATACAATTAGAGCCGTACCATCTAAGGCATTTCCCTTTTTGCCTTTGCTGCCAGAACACTCAGAATCAGAGACATCTGCAGCTGCATTTCACCTAATGCAAAAGTGGAAGCTGCATTTAACTCCCTCATCTGATCTAGTGTTCTCTTTCACTTGTTCTTGCCCTGCTTCTAAATCACTTGGATTCCTTCTAATTACTATTATTTACATCCTCCTGGCTTTCAGCAACGGTTTGATGTCATTTACAAAACTGCACATCAAAAAGCATACATTTCTTTTGTCGAATCGTATATGAATGAACTAGTTATGGCAGCCAGATAGCCGCGCGAGGAAAAAACTAAACCGGGGTACTATTTTGTCTCTTTAAATAGGAGCTGAGTTTCAGAGCTGGGAGATTATCTGAGAATTTCAGCAAAGAAAACAGATCCAAAGTCAACACAATTCGTGACCCCAGCACCTGGCTGATGTTGGGGGCTGGGTGGTGGAGGCTGTTGGTCTCAATTCTTAGCATACCCTTGGTACCCGCCCATTCTCACGTGTCACCAAAATCAAGGAAACAGTTTGTGACAGAATTTACATTCTGTTTGGAAAAGGCATTAACTTTCCCACTGGGGCTTTGCTCATCCTGGAAACCTGAATGAACATAAGACCAACACCTAGAGATAACCACCGGATGGACTCTGGTCTCCTCTCTTCCTGTTCAGCTTATATTTGAGTTTAGTGCCTTTGGACCGAACCAATTATCTTTTACCTCCACAAAAGTCTTCCCCAAACAGGCATAATGACACCCACCGGCGATGTAATTCCCACTACAAACCCTTTTTTATCTCTTTCCAGCCAATGGTATTCTGTCCCCCTGATGCTTTCCAGCCCTCTGCGGGTGTGAATGAGACAGTATCCATGTGAAATTATGCTTGGATTGCACATACTGCTGTTTATTCATCCGGCAGCAATTTGGAGGCTGAGGCTTACAATTAGCTATTTGATCTTAATCAGTATTGTCCTTGGCCCCTGGTACACTGTGTCTTTCGGATACCATTTTTCCGGTGTTTGGATGGCCTATTTACTTAGCTGACACTGCCTGTGTCTAAGAGACAGGTCGGCTTTGAAAGATGTTCAGAAAGTCCTAGTCATTTTACTTTTGTTCAAAATCAACCTGACACACACTTATTTGGTAGAGTAACTGGGTAACCTACGTCACTGGTAGAAACTTAGCTGCCCTCTACCTAGTGGACCTGCTTGGTGATAGTCTTCTAGGGGCCTCCCCAAATCTCAGGCTTCTGAGTCAGCTGCTGGGTTTGTGGTAGAAGGTGGGTCCTAATGCTAAACTCCCAGGGAAAATGTCTCCCAGCAGTATTGATTGTCAACTTTTCAACATATAAGAAACGCTCACCATGAAAATGGCCCAGGCTAGGCAATTCGGTTCTGTTTAGCCTTGGGGATGAAGAGAACGACCTTGCAGAAGAGTCCTAAGAGACTCTGCCCACTTACTAATTCTCATCGCCACCATCACCATCACCAAAGGCCTTACTAGAGGAAGCTGTGACCGGGAACTGTGTGGCATGGGATGTTCTCCTCTGCACTTGAGAAAGGCTAAGATTAGTTCTGCTAAATAGAAGGGAAAAAACATACGGTATAGCCCTGTCCAAGCTCCTGAGTGCCTAGAGCGTAACAGATGCTCAAAAATGTTCGGCTACATGAATATATAAAGTGGCGTGGATAATAGTGCCCACCCCATGGAGATGTTGAGACAATGGAATGAGACAACGTCACATAAAGCACAGAGTCTGGCCTGTGCCGAGGACACAAATAAGAGCAACTACCTTTGTCGTTTTTCGTATTTGGAGGCCAGTGACAAGGTCTTACATTTTGCAGAGAGGAAGCTTTCATCTTCTGAAGCAGGGTGAGGGACAAGTGCTGATATCCCACAAGGCAGGAGCCTGTAGAGAAAAGTGGGGCCCCCCTCTAGCCTCTGTCAGGGGGCTGGGGTCAGTCTCAGGGTCCAGGAAGGCAGGGATATTTGTTCCCACCAGAAGCTCATTCTGCTTTGCTCTCATGCTCTTCTACTCTTTGCCTCCTCCAGTGCCTTCCCTCAGTGGCACACAGCCCGTCCCCGCTCTAATGGATTGCCTCTTCACCCCTTCAGACCCAAAATCAAATCTGCCTCCCGCGATAAGTCCTGCGTCAGTGACCTCATCTGCCGAAGCAAAAGCCAAGAGGGCCCCGTCAGGGGCAGGCGAATGGAAGCAAATTCTTAGTAAACCAGTGGTGGGTCTGGCCCTCCCCACACTGATGGGTGCTCCATCCCAAGCTCTTAGAGACAGTCAGACTGGAAAGGACCATGTGGCCTCACTTGTCCTCTTGTTACTTGCTAGAATGCTGTCCATAAGGAGAGGGATTGCTGACTCGCAAAATATATCCCCTGTATGCTGACCACAAAGCATCTTACCCCGAATGGGATATGGCAACACTCTGGCTAAGAGGCTGGAGGCCCGCAGAGCCCACCAGAGTTGATGCTAAAGCGTCATGTCGTCTATGTAGACTCAGGTTCGCCCAACAAGGAATGATCCAAACGAAAAGGAAACTTCCTCCTGAATTATTAAACAAACAAATACCTTGATAACTACATAAAGGCAGTTTCTATTGTGTTCAGTTATAGCTTTTGCTTTTCAGATCTTAATCTAAACGGGATGGCATCCCTCTAAATACACCAAGAAGGATGTCAGAGATTCATCTCCATGTTAGGGACAGAAGTGGACGGGAGGCACAGGTGTAAGGAAGTGTATGAGGAGTTAGCAGTCCACTAGCTGATGGTCTTCTTGGGGCCCCTGAAATCTCTGAAGGCTCTGGGCCATCAAGTGCTTGTGGGTAACAACTATGGATTTCCCCAGGACTCTTCATGGAATTATCCTTCTGCTTCTCATACCATCTCAAGCCAGACTGCTCGTTCTCTTTATTGCTTTGTCCCTGTAATGAAACATATAAGGGATGCCCTGGGGCAGCAGTCTCCTATATGACCACCAGGGGACTGACATAGGGCCCGCCACATGTGAAGTGAGTGACTTCTGAAAATCCCCATAAGAAAAAGGGAGGTTGACCAGATAACACTGATGCTTGGGCAACTTGCCCTGGAGTTTCCAAATCCAGTTCCTCCCGGGGCATTACTCCATCCATCACTTCTCAAAGCCCCCACTCTGAGCTGCCCTGGTTACAAAGGCTCCTTATCCCTCATGCCCAGTGTGGGTGTCTTCTCCTGGGATCTAGGATGCCTCCATGACAACGACACTGGAAGTGTCTACTTGCCCTGATAAAACCAGATCCTTCTTGCCTGTATGCAAACGCAGAGGTAGCAGTTCTTAGTATCTGGCAATGATTTACAAACAGCAGTTCACAGAGGAAACTTAGAAAGTCGAAGGGAGAATTTTCCTAAGCCCTGGAGCCCCGAGAAAGGTGTGTCATAATCATCTAGTTTGTAGAAACTGGTGCTGTTCCCCTTACCCCTTATCTGGAGAGTCCCCTGCTTTCTGCCAAACTTTTAAATGGCCATAACAAACGAATAAACAAATGGAAAGTAGAAACAGACCTATAACTACAGAGAACGAGCTCGTGGTTGCTAGAAGGAAGGAAGTAGGGGATGGGCAAAATGGGCGAAGGGGAGTGGGAGATACAGGCTTCCGGTTATGGAATAAATAAGCCACAGGGACAAAAGGCTCAGCATAGGGAAGACAGTCAATGATACCGTAATAGCAGCGTAGGGTGGCAGATGGTGGCCACAGTTGTGGTGAGCATAGCGTGACACATAAAGAAACTGAATCACTATGTCATACACCTGAAACTAATATAACATCATGCGTCAGCTATGCTCAAATTAAAAAAAAATTTAAAAACATAATGGCTCCTATTATTCAACTCAGCACCTTACATGGATTATTTCATTGCATCCTCACAAACGCTCTGAGAAATATTTGGCATTATTTTTCTGAACTTTGTAAACAGGGAGAATGAGGCTGGAGTTAAACGACCTGCTCAAGGTCCTCTGGCTGGTAAATTGCAGGCTAAGAGTCAAACCAAGGTCTTTCTGGCCACAGAGCCCAAGCTCTCCACCCCGGGATGTACCATCTCCAGACTACAGACAGAGGTGCACCCGTCTTCCATAAATTAAGGACGAGACAGGCCCTTGGAACTGTGAAAAATCCAGGCAACTATTCCATTTTAACAGTGCCGCCCCTGAGTGATCTTGGGACAATCTGCACGAATCCCATCAAAGCCCCGCATCTTACATCTCTGATCGGAGAGGTGATCATGACCCACTGTTGGCCTCGGCACATTCTCACTGCATCAGCATTACCGTTTCCATGAAAACCCCCAAGTTCCCAATCACTTATTCTGATGAGAAATGCGGTTGCCCCTTTGAAGCTAAAGTATAAAGTGTGCCTCTCATCTGGGGCTCTTTCTTCCCAGTCCTTGGGACAGGCTAGCGGGAAACCTTCTGATGCTCCAAACCCCAAACGAATCCAGATTCCCCCATTTTCTTTAATTGGTGGAAGCCGGTTTGTTTTGTTCAAAGCGCGTCAGAGCCCGCAGTGTGAGCATTGTGCCCCAAGATTTAGCCCATTTCATCGTCCTTCATTAGGATGCAGGGGAGAGCCCGGGCATCGGCAACTGGGCCAGAGGAACAAAGGCAACATGGAAACTGGAACGGGGCAATGAAGCCCTCGCTCTTCACTTTTACAGAACAAGATTCCCACCATTTACTCAAGAACTTAGTTTGTCCTTGTGTCCCATACAAAAAAACAGGAAACTTCAGAGGGAAAAGAGGTGGGGGGAGCAGTTTCTTACGCGGTGGCCCAGGGAGGTTGGGGTCACTGAGGGTGCTGGCCGGAGGCTAGCTTGGCCCCAATGCTGAGGAGAGGGCCACTCCCGTTTTTTGCTCTCAGAGGAGGTCACCCGAGAGCAGGGGAAAGTCGCTCCTCCTTGGGAAACAGTCTGAGGAGACACCTGGGGGCAGGGGGGGGCAGGGGGGCAGCACCTATGGTCCAACTGCACTGGGGGCTCTCACAGCCTCTCCACAACTGAAGGCGCCCGCCTGCGCGGGTGCTTGCTTCCTCCTCTGTCTTCACAGCCCCAGGAAGTCCGGCCATGAGATCTTCCCTCAGACCCACTTGTCTCCCTTGGAGAAGAAATCCATTTTCAACTTGACAAGAGCAGACCCTTGTCTCTCAAATGCGAGTTCTAATTCTTAATCGGAGGACTGGTGTTTATAACAGCTCATCTCGTAAACTGGTGAAACCTCTTAGTGACAGTTTCAGCAACAGCTCTCCCAAGTTTAAATATGTGTGCCCTTTGAACTAACAGCTCGACATCTAGGAATTTATCTTACAAAAATTCCTCTCCATATGAACCAAGAGGTAGATGTTAGGATATTCACCGAAGCTCTCTTTATAACAATATATTAAGTACGGCATCAAGTCCATCTTAAGGGATTAGATGAATACAATTGTATATATATCCCTATGATGGAATACACAGAAAATCACCGCCCCCCCTTTTTTTTAATGAGGTAGACCAACATGGAGTGGCCTGGAAAAAATATCCATGATACAGGCACTGAAAACAGCACACTGAAAACAAACTTTTGTTTGAAACAGTCCTTCTTAACCTTGGCATGACTGACATTTGGGCCAGATAACTCTGTGGTCTGGGTCCATGCGTTGTAGGATATTTAGTGGCGTCCCTGGCCTCCACCCACTAGAAGCCCGTGACATCCCCCCGCGTCCCACCCCCGCCCATGATGACAACCAACAATGTTTCTAGAGGTTGCCAAACGCCCCTGAGGGTGGAAGTTGGGGGCAAAATCATCCCCAACCGAGAATCACTGGTTTAAAATACTGGTTTCTCAACAACTTAGGTTTGTACATTATAGCAAAAAGTCCAGAAGGACCATAGTAACAGTCTACTAGGGTCGGTTAGGGAAAGTCATGTTCTCTTTTTATTTTATTTTTTTTTTAATTTTTTTTTTCAACGTTTTTTATTTATTTTTGGGACAGAGAGAGACAGAGCATGAACGGGGGAGGGGCAGAGAGAGAGGGAGACACAGAACCGGAAACAGGCTCCAGGCTCCGAGCCATCAGCCCAGAGCCTGACGCGGGGCTCGAACTCACGGACCGCGAGATCGTGACCTGGCTGAAGCCGGACGCTTAACCGACTGCGCCACCCAGGCGCCCCTCTCTTTTTATTTTAAACACCTCTGGACTATTTGATTATTTTTATAGGCACATATTTCTTCTGTAAGTCAGTATAATATCTATTTTTATTCCAGTCCCACTCACATTCTTAAATATACACAAAGAAAAGAATGAGAATAGCTTCTATCGAGAGACAGGGAGTCAGGATGCTCTTTAGAAAAGAGTGACAGGCAGAGCTTACCTGGGAAGGTAAGTCCTTTGAGAGGAATACATAATGGACCATGAGGCCATGACCAGAGCTTATCAATTGTTCACCCACAGTTCCACTGAGCCACATGGCGAGAACCACGTCTGGGAGACCGTGACCAACATGGGAAATGTGGCATTCTAGCGTCTCGTTTTGAATTTCAGTGACTCGCGCTCTCTGCTTCAAATCCTTCATCCGTTAAAAGGGGCATCCACCTTTTCACAAAGCCTTCAGGAGGGCAGACCATTAAAGCAGCATCTATGATGTGGTTGCCCCTCATCAGATTTGGTACTACATAAATAAAAGATGGAATTCTCATCAATATTTGACTCAGTGCTTTTAAAGCTATTTTGTAAAACAAATGTCTACTCCAATTTAGGCATTTCAGAATGTACAAAGAATCCCAGAATGCTTGAGTTTCTTGTTCATTTTGAAGGAATTTCCTCCAGGGAGATTATTCCAGTTCAGTGGTATACTCAGGAGGAAAACAATAACGTAAATCTTTTTTTTTTCCTCCTTGGTTTTTCTAACTAATAGGCTATTCTAGAAATCTGCTATGGTTTGTTCAGAAATTACAAGGTAAACTGTCACAGCTAATTTTTGTGACGTTCCCCTCATTGAGTTAGTGGGGACTCCTGCTGAATTTCCTAGAAGGAAAAACAAACCTAAATCTTATTTAAAAAAATAATAAAACATTTGGTCCCCCACATGAATGCCAGCAAATGATGTATCAGATACCCACCACCAATACCTTCACCCAGTTACAACTACAAGGTACTAAGGGAACTATGGTTTTTTAAGGACATTTTAAAAAGTAGCTAGGAAGAATTCTCTTGTGCATCTATGCTGGTGTTTTGAGGTCAGATGTGATTTGAGCCAGTTTGTGACTCAAGATATGAATCAGTTTGTAACGACATAGTTTCCATTCTTTCTCATTATATGTATTTGTTTTGTTTTGCTTTGTGTTCTGGACAAAATGGAAATGCTGAAAAGTCAATGTTTGACTCATAAGCAACTCATAAATATTTTAGTCACAACTTTTGATCAATTTCTACCCTTCCCTCCCCCCGCCCCCAAATCCTCACTGTGCCCTGATTTGACCCAGCTTCTTAATGCATTTTGGCTTCTTCGATAATACTTCACTTCTCTCCAATTTTACCTTGTTTTTCAAAGCTCTAGCATTGTGTAATTAGTTCATCAAGAAATTAAGCCTTCCCCCTTTTTCTTGTTTCTCGCTCTGAATTGAACCCTTTAAAGCTCAGGATCTGCCATTGTCGAGATTCCAGATTCACTCTCTACACGCAATTTCAAAACAAAGAGAAAGCAGCGTTTCTCTTCCCTGCCCTGCACACAACACAGCAGGTTCCAACGAGGCAGGAGCCATGAAGCAGAACATATTTTTCTAAGCCCCCAGCATAACCATGCTCAGGTCAACCGTGCCAAGCCAAATCAAGGACCAAATCAAGGTCATCAGCACCACGCAATGACACACTCAAGGGTACACTATTGACACCACGGCTTCCGTCTGCCTTGTTGATAAGGACGACTGATGAAATTGACTAGAAAATGTCTGAACTTTATAGAATGCCATCAGACCAGGCACCTTATAGGACGACCCCAAAGGACCCGTGCATGCTAGTTGCAAGTGGTTATAGCAGACACTGTCCTCAGATGCCTTTTCACTGCTTCTGTGGGTCCCACACTGCCCCCATCCCCCAGTCTATATGCTTTTGCTTCCATTGGCCTGCACCTGAGATCTCCTTGACTATTCAAGGGCTACTGGAACCACTCATCCCACATACACAGAACGTCAGTCGTGTTCTCCCACTCATCCAGGGCAGCCCTTGGTCAATGGCTGATTGCAAGGGGGATATGGAAGCCCAGCTCCTTGCTATAAAGCCAGGATACACGCAGAGGTATAAATTACATTCCAGATTCCACTGAGGCTGGATTTTGCCTAAAATCACACCTTTGCTTGGCTTCCCTCCCTTCTCAGTCCAGCTTCCCCACTCCCTTGCCAGCTTCTCTGGGAGCACGTCCTAATTCATCTCCTGACTCATACTCACCACTCAGGATCTGCTGGGGGGAACCCCTGCCTATGCCATTATCTGCCCTCCTTTGCTTCCTCCCCCTGCCCCCCTCCCCAAATTTTGATTCTTCTTATTCTTGTGCGCATCTCATTCTATGCTGATAGTTGCAGTCCATGACACCTGTTTCAGGTCTCAAACTTTGGTTGCGACACATGTCATACACAAGGCTTGGTGACCAGTGACCCTTGATAAATGATTGCTGGTCATGATGTTGAGTTACTCTCTGCTGATGGCTTCAGACCATGCAACAACATACTGGAATCTATAAATGCTTCCCTGGGGCACAACTCCAAAATTCAGATCTTGCAAAGGACAGGGAGTTCAGACTGAGAGCCACAGGAGATTTTATGATGGTGGCTTTCTCCTGTTGGCACTTCTTCCGTGTTTTTGAGCTCTGAATATTATTCAAGCCCTTGAAGGCATATCTTTTTGAGAACTATATGCAGTGGGGGAGATGTGGAAATGTCAACGGGAAGACCTAAGTGGTTCCAAATATCCTGACTCAGAGGCAGCCGAGCCCCGAGAACCACTCGACGGGAATGTCCACATTATGTGCCACCCTGGACACACCGTCCTAAACACCAAGAAACAACATACTTCATAAGCTCCCAGAGCCTTCTTCATGCCAGCCCCATGTGACTCCTCAACCCTCACTCCAGAAGCATACTCACGATTTTCACAGTGCTGCCCGGTGTAGCCTGCCAGGCAGGCACATTTGTAAGATCCGGTTTTGTCAAGAAGGCAAGTGCCATCATGGAAACAGGGAGAAGAGGAACATGCTGTAAGAGAAAAGGCAATTTCCCTCAGCGTCACTGCGGTGAGTCAATTTCCTCAAGCCTGGAGCCTCGACCAGGGTCTTTCACTTGCCTTTTGCAGTCTTCTTCCAATATTTTTACTTCTTTTACTGGATCCACATTACCGTCACTTGAGAGTGCCTAAAATCGGTGCTTATCTGATGTTATTTGATATTTTCAAAGGCCCCAGAAGTATGCTTCTATGGTCTGAAAAGCCTAAAGCCAACATAAACAGGCACACCACAGGATTAAAGTGGAAGCATGCCTTTACCCCTCCCATAAAGACTCCAGGGGAGACAGGCATCCTCAGGCAGCTTTAGATCCTTTTTTTTTTTTTTTTTTTTTTTTTTTTTTTTTAAGAAAGCTCAGTGTCCTGGGTACTAGGGGAAGGAACTGGAAGATCTCCATGACACTGTCAAAAGCGTAGTTGAGAACTTCCTAACATATATTCTGTGAACATTAGTCTCTTGAGATGTTGATACGTTCAACTAAGAAAGGGTTCTAAGCTCAAATATGGTGGGCAAGTGCTACTGGTATTAAATGGCAACGAACCAGATTTCTTTACTGCAGAACTTCTCAGAATGTTCCATGTCCTAATGTGCACTGCAGATATCTAAGAAGGCACATCATGTCTGGCCTTTCCCAAGCTTATCTGGCCTCAGAACCTACATTTTACAGAGAACTATTCTTCTGTAGAGAATACTTTGGGAAACGGAGGTCTGTGTCCTAACCACTAACCCTCCATTCATTTACCCTGACATGGAAATAGATCGCTGGGTCCGCTTCCACAAGCCCAAACTGAGTGCTTGCTCTGTGTGAGGCAACTGGAGAGACAGAAAGATGAACAGGACACGTGTTTACCAAATCAGGGCTTTTTGACAAAAAATATACAACCACTATCACCTGAAGCATAATTCACTTCACGTTGGGAAAGGGGAGAGAGTGTTGTAAGACGTTCAAAATAGGGCAAAGTCACAACCCGTTGGACCAAGAGAGAAGGTTCAGCAGAGGAGGATGAATGGGAGACAAACCCTGAAGGGTGGGATTTCATGCACAGGTGTGGAGGAGGTGACATTAGCCTGAGGAGAAAATTCAAGTACACACGTGCAAACAGGGTGTGTGAGAAGCCACGAGTGCTACTCTCCACTTGACGATGCAGACCAGCATTTCCCAAAGTTCTCCAGAGGGGGCTGAGGAGTCCACTTCGGGGGAGGAAAAGACCCTCCTGGCCCTCCCCGTAGTCACAGGGTCACAAGCTGGCAAGCTGCCACTAATTCTACCTGGCTTCCCTGACAGCCAGCCCTGCTGTCTGTCACGAGTACCCACACTAGTATCTCAAGTGTGACCCCTCCACCCCCTGCCCAGCCTCGGCCAGCCACGTATTACCAAGGGGGCAGATCAGCCGGAGGCTGACCACACCACACCACAGAAGCACACTTCCAGAACCCCCAGGCCCGCACAGCTCTACAGGAGACATCCTCTGTGAAGGTAGCGGGCACACAGGGGAGCCGCAGCTGCTGAGAGCTCACGTGGAGACATTCCAAGGGATGGGCAGGTGGGCGGGGGGGGGGTGGTGTCCCAGTCTCACCAAAAGGACAAGGCTGCAGAAGGATGATCCCACTGCTACCATCACTCTTCCTGAGTCTTTCGTATCATACCTTCCGTAGGAAGCCACAGCGATCAAAATGCCACAACAATGCCTAAATGGGTACTTAAAAAACCCCAGAACTTTAAGCCTGGGCTTAGTTTGTAAAACCTGATGCAATTCAATCTCAGAACCGTGAGAGCTGAGGGGGTTTCCTTAGGATGGAGCATTTTGCGCATTTTGGTCAAATCCTACTTCCTGATATGAATAGGGCAGGAGTTAAAGTCAAGCTCAGAGTTGCTCACAAAGTAAGTGGCCCTCACCACTGAGTTAAACACTTTTGATGCCTATCTTGCAGATGACAGAGGGAGGCTCAGGGCAGGCCTAGGGTTGGGCAGCTATTGAGTGTATCCTACATACCAGACACTGGGCTAAATTCTTCGTCCACTCCATCTCCCAGAGCCTCCGTAATGGAGCAGGATCTAGGCATATTCCCTTATGTGCTGATTAGGAAACTGAGGCTCAGAGAAGTAGAATTTACCCCAGGTCACATGGCTTAATCTGCCAGAGCTCCAAAGCTAATGCTCTTAACCATGAGATTCCCCCCGCAGTGTGATCCATAGAGCCAACCGCTTTGTGACCTTGGACAAATAACCTACCCTCTCCCTGCTCCAGCATACGAGGGCGTCCATAATTCCTAGCTATGCTTCTGGCGAACATCTGTGAAATATACCTCGCCATTTCTTTCTTCCTTCTCGATGTGTAGGTTGCTTCTGAGAACTCAGCCCACTGGGTTTTATTAAGGCTGAGCAGGGAGAAGGAGACGTGCACAGAAAGATGTTCATCTAGAGCATAGCCATAAGATGTTACACTTGTCTCCACGGCCTTTACCTGTGATCTCCTCAAATACAGCATGGAAGCCATCAAAATTCTTGGAGCCATCTGAATGGAAGAGGATGTGGAGCGAAGAGTCTGTGCTCCGGATAGGAGCTGGCCGCTCATTGCCACAGAAGCGTTTGATGATCCGGCCATTGCTGCTGTCCCCGTCACGGACCTCAACATAGTCATACTGGCACATGTAGTCGAACTCCAGACTCAACATGATGAACCTGTGGGTGGAGAGAGTGACAGCACAAAACAGGTGGGCCCTGACCATCCTGAGACTCCTGAGACGCCTGAGCAAGTTCCAGACCAGATGATGAACAGGTCTCAGAAGAGTGGTACCACTGGTCTGATCTGATAGAAAAAGGGTCCTGGACAATGTGAGGTGAGATGAATTTCTTTTAACAGAGGGGCATGTATACGTCTGCTGTCCCCATGTGTATGTGCATGCCCAGACAGAGGGAGTACCTATTCCATTCAGAGAATCTCTGCACATAGCTGGCCTCTCTTACAGGGGTACTTTTCCACCCATTCTGCCTGGCTGGTTCCTTCCTATCCTCAGGCCTCACCTTAAATATTCTCTCCTCAAAGACGCTTCCCTGACAACTCTTTCTAAAGGAGATCCTCTGTTCTCTTCATAGTGAGGATACTAATTTTAACTCCTCAAATTTATCTTCTTGATTGTGTGTGTGTGTGTGTGTGTGTGTGCGCGCGTTCACATGCATGAATCCCTATCTTCTCCACTAGACTGCAAATTTCTTGAGTGTAGGAGAGAACATCTGTCTTATTCCATCAATGTTTTCATTGTGCCTAACACAGTGCCTGGCATATAGAGATGCCAAGCAAATATTGATGAAGATATGGTTGAATAGATACTATAGTATAATTTTACAACTGAAGAATGGAAAAAGTATACATTGCCTTGCAAAACTCAATAAAAGAACAAAATCTCTGCACATTCTTCTATTTTAATGGAAGGATATGAAGGTAATTATCCTCTGGGTAGCAATAATTCTTAACCCAAAGAGTAGAAAAAGTAGCACTATATCAGAATTTCAGAAACGGGGGAGATCTGATAAACGTGTGTTTGCCTAAAAGGGTCTCAGGTTTGGAAATACTGGAATACATCAGATCAAAAAAGCAGAAGATGAATGCAAGCTTCCACTGCCAACAGACAAGACAGGAGGCAGCCACATCCCAGAGGAAGAGAGGAAAAGCCATTTTTCAAAATATTCCCAAGGGAATGCCTGGGTACTGAGTTCACAGAATATACATCTGTATCTTCTCCTTCGAGTTTTGGAGAAGAAGCAGGAAAAGACAGAAGAGTGCACAACTGCCACCTGAAAAGCTGGGACAAGGGTCTATTTCTACCACTTTGGGTGAAAAGTTCAAGGGTCAGGATTAGAGAACACTAGAACATAGTGGATCAGTATATTTTAAATGCACCTAAGGATCTTACGAAAAAGAAGCCCTCTAACTATGTATGGCCAGTGTTTATTTTACAAAGTTTTTATCACAAAACTTTTTGTAAAGGACTGTAAGGCCCATTAATCATGCTTTGTGAAACGTGGTCTAATATCTAAGGACCTGACTTCTCATCCAGATGCCATTGCTAGCTCACGGTGGGCCTTGACAGATCAGTTCTTTCTCTGGACTTTGGTAACTCTGTCTGAAAAGGGAAGGAGGAGGGACAAGGCCACCACCCAAAAGAGATCACAGCTTTTTCTGAAACCAAAATATGAGACACTCCAAGTTGTATTTATGTTCATACCCTCGTTCATTCATGTACTTAACATCTATCTGTGGCAGGCCTGCTCTGTGGCTGGCGCTGTTCTAGGTGCTGAAAGCACAGCAGTGACCCAACTAAATATACCCAACTAGTGCCTGCTCTAATGGAGAGTAGTTCTGATTTGGTGAACAAATAATAAGCAAGGACGCCAGAATACAAGGTAATCTCATAGAGTATGAAGCACTGTGAATAAAATAAACCGGGTAAGAGCATGAAAAGTGACTGGGGAGGGTAAGCTTTTTATGCAATGTGGTCAAGGAAGACCCCTCTGAACTTGATATCTGGGCAGACACTTATATGATGAAACAGGGCCAGTCATGTGAAGGTCATGGGGAAGAGAGGCCCAGGCAGGGGGCTCTGTAAGTGCAAAGGCCCTGAAGCAGTAATGAGTTTGGCGCATTTGAGGAACTGAAAGAAGGTCAGGGATGCTGCATGATGGAGTGTAAAGAGGAGACTGGTATGAACTAAGGAGGAGAGCAGGATCCAGATACAGCATCCTGAATCCAGATTTGATTCCAAGCCTCATAGGAAAAAACTGGAAGGTTTCGACAACAGAACTGGACTTAGGATTAAAAAAAAATTTTTTTTAACGTTTATTTATTTTTGAGACAGAGAGAGACAGAGCATGAACAGGGGAGGGTCAGAGAGAGGGAGACACAGAATCTGAAACAGGCTCCAGGCTCTGAGCTGTCAGCACAGAGCCCGACGCGGGGCTCGAACCCACGGACCGTGAGATCATGACCTGAGCTGAAGTCGGACGCTTAACCGACCAAGCCACCCAGGCGCCCCTGGACTTAGGATTTTAAAGGGTCACTCTTGTCACTGAGGAGAGAAAGCAGCAGAGCTGGCAAGAGTGGAAACATGAGCCAGTTAGGAAGCCAGGAGAGAACTGAGGTGAGATTGTGGTGGTATAAAGTGGAATAGCGGCACTAGAGTCAGATGTGGATGGATTTGAGATTATTTTACAGGTAATAAAATAGATTTCGTGGTGGTCTGGCTGTGGTAGGTGATAGAAAGAGGGGCATCAGGGATGACCGCTTGGCTTTTGGTCTGAACACTGTACATATGCATCAGTGTATCCTATGATTATTGTTATCACTGGGCAGCAGGTCCAGATTTGACTAGAAGGAAAGAAATCTACCTATTTGCAGGCCTCCCTAGGGGCATTCCCAGGCAGGTGATGTGCTTCTCCAATCCCTCCACCATTTTGGGTTTTTGCTTGGGGACAGATTTCCTTTATATCCTGGATCTTGGAGAAGCTCCTCCTTTAAGGGGACCCTTTAAGGGACCATCTGGCCTGGTCCCTGAGGTGCTGAAATAATATGCAGCATTTAACACCTCCCCTCACCATCTCTGGGAGACCCCACCTGAAGCACCTTAAGCAGAAGGGTGTGGGCCTTCAGATGTTCCTTGCGCTAACCTTCCTCTAGAAACGTCCAATTGATGAGACTCACTCCCAACCCCAGATCCTACAGGAATGGGGAGACCAGCCACTGAGGGCCAGCCTTGATGAGGAGAACTGAGAAGGGGACCTGTTTTGCTGGATCCTTCCCGGGCAGGGTACCATGCGGTCCCTCCTAGAGGATAGAAAGCCATTTGAGGAGCCAGCTGGAATGTGGAAACTTCCACTGATCCATCCAGAAAATACTTATTGAAAACCCATGCTCTAGAAGATTAGAAATTTCCATTACTGCCAACCTCCCCCCACTGGTTAGAAAAGGAAGAGCTAAGTGGACAATATCCCTAGAAATCCTAGGGGTGAGTGGGTCACTCTGATTCCCTAGAGAGTTAAAGGAGAGGTGTTTGCCAGGAAAAAGGAGATACACTGGAGGCAGGGAGAAGTTCTTTCAACGTTCATTCATGCAACAAGTATCTATCAAGCACCTATGATGTGTACTGCGTACTGTTCCCAGCACTAGGATGCAGCAGTGAACAGTTCTCTCTTGTGTTATTTATCTACAGTTACAACAAGACTGGATCTACACTTTGTACTATGGCATAAATTGCATATTTGGGAGGACCCCAAAGCTTCATAAGAAGAGATGACTTATCTTCCATGCAAGTGAAAAAATTGGTTTATTTGTTACAGATGTGGTTGTTGTTTTCTGAGGACATCAGTGAAAGGAGCTGATGAGTATAAATTCCTTGAAGGTTAGATCCGTGCCTTTTAATTTTTTCACTTTCCTCCCATAGAACCCAGCCCAGTACTGGGTGAACAGGAAGACTTGGTAAAGATTTGTGGATGGGTAGACTGCTATCAGTATTCTGTTTTGTTGGTGTTATCCTTGGTTCAAAATTACCTAAGCAACCCCTGTTCTAGGGCAGTGAATGACAAACATTTCATTGGTTGTAGTTTTGACCAGGTTTATTCCATGGAATTGCCAAGACGTTTAAAAACAAACAAACAAACAAACAAAAGACTCCATTGTACATTTTCTGAATAAGGTACATTTTCTGAATTTTCTGATGGTTAGCCTTTGGTCACTAGGATCCAGGGCACTCAGTCCTCTTACTATGTTTCCGTATAACCTCAAACTCCCTAATTCTGATCCCAGCCCCTTCCCTTACCTTAGCTGGATGATGAACCCAGGTTTGGCATGAATGGTCCATTCACAGTGAGCATTTAGAGGGTAGCTCTCCAACAAAATCTGACCCTTTGAGGCTCGCAGAACCTGGCCACATCCTGGGAAGAGAAGATTGGGGCATGGAAATTGGAATAAACAGGAAAGAGATGGTAGAAGGTCTCAAAGAGCCTTTGTGCTCATCCCACACCCCTGAGAACAGAATGGAGAAGGAAATTACTTTCTCAAGCACCTGGCAATGTGCTAGGAAATTTGCATAGGTTAATTCACTTAATCTACTCAACAGCTTGAAAAGGGAAGTAATATCATTCCAGTTTTCCATCTGGGAAAATGTATAACAAGAGAGTTAAAGAAATAGCTTGTTGAGGAGCTCCTGGGTGGCTCAATCAGTTAAGCACCTGACTTTGGCTCAGGTCATGATCTCACGGTTCATGGGTTCGAGCCTTGCATCGGGCTCTGTGCTGACAGCTCAGAGCCTGGAGTCTGTTTCAGATTCTGTGTCTCCCTCTCTCTCTGCCCCTTCCCCATCTGTGCTCTTCTTGCTCTCTCAAAAATAAACATAAAGAAATTAAAAAAAAAAAAAAGAAATAGCTTGTCGAGCCACTAAGTGACAGAGCAGAGATTCAAACCTAACTGTATCTGAGTATAAAGTCCAAGCCACTCTATCATTCTGCCTCCCCAAGACTTCCATATGCCAACCTGCTGACTCCACCCTGAAAGGCTTTATTTTTAACTATTTAGAGAGAGAGAGCATGAGTGGGGCAGGGGTAGAGAGAGGACGAGAGGAGGAGGGAGGGAGAGAGAGACAGAGAGACAGAGAGGGAGAGAGAGAATCCTAAGCAGGCTTTGCACCATCAGCATAGAGCCCAGCTTGGGACTTGAACCCACAGACTGTGAGATCAAGACCTGAGCTGAAGACTTATGCTTAACCAACTGAGCCACCCAGGATCCCCCACCCTAAAAGGCTTTGAAAGTAGACACAGTGGCCTTTGTCTGAAGCCTAAATCTGCATAAGACCCTTGGTCTGTGTTCCCTGAACATACTCTACTCCACAAATATAACCCCAAAGCAACTCTTTCCTGACCTCTTTCTATCCACTTAGAACATTTATGTGTCAATTTTTGTTCTACGTGCAATTATGTAATAAATGCCTCTTTAACACATGACACCAGAAGGGGGACATGCTCTCCACCAGCTGGGCTGCATTACTGGTTTTCTATTTTTTTCCTAGCCCCCAACCCCTTTTTTCCAGACAAACTTTCATGAAAAACACCAATTAGAAAAACATGGATCCAAGAGGTTCTCCTGCTTGAAACTGGGGGTCAAAAGCCCTCCACCCTCACTATCGCCCTGGTTCCTTGAGTTACCTCCCAGGAATCACTAAGATTTGAAAACCACTGGACTAAGTCTTCATTAAATTACATCATATTCTCTAGTGTTAAGATAAGCACAGGTGTGCAAGATGCACCCTAGTTTCACAAAAGAGTTTGGGGAAAATGTCTTGAATTGGTTTATAGGAATAAAATTATCTGGGTCATGTAAGTAAACACTATTTTCTACCAGAGTTGTCAAACTACAATCCATGGGCCAAATGTGGCTCACTGCCTGTTTTTGCACATAAAGTTTTATTGGAACAGAACCACACCCATTTTTTATTCATGGTCTATGGTTGCTTTCAAATTATAATGCCAGAGTTGAGCAGTTCTGACAAGAAACAGACAGCAGGGTCCACAAAAATGAAAATATTTACTAGCTGCTCCTTCACAGAAAAAGTTTCTCTAACCCTGCTCTATACAGAAATCCAGTTTGACCTCATAAACTCTAGGTATGCAGTTACACTCAATAGCTCCTCCCCCCAAAGTATAAATTCTCATCGCTTAGAAGAAAAATATTAATGTCAGTGGATACTGCTCCATGGCAAGATGGTGGTGGTGACATTTCTACAATGTCAGGGAAAGAGCTCAGATTCTGCTTCCGATGAGCTGTGAGGTGTGAGGCTTTGGTTTTTGTGACACCTACTGCCAGGCTGGTTGCACAAGTCATGTCTTTGCTCGGACTTTCACCGCTGCTGTCCTGGTCTGCCAGGGAGAAGCATGGTCCACCATTTTCCACTGGGGGGTCCTCGTCCCGCCCAGCCTTTGCCATCCCTCTCTGCAATCCGTTTCACCAATATTTGATTCTCCACACAGCAGCCAAAGCCACCTCTTAAAGAGATAAATTAGATCACATTGCTTTCTTGATTCCTCCAAAGGCTTTCTTGACCCTCCAAAGGCTTCCCGCTATGCAAATACCTTCCCACAGATGTTCATGGCCCGGCCTCACTGAGTGCCCCAGCCCACCCTCTGCCCGGTCCCCAGTCCCACTCATCTGTCTCCTCACACTGCCCCAGCGACACCAGCCTCATTTCTGTCCCCAACTCTGGGCCTTGCACTTGCTGCTCTTAGCCTGGCAGGTTTGTCTTCTTCCACATCTCTGTTCTTTGCAAATTAAGTTCAAATGCCATTGCTTCAAAGAGACCCCATGTCTCTATAGGAACTGCCTTTATTCTACTTTTGTTTTCTTCATAACACACATCACTATTTAGAATTATCTAGCTTATCTGCTCACTCACTTTAGTAGAGCTGGGACCTTTTCTAGCTTATACACCTGGAATGGAGCCAGGTGTGTAATAGGTTGAATGAATGAATGAATGAATGATGATACTATCACAGGCCAGGCACTGGCTGAAACATTTACAAACACTCTCTCATTTAATGCTCTTGAGAAACCTAGGAGAACACCATTCATCTCTCCATTTCCCAGATGCCGAACACTGAGGATAGAAGTTAGGTGACTTCCTCAAGGCCAGAAGGCCAAGAGGTCAAAGTCTGCAAGCGAGTGTTTTAATTCTAAAGTACTAGTTAAGAATGGAGACTTCAGAGCCCCCAGTACCCTCGGTTTGAGGGTACTACCCTCTACCCACTACCCCACTACTCAGCTTTATCTTCATTGGCTGTGTGGCTTTGGGCAAGTTACCTCCTCTCTCAGAACCTCAGGAAACCGGAACCAAATGGGAATAAAACTGGCACTTACGTCATGTGATTTTGTGAGACTTGAATCAGGTTATGGGTGGAAAGCCCTAAGCAGAGACATCAGTAAATGTTAGCTGCTGCTGGTTGGTGGCAGAACCGGGATTTGAACTTGGATCTGTCTAGTACCAATGCTGGGTCTTGGCTGGTATGTTCAACTGTCTTGGGGGCTTTCTAGCGTAGCTCTGTCCCACTCACATTTCGAAGCAGTAGGATTTTTCCACTGCCCTGAAAAAGAGACATTGAATCTCCCCCCACCCCCACCCTCAGCCGTGTTTTCTGAAGTGCGCGTTCCTCCTTCCTGCACACCTCACACGCCATCGCCCCCATCCGCCCATCTGCTGCCCGGCTACGGAAGTGATACGTTGGGTGTGAGAGACAAAAAAAGAAACCTGCCTGCACAGCCTCCACCCTTTGGGGACTGGCAGCTTCCCAGCCTGCAAGGTGTTAAATCCCAGCTCCCACAGCAAACCTCCTGCAGGGACCCTGAGTGAGAACCAGCAGCAAATGCTGCCTGCTTGCTTCCCTGCATATGGAAGCTGGACTCAGGCAGCAGGGAAACTAGGCCTCTCCTCATGGCTGGGGGTGCTGGTGCCCATCCCAGTCAGGTCTCCTTGGCAGGACCATTCAGGCTTTAGCCAGACCCAGGATCTCATGCAGCCTCTGGAGAGGCTGGGGCCTCCATTCCCACCTGGGTGCTGGCCCCTGGCCATGTGAAATGCAAGACCACTTGGTCCTGCAGGCCCGGGGCTGTCCTTCAGAAGTAGCCAGGACTCCAAAGCACATGCCATGCCTCGGTTCCTCCTGATGTTTTCCTTCTCCCTCTGGGGGGAAGGGAGGAGTTGACCCCAAGACGGTGGACAAGTTCCAACCAAGCAGACACAAAGAGGCCACTTCTCAGAAATGTGCTCAGGGGAGGGGTGTTGGGCACAGGGGAGAGGAGGAAGGAGCCCTACCCCCTGCCCACCCCAAGGGGCTCCTTCAGCTCCCTTTCCACTCTTGCCTCCTCCCCGGGAACTGGCGGGCCTGGGTGCAGGGCGGACTCAGTGCACCTCTCTGTCTAGAGCAGAACAGTGAACACAGCTGAGTGTTCCCGCCAAGGAGGCACTGCTGGCCAACCAAGCAGGTGGTCCTGAGTCTGAAAGACCAGAGCAGGCAGTGGGCCCGGAAACGTGCTCAGATTCCCCGACGATGTCTTGTTGCAGGGGGAAGTGGGGCGTGTGTGTATGTGTGTAGGGGTGTTTGCCAGCGAAGCCACACTGTCCCCTGGGCTCTCAAATCCTGGACTCCCCTCCAACTCCGCCACCCCCCGACCCTTCTCTGTTGCTATAAGCCAAAATAGGAGAGTTAGCTGGAGAGACCCTACTGCTGCAGAGCCGAAGGGAAATCTCCATTAATTTCTAAACTGGCAAGAGAGCTGGAAGGTTCCCAACAAAAATGAACACCGCAGCACTCAGACAAAAGTCTTGCTATCTCCAGCATGGAGGGTGGGGAAGGAGGAGCAAGAGACAGACACAACAAACTTCTGAGACATGGTTGGGGTTTTGTTGTGTTTGTTTTGTTTCTTAAATCTTTCCTCTTGGGAGTGGTGGGGGGGGTGCAGAAAGGAGTAAAGAAAGCAAGCATTCAGACAGAGACATTTGCATTTTCTTCCCTCCTTCTGAGAGGACTCCAGGGCAAGACTCAAAATGATTAAGGGGCAGTCGTGAAGTCAGGCTGGGTCCGCTTCCGCTCAGCCTTTTACTAGCTGTGTGACCCCAGACAAGTTCTCCAGATTCTCAAGACCAAGACTTCCTCATTTGGAAATGAGAATCTTCCTTCCACCATGTTGTTGTTTTCTTATTTGTTGTAAGGATTAAACAAGATAGATCATTTTGTAAAGCATTTAGCATAGTACCCGATAGGTAAAATGCTCAATAAACGGCAACTAATCGTGTTATTTCTCGAGTCTTGTCTGGATCTGAGACGCTATTTTGGCGCAAGACTCGCTGGGGATGCCCCAGCCTGCTCCAAGGCTCCTAAGGGCCTCCTTACAGCATTGGCTACATCCCTAAACCCATTTAGACCCAGGAACCCAGACACTGATGGCAGAAGAAATGCCTGGATGATGACATGGGGACGACCCATGTTCCAGGCCAGGAGCTGAGGGGGGAGCTGACACCTTTCACGTGACTTGTATCATCCTACCATGACCTGCTAGGCCCCTGCACAGGAACTCAGAGTGAGGACCTCAAGTTCCTCCCACAACAAGAAACGATTTAGGATAGAGGGTGAGAGACTGGGCTCTGGGGCCTGGCTTCTGAATTGGCATCTTCCCTCTGCTATTTACAAGCTACATGACAATAGGGAAGTTACTTAACCTCTCTGTGCCTCAGTGTCTTCACCTATAAAACAGCTTTGATGAGGAATGATGGCTTAGGACATGAAGGCACTTAGAACAATGCCTGGTTCATAATAAGTGCTAAAAGATGGCTTTTATCAGGGGCTCAGATCTTAATCAGGAACTGTCAGATGTCTAGGAATAACTCCATGGCTCACCTTATGATTTGGCCTATAATCTCAACTAATTTGATACATTAGAGTGATGGTTTATTTAATTGTTTGCCTCCCCCCCCCCCCGCCCCATGACACAGTTCTGTGAGAGCAGGGACCTTGTCTGTCTTGTTCACACCTTTATATGCATGGAGCAGGTGTCCAAATAATTGTTAACTGAATGAATGCCTATACCAGATAAACTCAAACATCTCCCCGCCCAATCAAACCATTCTGAAAGCTCCTCATCTTTGTACCAAGCGGTCTGTCCACTTAGTTGAAACAACTGGCCAGCAAGAACAGTGTCTGCCACTTTGCTGTAGAAAGTCTGTCCTCCCCAAAGTCATCAGGATCTTTGCAAAAATAGTAGAGATTGAACTCTGCCAATCCAACTCAAAAGAGAGGATCTGGGCTTGGGTAGCACAGAGAACTTCAACTGCTGAATAAAAAAAAAAAAAAAAAAAGGATTTCTCTGTGCTTTAGTTTGGCTGATTTCTATTAAATATGTGTTTAAGTTCCCCAATCCTTTCTTCATTGTGACCAATCAACTGTTAATCCCCTCCAATGAATACAGTAGTGTGTGTGTGTGTGTGTGTGTGTGTGTGTGTAGAATGGTTTTCGGTTATGAAATTTCTTTTTAACACTTTCCAAATATATCCTGAAATTTCTCATCTCTTCTTTCCTGTGGAACCTTTAGTATATTTAAAGTTATTTTATTTCATTTATTTATTTGTTTTTATGTAAGCTCTACGCCCCACATGGGGCTTAAACTCATGACCCTGAGATCAAGAGTTGCATGCTTTACTACCAACTAAGCCCGCTGGGTGCCCCTATTAAACAGTGGTTTTTTTGATTTCTTAACTGAAAATTCCAGTATTTGATCATGCGTGATCTGTTTCTTTTGACTGATTTTTTTCTCTACACTGAAGGCTATATTCTCTTGCTTCTTCACAATAGAAAATACATATTTTTCTTTTGATTGGTAATATCCTTTCCTCCATTAGGCAGGGAAGATGAGGGGCTGATCATTTGGAACCAATCAGAAATTAAACTAGTATGAAGCAGGACGGGATATATGATTCTTCTAGAGGGATCTTGAAATTGAAGCACCAGAAACCTAAAAAAAGTCTGTCTTTGATTTTCAACACTCCCCCTGAACCTCCCCCCCTCAGCTTCCTCCACCTCCATAATTGCAAGACTGGGAAACTGTGAGCTTTTGAGACTTTGAAATCACCAAGTTTTTGAAGTTGCAAAACTCCAGCATCCCGAGATCTTCTGCTTTGCAGTCTTGCCCGAGACTCTGCTTGCTCGGCGCAATTTCATTTAAGAAAATACTTGAATTGCCTTTACTTTGGGGTCTCCTTTAGATACAAGTTCAGCAGGCTGGCCCACAGGTTCATCACAAGTCTGGCTAGCCGCCCCCCCACCCACCCACCTCTTTCACCTGCCCTGCCCTCAGCCTCATAGCTAGCCCTGGTCTAAGGTATCCTGGATGACCCACCTACCCAGGAAGAACTTATTCCTCTGGAGTTTAGATTCTTTTAGATTTTGCGTTCATGGATACTTGACAGCTTTAAAGAAAACTGTGGATTTTCTTTGGTTTATCAACTGATTTCTTGCTATCTGAGCAGGAAGGAAGGTCTTTTTCATGTCCTCCTACACCTTCGCCAGAAACTGAGCAATGATTGATGAGTTCTTTGACAATATAAAATCCTCTTCAGGGGCTCCTGGGTGGCTCAGTCGGTTAAGCGGCCGACTTCGGCTCAGGTCATGATCTCGCGGTCCGTGAGTTCGAGCCCCGCGTCGGGCTTTGTGCTGACAGCTCAGAGCCTGGAACCTATTTCAGATTCTGTGTCTCCCTCTCTCTGACCCACCCCCGTTCATGCTCTGTCTCTCTCTGTCTCAAAAATAAATAAACGTTAAAAAAAATTTTTTTTAATAAAATAAAATAAGATCCTCTTCAAAGGTTCAGACATGAATTCCCTGCAGTCACAGCTTTAGCAATATAAAATATGTTATATATAAATATATACAGTATATATATAAAAAATATATATAGTATATATATAATATATATATAATTTTCATATAATTTTATATGAGATGTAAAATACCACTTACCATATAATACTTGTTCTGGGAAGATTACCTCCTCATGCCTGGTACATATTTTCTTGTTCCTTAGGGAATTCTACTTTACTATTTTTGCTCTCTGGCCCTACATTCATTTCCTTCCCAAACAAAAGAAAAAAAAAAAAAAAGAAAAACAAGAGCTCTCTTGCTGTCTCTTGCTTAGAAATGATAAGAATGGCAACCACCATTTATTGAGCATTTACTATGAATCAGGCTCCATATTAAGGGATTTACAGATAGTGCTTCATTTAACCCTCCCTCACAAAAATCCACAAAGGGCCCACTATTATTATCCCATTTTGTAAATGAGGAAACAGATTTACAAAGATTGAGTAACTTTGCCCCAAGTCACAGAGGGAGGAGAGATTCAAATCCAGGTCCCACTAGTTCCAAGCCCAGTTGGTAACCACCACAGAATACAGTTCCCAGTTTGGATCCACATGGGCATCTTTCCTTTCCTGGAAGTTTCAGGACACATAAGTCCAAAACAAGATGAGGCAGTTTTCAGGGACTCCTCCCTGGTGATTCTATGGTTCCCTAGGAAGACAGCTCCATATATCAGTAGCACATAGATTTGTGAGCCTTCTTGCTCGCGCTCTCTCTCTCAAAATTTGCTCTTGATCTTTCCACATTATGGCTCAGGAACAAGGCTACACAAATCGTCCTCCTGTCTCATATTCTAGCCCATGTTTTTAGGCATGGCTCGTGGCCAGTTCCTCTGTTCTATCCAAAATATGGCTAAGAAGATAAAATGTATTAAGGGTCCATAATCTCTCCTCATAAATCCTCTCTCATCTGGGTTGACTTCCTAACCTTCCATCCCCTAGATTCTCCATAGCCTGAAAGTCTGGGTCACTGCAATGTGAGCTGAAGGTATGGCATCCTGGGTGGCTCTTCTGCCCTCTCATTGCCCATCTCATTCGGTGGCTAAAGAACTCAGCCTGAGGGCCATGTTAAATAAGCTCCACGCTGGGGCACCTGGGTGGCTCAGTCAGTTAAGCATCTGACTTTGGCTCAGGTCATGATCTCGTAGTTCATGAGTGCGAGCCCCGTGTAGGGCTCCGTGCTTCTGATTCTCCCTCTCTGTCCTTCCCCACTCACACTCTGACTCTCTCTCTCAAAAATAAATATTAAAAAAATTAAAACAAAATAAAAGTAAGTAAATTAAACAAACAAACAAATTCCACTCTGAAGTACAATGAAGTGGTTCCACTTAAGAAGTCAACTTTCCAGTTTATGAAGCCTTGGGAGGAAGCCTTAATGTTGACTTGAGATATCAGTGCCTTTTTAGCCACCGTCCAGCTCACAGTTCATAATAACCACTCCCTACAAAAGGAACCAGGATTCATGGAGAAATGGCTGGCGCCAGGACTTGGACATAAACAATCGAGGTGAACTTGAAACATCTGGTTGAGGGGCGGGCAGAAGGAAAGCAAGGAAGTGCCTAGAGAATAATGCTATAGAGTTGGCTTGAAAGGTCTTCACTGGTCAATTCTGGGACAGTTTGAGCATCAGAAAGAAAAATGATGATAACATTGCAAAATATGGAAAAAATTTAAATTCATGCGTTCATAGTGCTGTAAAAGAGAAAGTCAGATGCGAGAAAATGATCATTGGTGGATCCAGGTGAAGGGCATATGAACGTACTATTCTTTCAGCTCTCCGTGAATATAAAATTTTTCAAAATAAAAAGTTGGAGGAAGGAAGAAAGAATCAGCTCCTTTCTGAAGCCTGGAATACTCTGAGCTTACTAAACCAATCTTCCTTTAGGCAAGAGGATGTGAAGAAAGTCCTCTCCTGGGCTCACTGACCTCAGGCCCTTCTCCTATGAACTTGGTTAATATAATCTGTCAATTGTTATGACTGAATCAATCACCTAACGGGTTTTAAGACTGTCATACTGATTATTAAGAATATTGTCAAGGACAGTGAGCAAATAAAGGTGCTATAGCATCTGCTCAATACTGAATGCTCTATAATTCAAATATAAAATATTCTGATCCTTTGTGGCATTTGCCCGTCTCTTCTCCTTCCAAGGTTCTATATGGCACTCAGGAAAAAAAGCCAGGGCTCCACAGATCTTACTCAGCAGGAAGCCCTCCTTCTGAATTAAACAGCCTGAAAGGATCACTTGGGTGCCATCTACTGGGTAAATGCTTGCATTGCTCCAGCCAGGAACAGGGCACCAAGCGTTCAGCTCCTTTATACAGGCAGGCAGCATAGTGCCCAGCTGTAGACAAGCGCTCAGCAAACAGCGCAATGAATTACTTCCTCCTTTGAATTCCCTTCACATTTATTTTCTGCCAGTATGAGGTGCAGGTGATAAGAACCTAGTCTTCTCACAGTCAAGCCCTGTTCCCGTAAGTTGGATTGTAAACTCATTGAGGGCTCATTGTTCTCCCTGGTGACCGACCCATAAGAAATGCTTCATAAATGCTTATGACTGTGATCAAACAACATACAATGTGCGAAAAGAGGCTTTCAGAACAAGCATAATGAAATTGAACAAGCATAACCGAACCAACACAGAATGAGATAGGAATCTGGCCATTATTCTGTTTGTTTCATAGCGCTGACCACATTCCAATTTTTTTTTTTTTTTTTGGTCTCTCCTCTCTATATTGCAAGATCCAAAATTACAGGGACCATATCTGTCTTGCCATTGTATGTCCAGGACCTAGGAGCATCTATTTAAGAAATATTTTTAGGGGGCACCTGGGTGGCTCAGTCAGTTGAGTGTCTGACTTCGGCTCAGGTCATGATCTCATGGCTCGTGGGTCTGAGCCCTGCGTCAGGCTCTGTGCTGAATGCTTGCTCAGAGCCTGGGGCCTGCTTCGGATTCTGTGTCTCCTCTCTCTGCCCCTCCCCTGCTCACGCTCTGTCTTGCTCTTTCAAAAATAAATAAATGTTAAAAAAAAATTTTTTTTAAAGAAATATTTTGGGGGGTGCCTGGGTGGCTCAGTCGGTTGAGCGTCCAACTTCGACTCAACTTATGATCTCGGGTTTTGTGAGTTCAAGCCCTGCGTTGGGCTCTGGGCTGACAGCTCAGAGCCTGGAGCCTGCTTCCGATTCCATGTCTCCCTCTCTCTCTGTCCCTTCTCTGCTCTGCTCTGCTCACGCTCTCACTCTCTCTCTCTCTCTCTCTCTCAAAAATAAATAAACATTAAAAAGAAATCTTTTTTGAATGGATGGGTAGATTAACGAATGATGCTCTCCGCTCTCTTTCCTAGGGTTCGTGACCAGTTGCCCTGTTATCTGCTATCCTCAAGAAACCCTTGATCCTACACATGGGCACTCTCACTATCCAACCAGTCAGATTCCATATACAGCCAACTTTTATACTGAGGCTAAAGCCAAGACTCGACCAATAGGTGTTATTTGGAAAGGCTCACGCACAGGATTTCTTTGGGCAACTGCTCTCCTTCTGTCTTGTTACTACTTGCTTTAGCACTCTCCTGTATCCAAATATTCTTCTCTTTCCCTGTCCTGTCCCTAAACAACTCACTTATTTATACGGAGGGACTGGAGAACCATTTAGGAAATAATTGTACCCCCTCCTCCTTGGGATGGTATACACTTCCCTACTTGACTGATCGGGGGCTTGGCCGTGTGACTTTTTTGGGGAAGTTAGTGGATGTGATGGGAGCAGAGGCCTTAAACGTGCCTGTGTGTTTGGCGCGGCCTCTAGTGTTTTTGCAACCCACCCTGAGCAGAGTACGTCCCAAGTAGCTGCTGCTCCTTTGGGGCTGAGCCCTGAAGCCGGAGCGCAACCCAGGCCAACCCCGCTGAAATCAGTTGAACCTCAGCCATCCCACAGACGCATGACAAAGGAAAATAAACATTTGTGCTTTTGAGATGGTTTGTTACACACACACACACACACACACACAAATGACTAATATACATGAACACCTTATCACCACTACTCATGGAAGCTTCCACTTGGAAATTCTGCTCTATGATCACAGTACCCCTCCCTCCTACACGTTCCACTACTCTATTGCCACTGCACCTGCTTTTCCACCTCACTGACACCTCTGGTCACTGCCCTTTCTCCAGCCTCTTTCCGGTTTCATGTGGTCTCCAACCTCTACCATCATGTCTTAGCCAACTCGTGGACCCGCCAGATGACTGGTTTTATTCCCCTCTGCTGCCCTGCTGCCCGAGCACTGCCCAACCGTGTGGACTGTACCACCTACACAGGGGATCCAGCTATAGCGGGGTCCTTAGTCTGCTTGGACAAGCTTTACTTTGCCACGAGCTGGTGCCTTTCCTTAGTCCTCCTGCCGCTGTCCCAAACCTTCGGTCCTGCCCAGTCACAGACTCACGTGCACTCTGCTGTCGGCAGGATTTCACTTCCCACTTCTCAGCGGAAACAGAGCTGTCCGATGGGGCCTTGCCAGCAGAGGTAGGATGGCACTGTGCTTAAGGATGAGGGGTCTAGGGGCACTTGGGGGGCTCAGTCGGTTAAGCGTCCAACTCTTGATTTCAGCTCAGGTCATGATCTCACGTTTTGAGAGATCGAGCCCGGCATCAGGCTGTAAGCTGACAGTGCAGAGCCTGCTTGGGATTATCTCTCTCTCTGTCTCTGTCTCTCTCTCTGTCCCTCCCCCACTCGTGCTCAATCTCTCTCTCTCTCTTTCTCTCTCTAAAATAAATAAACTTAAAAAAGAAAAGAAAGAAAAAGGGGCCTAGGGGCACCTGCGTGGCTCAGTCAGTTAAGCATCCGACTTCGGGTCAGGTCATGATCTCTTAGTTCAAGGGTTCAAGCCCCACAACGGGCTCTGTGCTGACAGCTCAGAGCCTGGAGCCTGCTTCAGATCCTGTGTCTCCCTCCCTCTGCCCCTCTCCTACTCACGCTCTGTCTCTTTCTCTCTCTCAAAAATAAATAAACATTAAAAAAATTAAAATAAAAAAAAAGAACAAGGGGTCTAGAATCACACAGACCTAGGCACCTTCCTGTTTTACCCACAGGTGAACAAAGGCATAGCTCAACCATTACCTCCCCTGTCCCTGACTCCCTGGGATTAATTGTTCTTTTATCTATGTTCTCAGAGCACTTAGCCATACCTAGTTCACAGATTTTTCTTGGCTTCCCATTGCTCTTACGATAACATCTAAACTCTTGGGGCACCTGGGCGACTCAGTCAGTTGAGCATCCAACTCTTGATTCACCTCCGGTCATGATTCCAAGATGGTGGGATTAAGTACCATGTCAAGCTCCACACTGAGTGTGGAGGCTGCTTAAGATTCTCTCTCTCTCCCTCTGCTCCTTTCCCCCACTTGGGTGTACTGTCTAAAATAAAATCAAGTTAAAGGGGTGCCTGGGTGGCTCAGTCAGTTGAGCGACCCACTTCAGCTCAGGCCATGATCTCACAGCTCGTGAGCTCGAGCCCCGCGTCAGGCTCTGTGATGATGGCTCGGGGCCTGGAGCCTGCTTCAGATTCTGTGTCTCCCTCTCTCTCTGCCCCTAACCCACTTGCATCCTGTCTCTGCCTCTCTCACAAATAAATACACATTAAAAAAGTTTTTAAATAAAATAAATAAAATGAAATAAAATTAAAAATAAAAATAAAATAAAATAATAAAATAAAATAAAATAAAATAAAATAAAATAAAATATAAAAACATCTAAACTCTTTACCTACTTTCCCTGCCTCTAAGGTCGTATGTGAGCCGACTCTGGCAGATGGCTCCACCCCATCTCATACCACTTCTCTGTTCACTCACAAAGAAAAAGAGCAACTTCCCATATCCAAAGGGGAGAAAACCCCACAGTTATCTCATTACCCCAAAGGTCAATGTGAAATCTAAGCATGTACATTATATCTCTTCTTTCTTGAACTTTTATTGAGGGCGACTGGGTGGCTCAGTCGGTTGAGTGTCCAACTCCGGCTTAGGTCATGATCTCACGGTTTGTGAGTTCGAGCCCCGAGTCGGGCTCTGTCCTGACAGCTCAGAGCCTGGAACCTGCTTCAGATTCTGTGTCTCCCTCTCTCTTTGCCCCTCCCCTGCTCATGCTCTCTCTCTCTCTCTCTCTCAAAATAAATTAAAAAAAATTTAAAAATAAATACATAAAATAAATTTATCTGTATTCTGGATAATTTAACATCCAGGTTCATCCGAAAATCCTAATACACCAATTCTTCTCCAGATAGAGCGGAGTCCCTCAGCTGCAGACCACACAGCAAATCCTTTGCCTTAGACTCTCGAAACTCATGGCATTTTGCTGCAGGTAGGGTCAGGCAAAAAAATCAACAATACTCTATACTCATCTCTGCAAACTGGGACTATCATTCATAAGAGTAAATTCGCTCGGACTGTCAACTCATCCTGTTTCTGACTCAAATAGGGAGCATGTCGGGGCGCCCGGGTGGCTCAGTCGGTTGGGCGTCCGACTTCAGTTCAGGTCATGATCTTGCAGTTTGTGAGTTGAGCCCCTGACAGCTCAGAGCCTGGAGCCTGCTTCAGATTCTGTGTCTCCCTCTCTCTCTGCCCCTCCCCCACTCACACTCTGGTTCCCTCTCTCTCAAAAATAAACATCTAAAAACAAAACACAAATAGGGAGCATGTAACAGAGGCTTAACAAGATAACAGTCTGTGGCTCCAGACTCTCAGAGGGACAGTCACTGTCAGGGCACTGCGGAGGGGAGTTTTAAACTGAGAGGTTAGATTTCCACTCCGTTTTCAAGGGCTTATTGAAACTCAGAGGGGAACCCTAATAAAGATTAAGTAATTCTTAGAGACGAAGTCAAACCCAGAAAGAATCCCTTTCCTGGGAGAGGCGGCATGCCGACAATTTGGTGTGGGTGCCAGGAATTTAACTCAGGATTCAAGAAATTCACCAATAGAACTTGATATTTAAAATGCACTACAGAACTCAGCATGGTTGAAGCCTCATTCACCGGTTGCTGACCATGGCTAACACACAACTGCTTCTGTGTTAACAGAAACGAGGCGTGCTGGGTGCAGAATGTCTTGGCTTCATTTAAGAGAAAGGAGAAGATTTAAGAGCAGATATAAACCCCTGGTCGCCAGTTCTAAACAGATGTCCACCATCCACACCCAGCAGATGGAAACACGCCTTTGTTTTTTTTTGTTATAGTCTTACCTAGAAAGCCCTCTGGCCGCAGCTTTCCAGAACTCAGATTCCAACAGACAAACCTTAGTGTGTTGCAAGCTGCCACGTGAACACAGCATGCACAGGGAGGGGGCCGCATCGGGGTCTACTCACGCATGCAGTCTCCTCCGTACCAGCCCGCCCGGCACTCTGCGCAGTAGATGCCCTTCACGTAGAAGTCGTCCAGCGTGCCCCCCCACGAGCCGTTCCGGCAGGCCTTGCAGTTTTCAAAGATGGTACAGCCTGGAAAATTCCCCAGCAGAAGGATGTTAGATTAGGCACTTATGGGTTCTGGGGCGCCTGGGTGGCTCAGGTCACGATCTCACAGTTCGTGAGTTCGAGCCCCGCGTCGGGCTCTGCGCCGACAGCTCAGAGCCTGGAGTCCGCTTCAGATTCTGTGCCTCCCTCTCTCTCTGCCCCTCCCCCGCTTGCACTCTGTCTCCCTCTCTCTCTCTCAAAAATGAATAAATGTTTAAAAAATTAAAAAAAAAAAAAAAGCACTTACGGTCTCTAATGGACAGCAGGAGAGAGACATCGTAACTTCTCAGGGCCCCATCTCAAATGAAGGCCTCTGGGCCTAGAAAGGTGCCTGAGCCCTTGGGAAAAGATACTCATTCCTAGGAAAATGCCAGAGTCACCAGAATCCACAGCGAGGAGTCCAAGGGGGTGGGGGTGGTCTGAACCATCTTCCGAGTTAGTGGCTGACGTTTTGAAGTAACATAAACCTACTTCTAGTAAAAGCTAGAATCTATCTATCAATGTAGCATATTTATTTCTCTTTCTAAAAGTATTATGTCCATATTGTGGAATATTTAGAAAATTCAGACAGGCAAAGAGAATTAAATTAAAGACACCTAACGGTCCATCACCCAGGAACAACGGTTGGTAACACACCCTCTCTGTGTATATACAAAAACACATTTTCTTAAAATTAAGCTTGTGCCATAGACTGTACATTCTGTTTTTGTAACTTACCTTTTCAGTTAATAATAGATAGTATCTTCCTGTTCTGTTAAATAGTCTTCTATACCATATACTTCCATAACCCAAGTATGCCGGGGAAACAACCTTAACGCCTAATAAGGGGCTCACCCCAGAACGTGTCGCACTGCCCCCACCAGCAGGCCACAGCAGAAGGTTGAGCAGTTCCCAGTTAAGGGTCATTTTTAAAACACAGTCTCCTGAGGGGAGGGGGGCAGTGATGAAAGATAGAGATAATTCGATCCCACTTATCAAAATGGAGAGCTAAGTTCTCCAGCTGTGCTTCCCTGAGCAAACTGCTGAAGCTCTCCGTGCCCTCATGTTATCATCTGTAAAACAGGGGGTAAAAACTGTACCAGCCCCTAAGGGTTATTTTAAAAATTAAATGAACACATACATATAAAGGACTCGGCACATAGTACCTACCCCCCAAATATGAACTATAATTCTTACTCTGCACTCATACCTGCACGTGGCTTCTCCTACCCCTGCACATAACCTGCTCAATGTGTAACTGCTTGTCTGTTTGCCTACGACAGGCTGACGTCAGGAACTGCATCTTGTTCAACAATATATTCCCAGCACTTAATGTGATAGCTGGAACATAGCAAGTGTTCAATAAGTACTATTTGAATGAATGAATAAGTGGACGCGATGGACGGATGGACGGAGGGATGGGTGGGTGGATGGAGAGATGAACTGCTAATCCAGGTTTCTCAACCATTTGAGACGACCAGCGTTTCCTTGAGCTGATAGCACACCTCTGTGATCTGGGCTGAAACTGGGTTTTCATCCGCCCATAGTGTGCACTTGCAGTCCTCTCTTTGCACACCACCCTGATGCGGCTTCCCTGTCCTACTGCTTCCTCCCACCAGAGAAGAAGAGCTGCTGATATGATTCATCAAATCCCAGTGGGTCATGTGGCCCACAACCGGGTCCCAGGGGAGTCACCGTGCTTTCCAAAGGCCATCTTCACCCATGTGGCACTTTCCCCGCATTGGTTCCCTATCCACTCTGCCACTGAGGAGGCAAACGGACTCCGAGTCTGCCCCTAACTACCCCGCCAACTCTCTCTCTGGGCACAGTAACTTCAAGGCCTTTGGGTGCAAGCCACAAAAAACAGCCAGGTGATCAAGATGAGCAAGGCTATGACGCAAAGACACTAAGTAGCTCACAGCATTGCCAGAAAAGCCAGAGGACTGAGTTCAGAGCTACCTAGCCTCAAGCCACACGAAAATACACGGCACACTCGATCCAGGGAGGGCCCGAGTGCTGCGGGACACCGTGGGACATCACTACTGACATCCCCACCACCATGTGCCTGGGTGTGGACCTGCCTGTAACCACTGCCACCAGAGGAGATGGTTGTCTACCATAATGAGGAAAAGAATAGAGATTCTAAAACTGTGCTGCGATCCCATCTCTCACCTTTGAGACTGGCAAAAATCCACAACGATTTGTGTCGCAAGGCTTTGGGAAAACAGCACCCTCATACCCGGCTGCTGAGAATGCCAAGTGCACGGGGGACGATACAAAGGCCGGCAACATGACATAGGCACCTCTCTTTGACTCAGCAACCTCTCTTCCAGGAACCTACCCCAAAGAACACTGCAAAATACTAAGTGATGTATGTCTAAGGCTCTTCGCTGTAGTATTATTTATAATAGCAAAAGGCTGGAAACAACCCAAATACTCGTAAACTATAGGAGTCCACACAATGCAGTTACATGCAACTGTAAAAAGAAATGGAAAAAAAATGGCTTTATCCATCCGATCAGTCAGTGATCTCCAGCATATATTGTTAAGAGGAAAACAAAAAGCAAGGTAGTTAGCGGTGTTTATCGTAGGCTGTCTTTTGTGCCAGGGGAAAGATATATAAATGTATATACGAATGTGTATATTGTTGTCAAATACAGAACACAGATGGAAACAAAAAAACCTGCCTATATATCAAGTACGTGGTGTAACACCACAGACGAAAGAACGGCTATATTTAGGGGGATGTAGCCTAAGGTCAATAAAAACTGTAATAATCAGTGGCCTTGTTAGTATTAACGGTGTTACCGCAAAAAAAAAAAAATAGTGCTATTGCTATTTTGTACAATGATATTATGCTATAAGATAAAGCAATAAATGATTAGGTAAATACCATTAGGAAACAGTGTCTTCACCATGACAGAAAAGACACGCAAATATAAAATTAGCAAAGTTAATTAAACCACCTCGGAATATTACATTTGAACTTGACTACCAGCATAAACTCCTTTTTTCTCTGTTTAAAAATACGTATTTCCTAGCCCCATCCACTTTAAATAAATAAATGATAGCCTTGTACAGCAAGGACAGTCCAGGAACAAGGAACATGTTTGGAGCCCAGATTATGGCATCAGCCCAGAATTCCTTGGAGGAATGGCTGATTCCAGATCTGGGGCAGAAAATACACAAGAAGAGTCTGAAATCAAGTAAGATCTCAAACACTAGAGTGGTCATGTCGAAGAACACAGATGGACACGGAGGGGGGCCCCCCAGTGTCCTGAGATAGGGGGATGTATGCATGAAAATGAATCATGACTGAAATGGATTAAACCACATAAGTAAAAGCACCTAAATTCATAATTTCACACTGACACACACCATGCACACGGTTCTTTGATCACCAGTAGGAACTGCTAGGGCATCAACTCACTATTCTGAACATGAGAAAAAGAAAACAAGCCTTTATGTAACCTGCCCTTTCAGGAACAACCAGCTGGTCACCGCTTAGGTCCAAAGATCATTCCTAGCATTCCTCAAGGGGGCGACACCGGGTGCCTCTTGTGTGACATAACAGGAAGAGGTTGGTACGGCTGAGACAGGTGTTGACTGCCGTCTGTACAATGTAGCAGGAAGCACAAAGCACCACTTATGAAGTTCTCTTACTTATCATAAAATCAAAGCCCCGCCCTCACCCCAACAGTGACCACCAGGCTTTTGGAAATACTGAAAATCGTTCAAAGACTGATACCACTACCAAGGATCCCGGGTTGAGAGACCCTGGTTTCGTTCTCAAAATTTCCTTAGAAAATCTGGAAGCATTACTCAAGTATTTCCCTCCAAACCACACTAACCATCAGAAAATTGGGGCAGTTGGTTTCTTTTCTAGATCAAATGGACAAAGGCTATACCGAGGTCACTCGAATTTCCAAACTCAGCATTGCTCTCTTCTAAGAAGGAAGACAGTTTAGAAATATCACTTGTTTACTTGAGCCCCATTTTCTTTCCACTTCTATAGCTTCCCACAAAAGAAACTTCCTGGTAGTTACGTGCGTCATTCTGGGTGTTTGTCAAAGAGGGGGAAAAGCAGAAACGAGAGAAATTCCCCAAACGCACTTTTGACATCCTTTCAGTCTTCAGCCCGAGGAAAGCATGTTGGAAACTCTCTACATCTTCCTTTTGATCTGGCCTACGAGGGAAAAGGTAAGATGCCCCTGGGAAAAGCCAGACGCGCCAGGGAGCAGACAGGAAAACGCCTAGAAATTGTTCGGTGGCTTGCTAATCACATTGGAAACATCTTCAGTCTGAGGCTCAGGGTGTTCACGGGCCTCTGGGCAGACAGGCACTGCAGTGAAAAACGACAATCACTGTCCCCTCAGTGGTGGAGATACGGTGGCTCGGAAGAAGGCAAAGAAAAGTACACGGTGGCCTGGGAAGGTCCCGTCTCACCTTCAGATGCTCTTATATTACTGGGACCCCCTCCTAAATGTCCAGCTCAGAGCCAGAGCATCATCCTTGACTTCTGCTTTTCCCTTCCCTTCCCCATCCAGCCAATCCCAAACTGTTGGCAATTGCACTGCCTTGCATTGCTCTGAAATCCCGCCACCTCTCTCCATCTGCAAGGCTTCGGCATTCATTAAGGTCTCCGTTACACATCCCCCCCCCCCCCCCCCCCCCCCCCCACCGCCTCCTGGCCTGCCCTTCCTCTAATCCTTCTCCATACCTCAGCCAAAGAGAAAATCGTGTTTCACGTCTTTACTCAAAGGTCTCCAATGTTGCTAAAATTTCTTCAGGATATAGCCTAAAGTCAAAGCACAACGTGCAAAGCCTATGGGGGTTGGACCCTCAGATAGCTCTCTTAGAATCTTTTCTCTTTGTCTGTTTATCACTCTTCATGTTTCTCATCTCTCTCTCTCTCTCTCTCTCTCTCTCACACACACACACACACACACACACACACACACACACATACAGCTTCCTTTGGCCAGACCAGGAACATGCAATTCCCAAACCCCATGCTTTCTCTTGCCACAGGGACTTAGCACATGCTCTCGGCTACAGCTTGAGCTCTCTACCACACCCCCTCCACCCCATTCAGTTTTGCCGCTTCCACCTTCGGCACACCTATCACCTCCTCCAGTAAGCTCCACCGCCACCCTCCGTCGCCATCCCCGCTCCCATGGCACCTGGTGCTTCTCTATCACAGCACTCCCCACGCTGTGTACTGTAGCTGCCTGTTTACTCGTCCATTGCCCCCGCCAGGCTACAAGCTCTGGGAATGCAGGGAATATGTCTTTTTTAAAAAAAAATCATTGTATTCCCAGTATCTGCTATGGTCCATAGGAGCTGCCGAGTCTTTCATTAAATGACCGAAAAAGTGGATGAATTCACAGCTTTCCCATGTTAACGGTGAAGAGGGTTCTAATTCCCCCACTTCCCTGGCCTGAAGTTAGAACAGGGCAGAATCATGCCACTTTTCACGTCGCGGCATCACAGCCTCCTGGTATCTGTCGGCCAGGATGTTAAGCCTCTTCCCATTCACGACCTCAGGAAAGCCGAAGGCAGCCTGAGGTCTCGCATTCCATGCTCACCTGGGTGAATGAGGCAGGAGTCGCACTCATTCTCCTCGTTCCTGCAGCAAGGGATGGTGTAGCCCACTACCTCCTTCTTTCCAGGGCAGACGCATTCGATCTGATCGTATTCACAGCACTCCCGACACATGATATTCCACTCGGCTCCCGGGCAGGCCTCATTAATGACCGTGTACTCTGAAATGGAAACCAGCAGCTGAGCACAGGGGTAAGACCCATGAGGGCTCTACTGGGATGATGCAACCTTGCCCTATAAAGGTATCATCCAAAATAAATAAATAAATAAATAAATAAATAAATAAATAAAATAAATAAAGGCATCATCCTGGGGCGCCTGGGTGGCTCAGTCGGTTGAGCGTCCGACTTCGGCTCAGGTCACGATCTCACGATCCGGGAGTTCGAGCCCCGCGTCGGGCTCTGGGCTGATGGCTCAGAGCCTGGAGCCTGTTTCCGATTCTGTGTCTCCCTCTCTCTCTGCCCCTCCCCCGTTCATGCTCTGTCTCTCTCTGTCTCAAAAATAAATAAATGTTAAAAAAAATTAAAATAAATAAATAAATAAAATAAATGCATCATCCTGCCTGAATAATAGAGAAGGCCGTGGGGATTCTTCCTAGGCCAGTGTCTCCAAAGTGGGGTGGCCTGACCTGAAGGGTGTTCAAAACCATCCACCGGGGCACAGATGAAATTGTGTTAGAAGTATTATTCATTTTTATTTCTTGAAAAAAAAAAAAGCTAAGAACTGATGTTTTATCAATATATAATCTGTGCGAATACACAAAAATAATATAAACAAGTATACATTTCTTGAGTGTCTATGCTCATTTCTATTTTTGCTGGGGTGCATCCGGCTACTGCTTACAGCTACATAGGTTGTACACTGCACAACTCCAGGAGGAACCACTCAACTGAACACCTGTATAGCATAGCCCAGACATTTGGGCCATCAAAAAAGTTTGGAGACTACTCTCTAGACGAGGCCATTCAAGTTCAAGGCTAATTGCCAAGCAGAGACCATGTCATTTCCTCCAAACTTGGCTCCTCGATTTTGCAGCATGCCATTTTTATCGTATCTTCAAAGCTAACACCAACAAAAAAGACAAAAAGTATCTTAATTAGTATGTCTGGGAGAATTTCAATGTTTTACCAGGGTGAACTCATTGGCAAAACTTCATTCAGTCCCCAAATACAACTGAGCGTTCTTTCCCATGAGAGAGAGAGAGAGAGAGAGAGAGAGAGAGAGAGAGAGAAGTATTTCTGGGTAGAACTTCTGTCTTTCTTTCTTTTTTAAAACATACCTTAAGTAAATGAAAAAGAAAAACCATCTGGTAAAATCTATAAGAGGACTCGGTTGGAGGCTGCCCAGAGGAACCCAGCCTAAAAAACAGACTGAGTTTTGATTGGCTCTTTTTTCTCATCCACTCTCAGTTTCTAAAAATTTTGCACAAAGACGATGACTGAAGAAGAAATAGGTCAGATATTTGAGGGAGAAAGCGAATCTGGCTTCTCTGTGAAGTCGTCCCCGAAAACCCTGGGCAAGGATCCCCCAACATGCTTTGCAGGCCCACATAAACCAACACTAGGATCTGTGGTGGCTTCTAACCTCTCGAATTTCACAGTTTAGTTTTCTGTTTTCCCCTCCTAAATTTGGAAGCCTGACGCTGAGTTGATCATCCTTAACCTGCCAGGTAGAACCATCTAGAGAAACTATCACCATCTCCTGTCAGCCTCAGGTCATAAGAACATTCTAGCATCATAGCAAGGAACCACTTGCATAATAAGAGATGGTTCCTGACATGGAATAAATTTAGCTTTTTGAAAAATTTTCTAATTTTCCCCCCACAAACTTTGGCCAGCCAGCAAAGGTACTCACGATGGCATTTGGGAGTGATTGGTAGAGATTACTGTAACATCACTAGTGAGGTTTTGTTTCCCCCACTACTTTACGGGCCCCTCCAGGACAGACACCGGGATAGATACTCGGCTTCCCATGTTTCTGATGTTGGCTGGATGAAGTGAAGACTTCTAAAGTGTAGACAAGGGGCGCCTGGGTGGCTCAGTCAGTGAAGTGTCCGACTTCGGCTCAGGTCGTGATCTCACGGTTTGTGGGTTCAAGCCCCACGTCAGGCTCTGTGCTGACAGCTTGGTGCCTGAAGCCTGCTTCGGATTCTGTGTCTCCCCCTCTCTCTGCCCCTCCCCTGCTTGCTCGCTCTCTCTCAAAAATAAATAAACATTAAAAAAATAACTTAAATAAAAGAAAATGCAGATGAGAACATAATGGTTAAAAATGAGAAAGAGCAGGAGAAAACACAAAGGTAAATCTCCATCGTATTTGGCAACGAGTCCTTAAATATGACCCTTAAACATGAACAACAGAGAAAAAACAGATAGATGGGGCTTTATCACAATTAATAAATTTTGTGCAACAAAGGACATGTCAAGAAAGTAAAAAGGCAGCCTACAAAATGGGGGAAAAGATTTGCAAATGAAAGATTTGATAAGGGCTTCGTATCAAAAATACATAAAGAACTCCTACGACGCCACCTCAGAAAGACAAACAGGCAAGTAGCATGAAGACGTATTTCTCCAAAGAAGATAAACAAATGGCCAATAAGCTCACAAGAAGATGGGTGATATCACAAGTCACTGGGGAAATGCAAAATAAAACCATGAAGAGATACCAGCTCACAGTACCAGGGTGGCTACAGAAAAGAAAAATGATAAGAGGTGGCAAAGATGTGGAGGGACTGGAACCCTCGTGTGCTGCTGGTGGGAAGGTAAGGTGGGTGCAGTGGAAACCAGGGTGGCGGTTCCTTCAAAGGCAAACATCGAAATATCACTGAGGCCCAGCGATTCTACTCCCACCTATCTTCCCAAAAAATCAGAAACAGAGACCCAAAACAGATGCGTGTAGGCCAATGTTCATTGCAGCATTATTCCTCGGAGTCAAAAGGGGGAAACAACCCAAGTGTCCATCAGGAGATCAGTGAGTAAATGAAATGTGGTGCAGGATACAATGGTACTCGGACCGTGGAATATTACTCAGCCATGAAAAGGCATGCAGCACGGCTGCGACCTGCAGGTGCCCAGTATGGACAAGATATGGAGAAAAATAAACAAATTAACCTGCACTTGCCTTTGAAAACATTCCTGGCTGGTGTGAGGGAGACAAGAAAGGAGGGTTGTTGTGTGGGACGACTTCCACTATCACTAACCGATGTTGACTACAGTACAGTGTTAATAAACTCTTGTCATACGCCGTATTTAATGTAGCTGGCAATAAGGCAGCAGAGGAACGGGTCTCTATCTGCAGGCAGCCGGACCTAGAATGAGGCAAAGCATTCCTGAGCTTACTCTTGTATGGAAAAGCAAAGGACTGTCCACGGGTGCTTCGAAGTGACAAAAAATACACCAGTACCGGCTGTGGGCACCTTCCAATGTTCTGAAAAATCCCTGATTTCTGCCAAACACCACGGCCTGAGACCGAGCATCCAAGCACGGGAGATGATCGCCCACCATCCCACAGCGAGAGAAGAGACAGAAGAGCCATTGGCTCAGCTGTGATCATGTGACATTCGGCATCACATACTACTCATATTGCAAGACACGGCTCGTTTCTCAAGCTAAAATTTATTAGAAATGCTTGCTTGTTTTGCACAACACTCACAGTCTAAGGTTTTACCATAGAGCATACCAGTTCCTTACTTAAAATGTTCATGTTGGCTCCCACTGCGTTTGGAACAAAGCCCAAATGCTCCATCATGGCCCACAGGCCTTTGAGAACCCACCACTCCCTACCCCTCCAAACGTTTTCTTGGCCATGGTCTCCCACCTTCTAGAAGTTTCTCAAAACCACCAACTTGTCCACCTCCGGGCCTTCACATTTGCTTTTCCCACTGCCTCTGTTTCACCCTTTTAGGCCTTATGATAAATGACACCTGCTCAGAGAGGTTCTCACTGACTTCTCCCCCGGAAGTGCATAGCTCCACCCGCCCCCTCCATGATAATCTCTACTAAATGTTTCCTTGTCTAGCCCTTACCACAACTTATTTTCTGCGTTTCCATTTACTTGCCTATTGTCTGCATCCCTTACATGACCATAAGCTGGTAGGAGCCACATCTAACTTGTTCACGGCTGCTAGGGAAGGGTCTGGCACACAAAAGGCGCTCAATAAATGCTTATTGAATGAATCCGCCTTAACACCCGAGCTACCTCTCTTCAATAGTCCAGTATTTCCATCCAGTAGGTCCAGCTTGGAGCTACAAGCCAGGGGAGCTGGCTTCATCCCATAATTTGCTATTGGAACTAAGGCACTTTCCATCTGTAGAGAAGTGCCTGGGACAGTGGGTCCAGGCTGCCTGCCTTGGGTCCAGCCCCCACCTTGTCCAGCCGTGCACAATCTGAACCCCGGGAACAGCAAATATGCCTGTGGGGTGTGGCTCGTGTCTTAGCCCTCCCTCTGTTCACCTTAGGGTAAGCCCTACATCCTTCAGGCTTTTCTAAGAATTTATAAGCACGAGTAACTCCTGGGAGGGCAATGGCAGGATAAAAGTAATTTGCAACTTTTACAAGCCTTTAAACTTAAGAAGGCCAAGTGAGGTCGGCTCTACTCCAACAGAGAGTGACGTCCATTTCCCCCTAAGCAGCAGGCAACACCTCTGGCCCAGCCATGGAATATTCTGGCCTCCTTTTTACCCAGAAATTAATTCCCTAAAATGCCTTCATTGACATTTCTTTTAACTTCAATGAGCAAGTCCACCTCTGCCCTCCCAAGCCCATCATATTAACTTCATAGGTAACGTCCCAGGCGCCATATCATCTTAACCAAAGGGAATGATCCCGGGAAGCTATTCTGTCTGCCAGGTCCGCCAACTTGCTCCTTTTCGAGGATTCTGTGGGTGGCAAACAGAATAATGGCCCTCCCAACGACGTCCACATCCTAACCCCCCAAAACTATGAAAATGTTGCCTTACAAGGCAAAAGGGATTTGGTAGATATAACTAATTTAAGGATCTTGAGATGGGAAGAGTATGCTGGATTGTCCAGGTGGACCCAGCGTCATTGCAAGGACCCTCATAAGAGGGAGGCAGGATGCTCAGAAAGATGTGACAACAGAAGCAGAGGCTGGACTGACGTGCTCTGAAGATGGAGGAAGGGACGACGAGCCAAGGAACACAGGCAGCTTCTGGAAGCTGGACAAGGCACGGGAACAGACCCTCCCCTGGAGCCTCCTGAAGGAATGCAGACCGGCTGACACCTCGATTGTAGCCTCAGGAAACTCATTTCAAACTCCTGACCGCCAGAACTGGAAGAAATAAAGGTGTGCCGTTCTAAGTTACTAGTAAGTCTGTGGTAATTTGTTACCGCGGTAACATACTAACAGAACTAACATGCTGCGTCTTCTCAGAAAAAATAAATCAATAAAGGTTTAACCACCCCGTCCCTCAGTTTCCCCACTGAACACAGTGCCAAGAATACGGGTGAACTGACAAATTCATTCTTTCATTGCACAAGTATTTACCAAGTGTCTGCTTGTGTCCTGTAGGAGGCTGGGTGCTGGGATATGATGGAGAGAAAAACAGACACCCTTCCAGCCTTACAGAAGTCACTGTTTTGTAGAAGAGGAGACTAAGAGCAAATGACCTCACAGACACATGATCACTAATTGTGGTAAGGAAACTTCAGGATGCTCTGAGAACAAATGGATGGTCATGAAGGGACATTAGTACCAAATCTATGGGAATCACAGGGTTGCTGGGGGGGGGGGCGGCGGGGGGAGGACGTTAAATACAACCACAGGTAGAGGGGCACCTGGCTGGATCAGCCAGTGAAACATGTGACTCTTGATCTTGGGGTTGTGAGTTCGAGCCCCCACCTGGGGTATAGCAATTACTCAATAAATAAATAAATAAATAAATACATACATACATACATACATACATACATACATAAGTAAATAAATCTTAAAAAACAAAACAAAACCAAAAACTCAGAAATCCGTGTAAGTGCCAGAGGAGGCAATGGTTTTAATGGTTTTGTGACTCGACCTGTTCCCTCTGGTCTGGCAAATCCATCACCCTTCTTTCTCCCCAGCTTTAACAGAGACGAGAAGGTGCCCTCAAAATATATGTGTGAGAAATAAATAGATAAGTGAAATATTCTGTAAGAAATAATTAAAGTTGACCAGCTGAAGAGATTTTAAAACGAGGTAAGCAGACAAAAGCAATCTCCTGGACTTTTCCTCCCTCCATTTCTTAGAATTACATTTGCAGAAAAGGCATATTGGTCATTTGGCTTTTGCTGTATAGATTTCAGGGAATTTCAATATGGTGCTAGAGGCCAGTTCCAGAAAGTAGGATTGAGAGAAACCTCTCCAATAGCAGAAGTTACTGGATGTACGTGTGAATACTAAAGCATGTCAGCATGTGTTTACCTAAAGTGCTTTTATATTGTTCATGCAATTTAATCTTCAACGTGACCCAGGGAAGTAGGTTTTTCTTTTAAGTTGAAATGATGTAGCCTCACTTCTTCACTTTACCAGCGAGGAAAAGGAGGAAAAGAGCTAGGTAGGAGAAGAAGTAAAGACAAATGCCAAAGCTTTTCTGGGCAATTAATTCTGGGAGGACAGGAGGCCTAGGGAGGGGATGAAAAACCCACTGCTCAGGGGGCAACGGGCCAGGACCGCCCCCAGCATGAGCAGCTACGGAAGGTGAGCAAATTTTACTCTGCCGTCCACATTTAAGAACAAAACCTTATATAAGCTGCAAATGCGCCTTATCCCGTCAGCGCTTCCCAGGAAGGAAGCACAAATAAAGCACAAAGAACTCGCCTGGGATAAACCAAGTCACTGAGAACACACGTCCATGACGAAATCGAGCTCCGAGAGTTCTGCGTGGCACTCACACTTGTTCACGCCGAGCTCTTCCACTGGGTAAAATATTTACGGTTCTCTCTTTTTTTTTTATGAAACACTACACATTTTAATATCAAAGATTCCTTATGAAAGCTTCAACAATAAAATCATAACGGAATGAAAAATATTGGGGAATATCTTTAATATTGTTGCTGTCTGGATAGACAGCAAGCTTCAAGTTGTCTTATTCCCACGGACATATATATACACATACAGATACTGATACGTGTGTACACATAGTCTTCTGGAAACTGGTGACATAGATAACGTTTCTGGTTAGAAACCACTGTTCCTTTTTCTTTACTTCAATCATGGATGCCTTCTCTTGACACTTAAGAGTCTCCAAAAGTGGTTTTAAATTGCTGCATAATTATCTCATGTGTGCAGGTGCCCTCTCCCCTCTTTTTTAATTTTTTCATCAAAATTAAAGGGGCAGATGGGGCGCCTGAGTGGCTCAGTCAGTTAAGTGTCCGACTTCAGCTCAGGTCATGATCTCGCGGTTCGTGAGTTCAAGCCCCACATCAGGCTCTGTGCTGACAGCTCAGAGCCTGGAGCCTGCTTCAGATTCTGTGTCTTCCTCTCTCTGCCCCTCCCCCCTCACGCTCTGTCTTTGTCTTTCAAAAATGAATAAACATTAAAAAAAAAATTTTGTTTTTAATTAAAGGGGCAGAGAGAGAGTGGGACAGGGAATCCAAAGCAGGCGACAGGCTAACAGCAGCAAGCCCCATGTGAGCTCGAACTCACAAACTGTGAGATCATGACCTGAGCCAAAACCAAGAGTCCGACACTTAACCAACTGAGCCACCCAGGTGCCCTGCTCCCCTCTTTTTTAAATCAGGGCAAATAAAAGCAAGAGAGTTGCAAAGTACTTTGGTATCATAAGCTCTGTCCTCTCAGCTGCCATGTTTAGAGGCATAAGCCATCCTAGCAGAGTAGAGAGTCCATTGTTTTGGTCCAGCTTTGGTTCTTCCAGAATTCACTGTGGAAAATGGAAGGCACTCGAGCTCTCAGTCCTGCTCTATCAGTGGGAATGCCAAGGCAATGAGGACAATGCTGACCAGCTGGCCCAAGTTCAGCTTTCATATACATGGAGGTCGAATGAATGAATCAATGAAAGAAAGCTGGCTGATGTCATTGTCACCATCGTTATTTTGCAGGGTCCCTTGGCAGCCTGACAGTCTGCTTGAAGGCTGTCCAGCTCTGAATCTCTCCCTCCTGCTGACAAGATGGAGAGCCCATAATCCCTCAAACAGCAGGTGCTAACCTCCACAGGATGGTGGGGGACTGTGTCCCCGTAGCCTTCAAGTACTGTGTTCTCAACACGACATTTTAAGGAAATAACTTGAAACTGATGGCCGTTAAGGTCCATCTGAAAAAACCCAGAGGATTCTCCATGAAAACAAGGGTCAGCCTGTTCCTTGCAAGATGGAAACATCAGTTGTCAGATGAAAGGCCCTGGTGGAGACCACCCCAGAAGGTGGCAAAGAAAGGCACTTTTGTCAGGTGCTCACTCCTCCTTGATGTTAGAGCCCTCCTTTCTGTCCCCCGAAACCTCCAGGTCCTCCCGTGTAACCACATGTAACTAAAATTTCTACTGAGCCTTTACCGTCCTGCATTCCGTAAACCTTCTGAGACCAGAAGGCGGAAAAAAGACGCATAACTCGGGGGTGCCTGGGGGGCTCAGTCAGTTAAGCGTCTGACTGTGGCTCAGATCATGATCTCATGTCTCGTGGGTTCAGGCCCCACGTCGGGCTCTGTGCTGACAGCTCAGAACCTGGAGCCTGCTTCAGATTCTGTGTTTCCCTCGCTCTCTGCCCCTCCCCCACTCGTGCTCTGTCTCTCTCTTTCAAAAAATAAATAAACTTTAAAAAATGCGATCTGCATTCCCCATGCTGAGGTCCGGGCAGCACACACCTTTCCTGACTCCCCAGGGTCAGACCTCCTGCTTGCGGGATCGGGATCCATGACAGGCAAACCCCAGGCAGGCAGGATGGTGAGTCAGGGGACAGGCGATGCTTACGCAATGCTGACTGGGCCCTCGGGGACTCCTTGTCTCTTCCTAAGCCTTTGAGAACCAACCTGTCAGCCAGAGACCCTCGGTCCCAGCCTGGCTGGGTTCCCCAACTCGGTGACCTCTGGCTGCCCCTTTTTACAGCTCCTCTTGTTAATGAGATAATGACAGCTGTGCAGTCAAGGTTTTCGTCACCACCTCTGGGTATCAGGAGTGAGAAAACTTCTCAGGGATTCTGTAGAAATCTGGTTTTTAGGCATGCACACAATGGGGAGGGACGGGGAGGTAAAAGTCAGTGTGTCACGAGCTGTCCCTACCCACCCTTTATTAAGCACACTGTTCTCTGCTGTGGTTCTTCATTCCCTCCTCTGCACCCTGGGCCCCGATACCCGCAGGGCATGCCCACACCAGCTCGCTGAATCCTCAGAGCCACCCCTCAAAGTAAGTATTATTTTCTTCGCTTGACCGATGAGGAAACTGAGGAACAGACAGGGTAAATAAACTGCCCCGGGCGGCACAGTTTTCAGGTGAAAGAAGGAAGATCAGAACCCACCTCTTTCTAGAGCCAGAGCCTAGAAACAGATTCCTTCCAACACACTAGCTTCATTCTAGAGAGTTCACTCCCCTGACTTTGCAGATTAAAAATTCGGCAGTGACGAAATGGACACGTTTGGGAAACAGACCACCCAAATTTTAATCCTGAAATCTGTCCCTCTTTTACGCTGCTGGACAATCGCAGACAAGACACCTTCCCCCAAAGCTTCAAGCGGAGAGGTGTAGGCCGATGGTGTTGTCGACGTCATTGCGGTGGAAGAAGGCGATGAGCAGAAAGGGCTTTGAAAGAAAAAGTACAGATTTGTCAAGACATTACCAATATTCTCTGCAGGATAAAGAGCCACCACGTCTTTGGCTAAGACACAGATGGTGAAGGGAGTGAAGGGGGTGAGTAATAATGTCTTCTCCTGAGGCCCACACATACATGGCATTTTTCAGCAGTAGGCTCATGTTTAAATCATGGCATTCTGAATTCCTCGCCTTGCTCCCAGATTTCTTCGTCTCTTTTTCCTAATACTCCCTCTTCAGACACCCATTTAAATAGGACATACCTCACCTCCTGCTGCTTCTCTTCTAGAAATAGAAAGTCGACATCCATAGCCAAAGGGAACAAAACCTAAACTCTGGCATTTGGAAGGGCCCCCAGTTGCCATTATCTTCAACAACTGTGGTGCTGGAAATCCTTGAAGGACAGCTGCTTCTGGGTTACTTCCATTGTTGGAAAACGAGCGAGCTGACTGGGTCTTATTTTCTCAGTAGAATTGGCTACTACAAAAAAAAAAAATTAATAATGCATCTAAAAGCACTTGGCAATCGAATTCAGCAAATTATTAGATCAACCGAAGCATCAGAATGGCCAAATTAAAAACAATAAAACTTAAGCTCTACCCTAAAAATCCAATCTGGATTTCCCTGGATCCAAGAATTCTACCAACCACCCCACCTGCCCCCAATCTTCCACACTTTCAAACCCTTCTTTCTGAATCGGAGCACGTCAAGGCTACACAGGAGTCTTGGTCGGCCACATCTCCCTCCTTGCCAATAGCTTCCAGGGTTAGTGTTACTGTCTTCAGATCCAGGGTCACTGATGCCCGGCAGAAGCCAGATTTTCCTCCTGCCAGAGCCAGCTGGCCAACAGCACTGGTCGAATGTGGAGGGAAGTTGAGTGAGGATGATGCGTTTATGATGGTATGTCCTGTTCACGGAACCCTAAGCTGGCAGCAGCTTCAGGCAGGCTAGCCTTCATTACAGCTACCTCCCCCAGCTCTGGGGGCTAGAACAAGAGAAGGGGAACTTCTTTTTGCCTGAGGCTTCCTGCCTGGCTCCACCTTCGAATCGCAACAGGGGGCCGGGAGCATCTCCTGTTTGGGACACCAACACTATGGATCCAGAATCACCTGCTCCAAAAAACACTGACCTCTCAGCCCCTGCAAGAAACTACCGTTCGCCCTGGTGCAAACACAGAGAAACTAAGGCACTGTGCGGAAGGGCATTTCCTCTAAGGTTGTAAGGTGGATGCATGATAAAACCAAGGGAAGGTAGCAAGGCTCAAAGAGAGAAACTTACGGTGAATCTTTAGGGGATTTTTTTTCTGACAAAGCCACAGGGAAAGAGGATAGGACTGTGGACTGAGGCAAAGAGGGCCTCAAGGAGACCTTGTAACTCCCACCCTACTACACACAGAGCCGCCAGTGTTTCCTCTCGATACCCTGTGAAATGTCTGCTGGTGGGAAGTACAGTAGAAGGGAGAGAAGGAGACGACTGTAACTTCCTGAGCACTCCTGTTTTGCGAGGCGTTTCACTAATCTACTTTAAGTAGATTCTCATTTAACACCTGCAATAAACCCATAATACACTACAATCCTCAGTCTACAGGTTGGAAGGTGGTAAGGCCACATAAAAAAGGTTAAGTAACTTGCCAGAGAAAAGCAGCCACGAACAACAGAGCCAGGACTCAAACCCTGCCCCATCCTTTAAACCATAATACTCTACACCCCGTGCATATACATATTCATACAAACACACATCCACATCTCTACTCTTCTGTGTACGTGTGTATTCAAACTTGGACACATCCATACCAAGATATCTATATCAAAGGTGAATTCCAGAATTATGGCAAGTAAAGGCTGGATCTTTGCTGAGGTCATGGATGACTTGAGTCTACTCTGGCAAGATACCCCTTAAGGGAACAACAGGTCTTCTCCCTTACCCATTGCCACCGCAGTTATCCAATCTGAAACAAGTCAGGGCAGAGAGAAGGGGCAGGCAATGCTAGGGCCAAGAGAGAAGCGTGTTGCATGACAACAAGAACAATATTTAGCAAAGGCAGGAACAAAGAAGTTCCCAGAAGCAGCAAACAGCGGGTTGATGAGCAGCTCAAACTCACGTGCTGTCTCTTTGGAATACAGCCCCAGTGTAAACAGCTCAGACCACTTCAGGGTGTGTAAATCTGGGCTATTCCCGAGCTGGCAGGCACCAGGGTAAATAACAAGGGATTGGAGACAAGCCTCCGGGTGTGCAGGGTGGGGGAAGGAGGAGTGGAGAAGAGAGGGTAACTGGTGATGAACAGTCCTGGGACTCAGTGCCTCCAGGGATTCGAAGGATGCTCAAGTAGCATCCTTGTGAAGGGGAGACTTGGTGACAGTCAAGGATACAGTCTAGTTGGGGAGTCAAGCCACAGCTCCATCACTCCCCAGAACTGCTGCGTCACCGTGGGCGTCACCTGTTAATCAGATTCAGTTTGTCCAATGATCCCAGACCGACTGCATTACTGTAGGCAACCTGACTATGAGAAATGAGTTTCCTCAATGAACCATGCAGGTCAATGCTGGCAAGGATGTTTCTCAACATGAACGGGGCCAAATCCATGGCTCTTTCACTCTCTCAGGGAGTGGTAAGTGACTAGGACATCAGACTTCCTGCCCTGCCCTCAGCAGAAGGCTAATGAGAAGCCCCCGTTTTACAGACTTTCAAATTCCCTTCTTCCCTTATCCTCCGTAATGGTGAGGTATTCTTCAGCGTTGCGTTCCTTATGGGCAAGGGAGTAGTTTGCCAAACTATATTCTAAGGAGCAGTAACTCCACTGGTGGTATAAGGTATTGTGTGAAAAGACATTCTGTGCTTAACCTTATAAAATGCTAATCACTGCTTTCTTTATTGCAGGGCTTAGCAGTGTCTATAAATGCTTTGTGAACAGTTAATCTCCACATTCCCCAGACATTTTTCATCATAGTGCCCTCGGTTTTGTTTGTTTATTTTTGCTGAATATCTTCCAGCATTAGAATGCCATGAAACCCACTTTGGAAAAATGTCAGACTGGACCAACAGCTCTTTCGATAGATTGTTCAAGTGCCTTAAGGAAAAGAACTCTGTCTTATTCATCATGACATCCCCAAGTACCTAGGATCGCGCCTGGCCCCGGGGTAGGTGCGTGATCAAGTTTGCTGAATAAATACCTGAATGTGGACATGTGAAGCACGTGTGATTCCCAGGGAAAGGTTAGTTCTGACAAAGAGTGAGGTTAGAAACGGCTCTTGCTGTCACACGGGAGTCTCGATGGTGCAGTATGAGGAATCCATTGGGTCTATCACTGTGAATATTTTTGTTAACTGCAGTGTGTGTCTCATTTCTACAAAGACTAGGGATGCTTGCTTGTTCTGTTCCACCAGCGGGTTGGCCAGGGGAGCCGGGCTTGCACAGAAGGAAGGCTGAGCACCACACAGAAGCAGGCAGCCAACCACCCACTGGGAGGCAGAAAGCCAGACCAAGAAATCCTGCAACAAACATTCTTTACTGGCACCCAAACCCCCGCTTCTGCTCACAACCAGGTGAGCCAAGGGGATGTGGCAAAGTATGGGAGTAGAAGTGACCAGCTAGAAGCTGAACTCAGGCAACGTGTCCTGGGACATCTCAGGTGCTCTCCACTTTCAGTGCTGATCCGGAGGGAAGATCCCAGCATGAGGGCGATTCACTGATCACATGCAAAGGAATCCTATGAAGGAAGTGGAGAGGGGGCTCTGAAAAACACTGACCCTTCAGCTCCTCAGTCTTCAAATGATTCATTTGACTTGAAGCAAACTGGGTCAACATCCCCTCCATTTAGTGGTTTTCCATTCAACTGGCTGAAGAAACTTTTTTTAAACCAATCGTGGATTCAGCTTATGAGGACAACTGCCTTGTCTCCCCATGAGCTAACGTTGCCTGAATGCGTTCCTCACTCTGTTCTGGCGGCAACCCCGGTTTTCCAATCACCAAACCCACTGACCAGACTTCTACTCACACGGAGACTCACTGCCAAACCACTAACGCAGCCCTCTGAAACGGCCAGAACCTCAGGGAGGGTGGTGACACAGACACCCACACCGCAGGAATAAAGGCATTTCCCCAGCTCCAGAGGCAGAAGGGTGACAGAAATAGGTGTCTTCGTTTGCTGCCCAGACGATGGGGGCACTTCTCTTAACTGTTCCACGTTAGTGTCTGGTAGGCAGTAGATCCTTATTCATGGTTGAAATGAATTGGTTAAAGCCCATATTAATTTTACTGGAAGGGGATGGTGTCTCCATCCCCTGCTATATCCATCAACTGTGTTATGCCAAAAAAGAAGGGGAAAAAATGCTTGCCTTTATTTATTCCAGGCCTGCTTCTCCCATTCCAAAGCGTTAAGGGTTTACACACTGATGATCTTGACAGAATAAATCCATAAAGGAGATAGGCTACATAGTATCAGGGCTGGACATGAAACACGGCTCATCCTTAACTCTATCCCTTTGCAAACAGACACGTGATTCCGATGATAAAAGTTGACCACGAGACAAAGAAAGTCTCACTTTCTATGCTGGTTCAGAATAAGACACATGATCTTGTGGACAGCGCTCCCAGCAACTGGTTAAAGTTTTGGGCCTCTGCTCAGTGCCTCAGTTTCCTTCAGGGAACGGCTCCCCCCCCCCCCAGTCCCAGATCCCACATGGGCCCACGGGGGCTTTTGATGCCTCTCTCCCTCCTCCCGCAACCTCTCCGTCTCCGCAGTGGTGAGCATACGGCCTCACTTCTGCCATTCTGAGCACTTTCAATGCCCAAGGGATAACCTGATTTCTTTACTGACACCGTGTTCTTTTATGAGTCAGCCAAAATACAGCCGGCACATCTACCTACCATAGTCAGTGTCATGGAGGGCACCAGCGTGTGTTATGGAGCCAGACTGTCTGGGCTCCAACATGGATGTCCAGCCATGTGGCCAGGGCGAGTACTCTCTACCTAAGTTCCTCCATGTGTCATTAAATAAATTAAACGTAAGGCACATAGGACAGAGCCTGGTATTTACCACAAACGCCATTAATTATCTGGGTGGCCAAACTTATGGTCAGGTCCCTTATACACGAGAGGATGGGAGGCTATTTGGTGCTTCCATCATCAAGGGTGAAGGGTTTGAGGTACAACCCCTACCCACTCTGCTGTCAACCACACGGGCTCTGGGTCTGTCTCACAGATAACTGTACCCCAGAAAAATGAAAGGAGTGGAGCTGAGCCGGGAGCAGTGGAAGGTCCCATTGACTAAGAGAGTACAATACCAACTCTAATTCTCTGCCTTCCTTGAGTAGTTTTGCTTATAGGTACAAGGTTTGTTTTTTCCTACACATTTCACTGTCAACCTAATGCCTCAGCCCAGATCTTATGATGGCTGACAAGCAGAATTCCTTAAACACAGACCAGGCTTGGAAGCTGGTAGACTTTTTGCCACTGATCTGGTAGCTTTCAAAGCTCCAGCTGGCCTCTGGCCCCTTTACCCTGGAATTCAGGAACTGGAAAATGTAAACACTGCATTTCCCTCTTCTCTCAAATTTAAAAAAAAAAAAAAGAGGGGAGGGAGCTGGGCTCTTGTGACTTTCAGATATCCCAGAGTGAGGGTGACAGGTCCTCCCACATTTGGGGGGAAACGGGGCACAAACTTCCCTCATTTACCACTGAAATGGCACCTCCCCCAATCCACACATACAACAAATCAATCGCAGCTTCTAGAGCTGGTCTCAGGGGATGCAGGTAGAGACGTTTCTCTTGCATGGGGATTGGCCGTCCCTAGTGGGACAGGTGGAAATAATTTCTGACTTAAGGCCAGTCACTAGATCCCCCCAGACACCATTATCTCAGCCATTTCTGTCTAGCCAGTGTAACTCAGATGTAGGTAAGTTTAAATCAAACCCTCAGTCCATGCCAGTGGTATTCCAAAGCCTTCCCTAAGACTTCTGGGTATTTCTTAGAGACTCACATGCTTTAAACCACTTCTGCCTTTGGGCTCCCATGTCCAAAGGTGCTTTGTCCCCAGCTTATTGACCTAGACATACTACCCAGCTTCATCCTCTGTTTCCATCAAAAGCTCACTCTTGAGAGCTCAAGGGAATAAAACATTTTACTGAAGTGTTGGTGGTCACAGAGGTTCTACATGTTCTACAAAACCCACAAGTTTATATTCACATTCCTTCTTTTCAAAGTGCTGTCGAGGGGCACCTGGGTGGCTCAGTCGGTTGAGCATCCTACTTCGGCTCAGGTCATGATCTCACGGTCCATGAGTTTGAGCCCCGAGTCGGGCTCTGTGCTGACAGCTCAGAGCCTGGAGCCTGTTTTGGATTCTGTGTCTCCCTCTCCCCTCCCTCCCCCACCCCCTCCCCCACCCCCCACTGCTTGTGCTCTGTCTCAAAAATACATAAAAACATTAAAAATAAAATAAAGTAAAATAAAATAAAATAAAATAAAATAAAATAAAATAAAATAAAGAGTCCTGTCAAGCTACTCAATCCTCTCATGTGTTTCTCCCCAACCAGAACTGAGCGCTCTGCCTTCTGGCTTTCACTCTCCCTTTCCGCCCCGCCCCTCTCAGGAACGCAGTCAAAATCTCACTTGCCAGTAGGAAGTAGCCAGGAACATACACGTAGGTTGAAAAGGTGGGGTGTCTGGCCATAGAGAGGACCAACCTACCTCAAATACTACCTAAATACTTTTGCAGGCATTTCGACCCAAAGACTGCCAGACCTTCAGCTCTACGAGTCTCCCTCTTTGCTACAGGCAACCAGTGCCACCGAAACTAGAGCTGGCAAGGACTCTCCCCTACCACATGGGTCCTGAAGCCGTGCCAAGCGGAGACGTACGTCAGCATAATCGATCCATCCGTTAAATGCGGGAATTTAAGTCACCCAGGTACCAGGAGAGTTTGAGCTCAGGAATTAGACAGTCTGAGCTCACCCCAGGCTCCACTCATCTGCCTGTGCATTCTTTGTCTTTTTCATCATGATTGCAGCAAACTATAAGTAATGCAAAATTTACCATTTTAGTCACTTTTCAGTGTTCCGTTCAGTAGCTCGTGCAAACAACACCACTATTCATCTCCAGAACTTTTTCATGATCTCACAGTGAAACTCCACACCCACTAAACGTGAACTCGCCCAACTCTCCTCCCCCCCAGCCCCTCCTAGATCTCCCTGCTCTGTGCACCTTCTATGAGTAAAACCACACAGTATTTATTTTTCCTTTGTGTCTGGCTTCTTTCACTTAGCATGTAATGTCTTCAAAATTCAGCCCTGCTAAAGTCAGTGTCAGCACTTTGTTCCTTTTCAAGGCTGAATGGTATTCCAGTGTGTATAGATACCACACTTTGTCCATGGATGGACATCTGGGGTTGTTTCCACCTTTTGGCTATTGGAAATAAGGCTGCGACAGACACTGGTATACAAATACCTGTTCGAGTCCCCCCTTTCATTTCTTTTGTGTATACACCCAGAAATGGAATTGCTGGGTCAAACGTTTAGGTTTTTTTTTTTTTTTTTTTTTTTTGAGAAACCAGGCCAGTGCATCCTTGAACAGGTCACAGAACCTCTCTAAACCCCGTTTGTAAAATGAGGATAATAACAGCCCCTACCTTATTAGGGTGGCCTGAGAATTCATGCATGTACGGAATTTGGTTCAAAGACTGGGCACAACATAAAGGTCCACAGATGTTTCATCACGTTGCCGTCGGAAATTAAGGTGCTCAAAACTAAGTGATCTCCAAAGTCGCTCCCAGCTCCAAAAATCCATGACCCCACCGTCAAATTATTTTCCCGGTGGAGAAGCCACAGCTCTTAGTTATCGATCAGGGGAACACTGTCTTCGTGGTCCCCACGAAAACCCACCCCAGCCAAGATGGCCCAATTCCCAAAGCTCTCTCCTTGGAGTTTGCTAACACATCCCATCATAAACCAACATCTCATTTTTCTTGCCACTCCTTTCCCCTTGCTCTCTTTCCACATGCCCTTTCTCGGCTGGTTGCTCCTGCCCACTGGATATCTGGGCTTCAAATTATCTTCCCCGGTTGCCTCTACGTTCGTTCTCCGCAAGCTAATGTCTCTTGGAAGCAACACTTGCAAAATTATCCACATTAAGGTTTCGTTCCCAAGAGTCACATATTTTACATGAGTTTTTCCTCTTAGGCAGAATCCTGCTGGCAAAGCCACTGCTGTCTGGTGGAGTCACTGGAGTCGGGTTTCTCCCCCACATGCTGTTTATGTTGGGTTGTCACTTGGCCTAATGTTTGCATTCTCACCCTGCAGCATGTGTCCCGTGTCAATGAGCCACAACCACCTCCTGTGCCATCCACACAACATCCAGTGGATGTTGACAGTTCATCAAACGCTCGTTTTAGAAAAGCAATTAGAGGAAATCTGCTTCCAGGCTCTTCTAGACGGGGCCAGATTCAGCATTCCAGCCGGGAGTGGACTCACTCACTCTTTGAGGAATTATTTCCCTTCTCCACTCTGTTCCTCCCTCTCCCCTCTGACATGGACGTTCAACCACCAAAATAGCCTCACTAGGCACGTGAGGCTGCTGGAGGGTGCTACGGGGTTCCGTCAACAGCGTGACTGCCAGGCACCCTTCCCGAAGCTTTTCCGTAGCCAAAGGTAAAAGAGATTCTCGGGTCAGGAATAAATGGGTTTTGTTTTCCAGATCCCGGGCAAGAAGAGAGGGGCAGCTGACCTTTGTTTTTTAACTGGCGTGGGTTTGAGCCATCTTACCTGCTGTGTTACAAAAAAAGGAAGCAGGGGAGGGTTGATGTAGCCCCGAGGAGCTAGTCCTCGGAGCCCTGGTGCTCTGGGAAGGAACCCCCCAATGGAGTTGGGCTAGGGCCACCAAAAGGCAGAGACGAACAGGGAGGAATCCTAATGAAAGTTGGTGACTTACCCCTGGGCGAGCACTTGTGTTTATGGACTATCAGGCCCCTCGTGGGCTCCTTCTTCCTTCAATATTTATTGTCCCCAGATGCCACTGAGGCAAAACTCCAATGAAACACCCCCGCTTGGGAGCAGAGCGCCAAGGAAGATTTCACCTGGGGCCGGCAGGCTACAGGTGGAAAGTACTGACCAAAATGGTTGGTTGGTTGGTTTTTCATGTGTCCTGGCTTTTTGTTCATCATGAAGGGACGTGCCTATGGTCGAGTCCCCTATCTATACAGCAGGCTATTGACTTTAGGCCCTCAGCACCCCACTTAACCCTGATTCATTCCCGGACACTCACCAGCTACCTGCAGCGACGGGGCGCCCACCTCTTAAGTAGAACACAGGTGACAAGTAACCAGCAAGGTGACAGGTAACCAGCACAGAAGGCGAGTAGCAAATGCTCGCACACTGCCTGCTCCTACCCAAGCTGCCCTGTTTTGTCACATCTGCACACGTCAGCCTGCCCTTCCCTCAGGACGTCTCACCTACCTCCTGACTCCTGGCCCTGCTCGAGCCAGGTAAGGACAGATGCACCCAGAAGTCCCTGCTTCTCTGCCTGCCAGCGAGCAGTTACAAGACAAGCCTGCCATTCCCTCGCGGGGTTAAGAGGCCCCACAGGAGCTCTGGGTCACATTTCAGCCTCAGTTGTCCCGGGAGCCCATTTGACATGGGGTTTGCGGCTCAGAAAATGATAGTGAAAAACACAGAAGCCAAAGCTCTTTCCAAACAAACACTGTGTGTCCCCAGAAACGATTCTGCACTTTTAACCCCGGCCGTTTTTTTGCTTGTTTTTTTTTTTTTTTTCCTCTTCTTTCTCATTCTTATGGGAAGGAAGTGTATATATGCTGAGTGGGTGAATCTCCCAGGCTGGGGCTCTGTTCTGAAGGCTGGGACTGCAGGATTTCAGCAAGCTACATCCACCAGGAGGAACACCCTTGCTGCGAGCCTTGCTCTTGGTTCGTTTTTCTCCTTCCCGCTTCACCTCTGGGGGGGCTCTTTCCAGGGGAAACTTCTCCCTCTTGCTAGTCAGAGGGGGTGAATCAGACCGGATAGATTCCCAGAGGTACTTCTGTGCTTTACGAAGATAAAATGAAAACTAGGAAAGTGCACTGGAGCTGGTACCCCTTCCTGAGGCAGTCCAGTCCCACCAGTTGGGATGATAAAACGGTGCCCCATTCTCAGGGAGGACAGACGCTCCAGCACCAGCAGCCAAGCCCCCCAAATTACACCAGCGCTGCCTCTGCTCCCCCCAGCCCCCCACCTAGCACCACCACCTCTCGGGGCTCCCCCCCCTCCCCGAGGGGCGGGGGCGGCTCCCTACCATACCCAGGAGGGAAGTGCCCCTGGGGGTCCTGAACGCTACTCACAGTACCTCTAGGCAAGGATGAGATGAGAAGGAGCTGCAGGAAAGTGAGCCCCAACTGCGTCCAGCAGCCCAGCTCCATCGTTCCCGCGCCGGTGCCAGAGTGACTGCTGGGGAGGGACCGATGGGAGGCTGGGGCAGGCGGCTCTTACAGGGACCTCCCCAAGCCCCAGCTGAGCGGGAGCTCGGGTTTCAGCTCGCCAGGCTCTCCCATCCTCGTCCGTCCGAGGGGAACCACCTTCAGCCAGAGCGACGTCAGCCCAAACCTCTCCTCTCCGCTGCCTTAACCCTTGCGGGGCCCGGGAGGTGTGGTCACGCCGAGGGACGCCCAGGGCAGGAGGCCAGCCTGAGTCAGGCTGAATGCCCAGAGCCGGGTTGGAGCTGTGGGGGCAGGGGTTGGGGGGTGATGCTGGGGGAGAGCTGGTAGCACCTCTGATGGGGGTAAAGGTAGGCGGGACGGTGGGGCAGCTCAGGTGAGGCCCGAAACCCCACCCCCACCCCACCATCATCCCACAGGAACCCTGCCAAGACTACAGACTCAGTCTGACTAAGAACGTGGCCTTGACCGAGGAGAAAGGGAGACAACCCTCACCCTCACCCACCTCTATCCCCGAGTTCTGCTTCCCCCCCAGCAGTTCCTCCAGGTGATCACAATTTGAAAACCTTATCCTCTGCATCACAGGCATCTTCCCCTGATGCCCAATCATGGAGTGTTCAGGAGCATAAAGTGTGTGCCAGGCAGGGAAGTAGGCTCAGGGATAAAAGAACACAGAGGACCCTGCCGCCTCCGTTGTGAGAGCAGCAGTCTAGACACAGGAATAGCAAATGACATCTCGAATGAGGAGAAAGAACGCTTATTGGACAATAGCTGATTTTTTTTAATTTTTTTTAACGTTTATTCATTTTTGAGACACAGAGAGACAGAGCATGAATGGGGGAAGGTCAGAGAGAGAGAGAGAGAGACACAGGATTGGAAGCAGGCTCCAGGCTCCGAGCTGTCAGCACAGAACCCGACACGGGGCTCAAACTCACAGACCGCGAGATCATGACCTGAGCCGAAGTCAGACGCCCAACTGACTGAGCCACCCAGGCGCCCCTAGACAATAGCTGATTTTTAACATCAATCTCTCTGCACCGGGGATCTAAGTACCTTACACGTATCAACTCATTCATTCCTTGTAATTAACCTATCATCTCCGCTTTACAGGGAGGCAAACTGAGTGGATGAGCATTCAACAGCTCATCCAAGGCCACGCTGTGGGTAAGTGGCACAGCCAGGGTTTGAACCCAGGTCCAAAGGCAGCAGTCGTAGCCGTCGGGCTCTACCACTCCCTAGGATGCTGTGAATATGGCGCTAAAGTGCCGCAGGCACTGTGTGCATGTGCAACAGACGGTCCTGTCCACACAGCACGCACGCAGAAACCCAAGCCTCTGAGAGGAAGTGACGTGCTCAAGATCACTCAGCTGGAAGCAGCAGGGCAGGATTCACAGCCAGGTCTAACTCAGGGAAGTGTTGGGGCTTCAGGCCATGCCTGGTCCCAGTTTGCACTCTCACATGAAGAACCCATGTTGGGAGAAGTGAGTGATCATTCAGGCCCAGGGCAGCGGGAGGTTTACCTCAACCGGGGAGGCTTCGCCTGGAGCCTGGGAGACAGGGAGGATGTCAACCCAGGCAGGGGTGTGGGGAGACCTTTCTAGGAGGAAGGACTAAATTTGACCAGGCCCACCGGGAAATAATCAGTATTTGCCTGTGTATAGTACAACTTTATATTTATTCTTGTCCCCAAAGGATCCATGGCAATGTGTACCATTAAAATACATCTTTAACGGTTTGGATAAACAATATCAGTACCAGAACAAAAGCCAACTCAGGAGGATAGACAATGTGTGTCGCGTGGATGGGGCAGAGAGCAGGAAAAGAGGAAGCAAGTGGTTAGGGTGTTTGGATTTTATTCTGGAGCGAATGAGGGGCTCTGGCGGTTTAGGAGCAGGGGTGCTGAGCCCGAAGCAAATTTCTAGGAAGAAAAGCCACCTTGGCATCCAGACCGAGGGAAGGAGGAGGCCAAGGCTGGCATTGGGAGCACTTCTGAGACTGTTGACAGACTAGGAGTAAGCAGTAAGCAATGGAGTGGAAGGAAAGAAGGATGGGCGAAACTTAGGGAAGGGAGAGCCCCCAGGGCTCAGGCTAGACTGGATAGGCAGGGGCCTGGCCCAGGCACTCCTCTCAGAGAGAAACTCCTAAATCCCAGCCCTGCTTCTGGGGCCTATTGCAGGGAAGTGACCATGAACAGGAACTCGGCAGTCAGAGCCCTGTGTTCAAAACCTTGATTCACCACTTTCTGACTCTATGTCTGTGAGATCACACAAAATACATGCTGGTCTCTGCCCCGAGCTCCTGGCACAGAGCGCTGACACCCTTGCATCTCCTGGGTGATACGAACGTCTTTGGTCCTAATGAGGCAACTCTGGGTGGGCTCCAGGATAGGGCTGGTCACTAGAAAGATCAAGCCATGACTGAAAGCTTGGAATTTTCAGTCCCACCCCCTATTCTCTTGAGAAGGGAAAAGGGGTGAAAATGGAATTAATGACCCGTCATGCCTAAAATGACAAAGCCTCCGGAAAAATCCCAACAGTACGAGGTTTGGAGGGCTTCCAGCTTGGGGAACACAACCACGTACCAGTAGGATGATATACCCCAACTCCATGGGGGGATGATATACCCCAACTCCATGGGGGGATGATATACCCCAACTCCAAGCTCCTGACTTGGGACCCTCCCAGACCTCCCCTACGTATCTCTTCATTTGTATCCTTTGTCATACCCTTTAATAAACTGGTAAATGTAAGGGCTTCCCTGAGCTCTGTGAGCCCCTCAAGCAAGCAATCGAATCCAACGAGGAGGAAGTCACGGGACGCTCCAGATTTGCAGCCAAGTGGGACAGGGGTTGTGGGTAACTTGGGGACCTAGTACTGGCGGTTGATGTCTGAAGTGGGGGACAGTCTCATGAGACTGAGCCCTTGACCTGTGGGATGTGGCACTCCCCCCAGGCAGTGTCAGGATTGAGTAAAATTATAGGACACCCAGCTGGTGTTGCAGACTTGCGTGGTGCGGGGAAAACCCACACATGCCTGGTATCAGAAGTCTCCAAAATGAGTATGGTAGTAGTCCAAGAGTAGGGGACACACCCAGAAGAAGGAAGGGCAGGGGTTTGGGGGTTTTCTTCCTAATACAATGACCTAAACCAAGCTAACTGACTCTTTGAATCTCAGTCTTCTCATCTGTAGAATGGAAATAATCATCAAACTTTGTAGACGGGAGAATTTAGGGAGACTGTGTATATAAGGCCCTTAGCACAGTGCCTACCTCATACTAAATGCTCCATGAATAGTAATCATCCGGACGCCTGGGTGGCTCTGTTGGTTAAGCGTCTGACTTCAGCTTAGTTCATGATCACACGGTTCATGAGTTCGAGCCCCCGTCAGGCTTTGTGCTGACAGCTCAGAGCCTGGCGCCTGCTTTGGATTCTGTGTCTCCCTTTCCCTCTGTTCTTCCCCTGCTCGCACTCAGTCTCCCTCTCCCTCAAAAATAAAGACTAAAAAAAATTTTTTTTAAAGAGTAATCATTATCTGCATTATGGGCCTCAGTCTAACACCAAGGAAATCCTATGGTAAGGACCTTCTTCCTCACCCTCAACTTCCCTGTCTGGGTGAAATCTGATTAAAACAAGCACCGGGGAACCTGGGTGACTCAGTCAGTTAAGCGTCTGACTTTAGCTCAGGTCATGATCTCGCGGCTCCTGGGTTCAAGCCCCGCATCGGGCTCTGTGCTGACAGCTCAGAGCCTGGAGCCTGCTTCGGATTCTGCGTCTCCGTCTCTCTCTGACCCTCCCCCACTCATTCTCTTCCTCTCGCTCTCAAAAATAAATAAACATTAAAAAATTATTTTAAAAAAAGCACCAAAAAAAAAAAAAAAAAGCCTTAAAAAGGTGGGAAATACCAAAGAGCAGCATATCTAAGGGGTGGAAGGCGGAGGTGAGAAGAGGGGAGGTTCACTTTATGTCTGGTCAACCAGCCCCAGTCCTTCGATGATGGGACTGGGGAGGAGGTGACTTAGTTTCCAAATAATGGTAGGTATTAGAGCCTCTCAACAGTCTGTTCTTACTACCAGCTGACAGTAGCACTTCCTTCTTCCATGATCCTGCATCTCCAGCCGCCGCCCCCCCACCCCCGCCCCTGCCACACACACACACATTCAACCTCCCTGGGTTGATAACCCAGCAGCCTCACCCTACAGCAACTATACCCCAACAGGGCAGGACTCCAGATGATGAACCTAAAGGAGTCCCTAGTGCCAGGTCTTTGCTCCTCCAGGCTTAGAAACCTGGAAACAGGCCCTCACTGCTCTTCCTGGAATGCCCACAGTAGTAATCGCTCCCTGCTAATTTGTTGTCTTATTCGGGTTTGCAGATTTCCTAGGGCTACAGAGGCTGGAAATGAATTCTCAGAAAGAAGCAGGACACATTTCTGTGGGGAACTCAAAGCCATGCATGATCCAATATTTCCTTGTTGAACTTCACAATAAACCTGGGCTTATAGAGGGAGAGGGAAGCCAGGACTATGATACAGAAAAGCTCAGTAGTTTGCCTGAGGCTGTACAGCCCTACACAAATTTCGATTTTCCTACACAAGTTTAATTTCCTCTCTTCCCATTATGGTCAACTCAACTTTTCATAGCAATAGAGTTCAGTACTGTCCTCAATCAGGGCTTCTTAACCTGGATCCCATGGGCTCTCTTGGGAGGGGGTTTTGGGAGGGCCTTCAAACCTCCCCAAATTATATGCAAAATTTTGCATGCAGTTTGGAGGAAGAGGGAGCCATAGCCTTCTTCAAAGTCTCAAGAGGATCTACAGACTTCCAACTCATTTCAGAATCACTGGTATTCATAAGCTGACACTGAAAAGTTGAGGAAATATTTGTTGGGTTTGGGGAAAGTGGTTTTATGTGTACAATTGTTGAGTCTAGGCTACAAACTACACGGTGGATATTTGAAGGACCAGCCTTCCCCCTAGCTTTTCCCTGATTTCTGCCTTAAAAGCACTTGCCTTGGATCACTGGCTACTGCTGAGTCTGGCTGGAGCACTTACTACCCATGTACACCTGGGCAGGTTCTCTCAGCTGTGATGGCCTTAGTTTCGTCATCTGTTAAATGGGAAGAATAATATCTGCCCCCAGATGGTTGAAGTAAAGTGCTCGGCACAGTGCCTAAAATACACCAAGCATGCAGTAAATGTTAGCTATTTTTATTGCCGTTATCTCCCCCTTCTGCCCTTATCTTCGACACCCACTTCTGGCAGAAGTAAATGGTCAAAAAGGCGTGGGTGAAAAAAGGCAAATTGCCATGCTGGGAAGCAGGGAATGACGCCTGGAATTAAGAATTATCTACTTATAATCAGCGCTCAGAAATCAACAATGGGCTGTAGTAGAAGGAGTCAAGCCACCCATTTAATTACAAGTCACAATACCCACTAATTTTCACGTGAAAGGATGAGGCACTCTAGCAAAACCTGTACCTTTTTCAGTGCCACCAGGGAGGCTGGTTGCATGTGAATACACAGGAAGAAACCCCTGAGAAGGCTGCCTTGTGAACGAATGCCAACAGCTCCCCGGTCTCCAAGCTGTACCTTGGGATCAGCACCCAGCAGCCACCACGCGGTGGGAAAGTCAGAGGAAAGAAGGCTAGGGTAGAATGGTCTGCAAACCCAAGAGAAACATCGCAGACGAACGGGGTAATTACGTTTGGTTTTCCTCTGCCGCACGAAACGCAAAGTTCAAGTCAACCAGGGCCCGAGACGGAGAGGGGTAGGTCTGTGGGAAAGACAAAGGGCCCTCCCACCGGAGCCTGCTAGAACCTGCCCACCATGGAAGCCTCCAGCCCTAATGAATCCCGGCTGTTCACCTACACAATGAGCAATAATGTTCTGCCTCCAGGTCTGGCACAGCTCCACTCCCTTTCCACTGGGAGCCAGGCTAGGGGGTAGGTGCGTGGTGCTTTCTCTGGCCACATTCTTCCTGCTCTATGTCATTCTTCATGCAAATTGCTGAAAGCCAGGGAGCTTCCCTCCTTCATAGTTGAAGGGCTCCTGAATCGCTTGGGGAAACCTGTTCTTGACTTCGACGTGTGTATTTATAAACCACTTTTAAAAAAATGTTGTCTGCTATGCAACTGAACTGCAAAGCTTTATACAGAATATACTGGCAAAAATTCTGACCACGGTCCAAGTGGCTAGCTCCACAGTTCTGTGCAGTTGAGCTATTTTGAGGGGGGAAGGGGACAAAAGCAGAATGAATAACTCCAAGGGAAGGCACCAGGGTACCCTGACACCAAAAAGGCACTGTAGTTAGCAGACCCCAGTATGGATCAAGGTTCTACCACCTACTGGCTAGCTGAAGTTGGGCTAGTTCACTGGTCTCTCTGAACCTCGGTTTGCTCATCTGTAAAAAAGGAGGTTATAGCTACCTTATAATTTTGGTGAGAAGATTAAAATGAGGCTGGCTAACATAATGGTAGCTCAATCAGTGGTGACTATTATTATAACTATGTATGGACATCTGATCTTAAGAGTTTTCAAAAAATCCTCCCTTCAGAAATGTAACTGAAATTAAATAGCTACCATTTTCCTCAGGTCTAGTGATGTAAGTTATGTTCCTATATTAATTTGAAAGAAATTCATGTCTGAAAAATATACTGCCTTGTACATTTCTGCTTCCAGCTGGAGGTCTCGGGACAGGGGGTGCATTTGTTTGAAGACAAGTTGAGAGGCCCAACCTGAATGGACCCCATCCAAGTGTTAGGGGAAAACGTATTCTGACACTTGTTAAAGACAGTAAGGAAGACTTTACTCAAGAGACCACTGCAATAGAGCTTTGCAGTAGAGGGAAGAGACCAGGCTCAACTGTGAATACAACAAGGAAAAGTGGGGATTTATAGCCAAGGAACAGGGTAGAAATCAGTGGATGGAAAATTATCAAGGGGAAACTCAGGGATAAGAGGAGGGTATTCTGGCTAAACCAATTTGACAGGATTCTTGCTAAGGTAGGCCTGGGTGATCAGATACCAAGGTTGGGAGATTTTCACTAAGCTGGGATTCTTGCTCTTGAGGACAAGGCCCACGGGTGAGGTCTAGTAAAAGAGAAAAAAAAGGGTTTGGTTAAGGAGACAGTCTTTGTCACAGAACCCAGAAAAAAGCCTGGGAGGGGGGGTCTGTGCATTGACTATGTGGTTCAATCTTGCTACATTGTTCATTAGGATAAATAGGATTTATATGTAAAGCAAGTTGACTTCTTCCATGGAAGGAAGCAAAGGAGAAAGCACAAATACTTACCAGATAAAAAGCATTTGCTCCCTTATTCAGTTCAATTTATTGCCTGTCTGCTATGTGCCAGTCATCATTTCAAATCCTTGGAATATGGCTCTGAACAAAACCTGTGTGGTCCCTCACCTTGTGGATTTACAGACCAGAAAGCAATGAGACATGGAGCAAATGTGAAAAGCAACGCGTGTAAGAATGGAACATTCTAGAAGCATGTTAACTGGCAGAGGCAGAGGGGAATCTTGTCGGAGGGTCAGAAAAGCTTCCCTGAGGAAGTGTCTTTGAGCTTCAGATCTAAAGAAAAATAGAGGGTAGGGACAGGAGAGGACAAGGTCTGAGGAGGGTCATGTCATAAGGAGGCTAGAGATGTAGGCCGGCTATGAAAACCATGAACTTTATCCTAAGGGCAATGGGAACCAGTTTGAGGGCCAGTGACTGGATCAGATTTGTACCTCTGACTCTGCCTGCACCAGTGGGAGGTGTGCGAGGCACTGCGGAGGTCAACCAGATGGGGCCCGTGATTCTGATGTACGTGGAGAATAACGGAGAGACAGCAGTCAAGGATGACTCCCGGCTGATGACCACGTGGATGCTGGGGTGTGCAAGGGGGCTGTGCTGGAGAAGCCCCCTCGTTCTCACTCTCAGACCACTTGCCCTGGGAGAAGTGCCCAGCTGCCATGTTGTGTGAGAGCAGCCCTCTGTAGAGTCTCACACGGAAAGGAAGCGAAACTTCTGGCAACAGCGGTGAGAATGAGCTTGGAAGCAGCCCCTCCAGCCCTCCGGATGGCTGCGGCTCCAGCCGGCAACTTGACTGCAACCTCAGGAGAACCTTCCAAGCCAGATCCACCCAGCTAAGTGCTCCCAGACTCATGACTCTCAGACACTGGATGAGATCATCGACCGTGTAGTATTAAGTTGCTAAATTTGTTACACAGCAATCAGGTACCAATACAAGAGGTTTCTGAATTGGGCAATCCGGGTTAAAGGAGGAACTAAACCCGTCTATACCCTGGTACACTTGTGACCAAAGGGAAACTGCTAGCCAGCCCCGGCTTAAGGATGCAACTGCGAGAAGTGTCTGTGGAATGAGACCCCCACAGCGCAGAGGCTGTCAGCAGCACAGAACAACAAACCCAATGCACGTGGCGTAGACAATAGGGTATTTTACGACCCTGTATAGCAAGAAGTCCACAGGTAGGGCGGCTTCAGTGTTACTTCATTCTGTGGCTCAACAACAATGCTGTTGCACGGCACGCGAGCCATTATATAAAAACCCCAGGACACATAAAAATAGCATATGCGGTTTATGAATACAAATGCAAATCAGTAAACGGTTAAATCGTATGCAGAAGTGACATACACTACCTCCAAGACAGCAGTTATCACTGAAAACGAAGGGTGTCACAAAACACGGGGCATGCAATTGTAGCTAAAATACAAAGGAAGCGAAAGACAAATCGGAAGCAATTGGGAGCAAAATGTAAATATCGGTTTATCTTTTGAGGAGAACCCATAGGTACCTGTTATTTTCTGAAAAATTTTGATACGTTTGAATTGTTGATAAGTAGATCTCTATTTTATAGTGCTATAAAGAAGGCACAATAGGGAGATATAAAAGGGGGACATAGGAAAATATTTTCTGACAGAGCAGGCAGGCACTTACTCTTCAGTCTAGGGAAACATTTGGAGTCTCTCCTATGTGTCAGGCACATTCTAGGCACCAGGGACAGCTTGGTGAGCAAGACAGAATGATTCCTGCTTCACGGAGCTTCCACACAATGGGGCAAAGGCATATAAGCAGTGAAGAAGGAGATCAGAGGGTGAGAGTTGCCATGCTAGAAACAAAGCAGAGAAGTACGCCACGGAGTGACTGCGGAAGGAATCAGGACAAGCCTTCCTGAGAAGGTGACACTTCGAGCCTGAAGGAAAGTGCCATGGGAGCATCTGAGGCAAGGGCGTGCCCGGCAGAGAGGGCCCCTAGTGCCAAGGCCCTGGGTGGGAATGAGCCCCGCCTGCGTGTGGAACACAGAGAAAGCCAGGGCAGCAGGTACACAAGCACACGCCCAACCCTTTTAACAAGGGGGGGCATGAAAGAGACCAGGAGAAAATGTTGGTATGACCAAGTGAAGCTTGATAACAATATCACATTACCATCTGGGCATCGAAAATCCTTTGAGAATTTAGCGACAAGCTATAGGTCCTAGCAAAATATACACACACTGATTCTTGTCTACAATTTGGGGGTATGTGTGGATGTGTGGACCCGCCCCTAATTCTAGCCTTTGAATTGAGGCCATGCTATGCCCAGGTGGCCTCTGGTCCATGAGGGTACGGGAGCTGGCATTTCTACCCAATGCAGGAGTTCTCTTTAGGTGATATTCACACTAGGGCCCCTACTGCGCTGGCTAAAAAGTCCTGAGAGCTGTGTCAGCCTGAGGCTCTCATCCAGGTCCTACCCAAGTCAGCTGTATCTTCCTCAATCTTCCTTTGTTTCCCCTTGCCTTTTAGTGTCAGACCGGCAGAGCACTCCCTGCCTACTCTGCTCCCCTCTCCCATTTATTTCTCACAGGCCTCACCACCAACAATTTGTCTTGCACTTCTAATTCTGCTTGGTGTCTGTTTCTTAGAGAACCCACCAACACAACTGGTACCAGGAATGACCAAAAAAAAAAAAAAAAAAAATAAGAGGTGGTAAGGTCGGGTGTGGGTTCCACCTCACTCACCACACAGCTGGCAAAGAAGACTCCATCCCAAATGGTGTTGGGGGCACAGATACTTCCTGGCACGACAACTGGATGACAATCCAATTGCTAAAAATTTCACAGGTGGTTACTTAAAAGAACATCCTGGGGAGGGGAAAGTCTTGGCTGAGATGATGATTCGGGCCTCTGATCATGGAGGATTAACACATTTAAGGACAATGGAAACAGCTGATTACTAAGCTGAATGGATGCCTACAGAGGGATCATGAGAAACTAAGGGCAATTAACAGACTTAAAAATTATTCGTGAAAGACAATGGTCCTCTTAGGTAGCTCCTGCAGGAGAATGGACACTGCTGAGGAGCAAACTCAGGTTCTGATATTTTTTGTCACCAAGCTTCAAAGAGAGCTGGATGGTTAATCAAAGCAGATCTACTATGCTAAAATCAGGGCCCTGGCTGGAAAAACGTGAACTCCTAAACATAAGATTGAGTCATCTAGATGGATGCTCCCAAAGACTGAGGTTCCACTGACTCCCCCTGAATCTTCTAGGCCTACAGAGATGGATGGATCTGTAGTCCCTAGAAGGGCTAGAACTCCCTTCTGTGGGAAGATATAGCATAGGCCTCGCCACTGCAAGACAACCGGTGTCTTCCTCAAGACTTTGCCCCGAGACCTGTCCTCACTGCCAGGTCAATAGCTAGGTTTAAATTCCAGTTCAGGAAGTGATGGGTCTGATAAAGAAAGAAAAGGACAAATCCCAGTGGATCTGTAAGAATTGGTTAGCCTGTAGCAACAGAAGTACCCATTGGATTGGATTGCGAGGGTCCCTCATGGAGGAGTACAGAACACAGGAAAAGATAAGCACAAGTTCACTTACTTGGGAGTACTCTTCAAGGCTATGGGATTTAGTGCCCTGGCAAGAACCCTTGGCTGTGGGAAAACCTGTTGCTACTCTTAGAAACCTGGAGAAAAAATTAGCCCATACTGACCAAAGTGGTAATGCCTGAGATGCCATAGAAGACAGTGGGATTAAATGGCCCAGGAAAGGAGGCATATTGGATCAGATATATTACACGAGGAGAAAAGCCCCATCAGAGATTTTGTTCAGTGGAAGGACTAAGAGAACACACTATTCCCCAAGGCCATCGGGGATGTACTGATGGGACAGGTCTTGGCATCACTAAGACATTCAGTGGTGGTTTTCTTCTACAGGTTAGGGTTGACTGTTGGAAATATGTCACAGAACCTGGCTTATTAATAGCAGTGAGAATGATGAGGACTCAAAGCAACAGAGTCCAGGTGGTGGTGTTTAATTGCCAGAAATGAGGGGGCCCTCAAATTACCATCACAGCCAATAAAATTAGAAAGGAACCCAAGGCAGCCTGACCCACAAGAAGCTGTGGAGATGTTTAGTAGAACACGATATCCCTAGGAACAAATAGGCACATAAGGAAGGTTCTACTTATTATACACAATCAAAGAAGCAAGACTAGATAAGCAGGAAGCTGAGGGTCACCCCAATAGGAAGTCATGAACGTTGCTCATTTTCTTGACCTGAGCCAGTGTTTTTTTTTGTTTTTTTTTTTTAAACGTGTATTTTTGAGAGAAAGATAGAGTGTGAGCAGGGGAGGGGCAGAGAGATAGCGAGACAGAGAATTCAAAGCAAGCTCCAGGCTCCCAGCTGTCAGCACAGAGCCCGATGCAGGGCTCAAACTCACAAACCACAAGATCATGACCTGAGCCAAAGTTGGATGCTCAATTGACTGAGCCACCCAGGCACCCCCTGAGCCAGTTTTCATACCCAAGAACTATTGGCTACAGAGGTAGATGGTTCCCTAAAAGGAAGTATACCAGTAACACCATGGCAAATAGATACTGTAATGTTTCCCTTGACCATTCTCTAATAAGACATATGATCATTTACTCAGATGGCTATGGACTGAGGAAAGGGAAATACCCATACGTTTTGAGTATCGGACACAGTCTGAGATGACCTCAATACCTGGAGACCCAAAATGTCATCGTTGCCATCTGTCTGGGGTATATGGAGACAAGTTAATAAATTGAATCCTGGCCAAAATCTAGCTCACAGTGGGTCCAGTAGGTCCATGGACCCATCCAGTGATCATTTTCCTGGTCTCCAAATATATAATTGGGATTGCCATATGCAGCCATGAAACTCCAACATGGGATCATGCCCATCATAACAGAAAAGCAGAGTAAAAGCCTCTGAAACTACCTTCACCTCCCCAAGACAGTGAATCAGAAACAGTATCACATTCCGGGAGAGATGGTAGAGATTAGCGACAGCCCTAAAGATCTTAATGACGCAGTAGCAGCAATCTTTTTCATATCTTCATATCTCAAATTAATTCACCAGTCAGGTCCCTGAAGAAGCAGATGGAGCCTATAGAATGACTACAGACTGTTACACATTCAACCAAGAAGTAGTTCCAACAATGGTTGTCTTGATAGTCATGGGATCTTTACTAGAGCAGATGAACACAGACTCGGGTAAATGGTATGCAGCCAATGAGTTCTTTTCCAGCTCGATCAGAAAAGAGAATCAGAAAAAATTTACATTCACGTGAAATGGACAATAGTATGCATTTTAGGACCGTCTAGGTTTATGCTAATTTCTTGTTCCCACAACATAGGCAGAAGAAGTCTGGACCCTCTGGACATCCTGCAGAATTATCACACTGATCCATCACATTAATGACAGAGCAGAGAGAGTAAGAGAAGGCTAGCACAATGGAGGCCTGGGTGAAGTAACTCCCTTCAGATGGTGGGAGAGAGCCCTACGAAAGTAAAGTTTTCAGGGGTCCAGAGATCAGGGGCATGCTGAGAAATACCGTCCAACGTGAAAGACAAATTGCTGCATTTTTCATCCCCTACCATAGGAATGAAGTATAATGTCTGTCAGTCTTCTTTGGGTTGGGCTCTAGAGGCGGCACATTCCACATCCAGCAAAACTACGCCAGTCGGTGGGCCAGGAAATCTGAAAGGCAGCCAGCTTTGCATGGGGCCCGGAGCAAGGAAGGGGCCATGGTACAAGTAGCTCTGCCATTTGGAGCATATGATCTAGCAGGCCATCCGGTGTTGGAGGTGTCACTGCTGGAAAAACAAAAACAAAAACAAAAACAAACAAACAAACGCATGCAGCAGAGGTCTTACCTCAAGCCCTAGTGGGAGAATCACAACATAGGCCCCTGGGGTTCTGGACCAAGGCCACTTCATCTACAGCATTTGCTTTTGGAGGAACAGATCCAAGCGTGTTGCCGAGGCCAGGGGGATATGAGGTATTTGACCTAGAGCCAGATGGTTAAGTAGGCGGGGGGGGGGGGGGGGGCTCCCAATTCACGTAGCTAAAGGAGAAAATCTTCAAGCTTAGTTCAGAGATGGGACATTTCGGAATGTGAGTTCGAGCTGAAAATGAATGGTGGCTAGAGCAGAGCCACTGCAGAGTGGACTTGAGCAAAGGAACCGAGGGAAAATCTTCCCGTTGCGGGGAGCTCTGAGTGGTGCACCTAGTCATCTGCCTTGCATGGGAGAAGGAGCCTGAAGTGAGAACGTTTATAGACTCACAGACCCTGGCAAATGGCTTCTCTGGCTGATGAGGAGCCCGAGAGGAAAGGACTGGACCCAAGCAGGTCTGGAACAGACGCATGTGGGTGGCCAGCCACCAAAGACGACCAGAAAATGTCATCATGGCGGACAAGAAAGAATCCAGCATGGAATAGGCATGGAATATCCACGTAGACAAAAATGACTCAGCCAGTTGACATTAACCAGTATTTGTCATCAGCCACCCACGCCTAGCAGGATAGGCACATCAACAGAATGACCACTGTAGCAGGGACCAAGGTTACACAACACAACAGCCTGGACCGCTTCTTACCAAAGCCAACCTGACTACTGCCACCTCTGGATGTCCAGAGGGGCCTAACCCTAAGCCCCTGATATGGGGCTATTCCGATCCGGTAGGAGTGGGACAGGGACCTGAGAATTTGCATTTCTAACAAGGACGTAAATCATGCCAATAATCCCAATGATGCCGGTCTACGTACTACCGTTTGAGGAGTAAGGAGTAAGTTTGAGGAGTAAGGAGGACTTTTTCCTCTATCCTTCTGATAGAGGAAAAAGTTCTCTCAATAGGCTCTAAAGGAGAGTCATGAATTATTCAGCAGGGACCACTTTTCCCCTTTAAGCAGCAGCATGGGGGCACTGCTGACCCTTGAAAGCTGGCACCACAGACTTAGCCGGACCTGACAGAGGTGGTTTTCAAACCACGCTTCCCAGAACAAAGGGGCTGCTCTTTGCTCAGCAGCTTGGAAGTGCACAGCATGGATCCTGCCGTATCTTGAAGAATTTAGGACTTGTAACGAGGTCTCCTCTTCCCCCTGCACTGCCGGCCGGACCACGGATCTTACTTAAACTTTCAATCCTGAGTTTCTATCCGCTGCAACAGAGTTGTGATCAGGGGCAGCATACTATTCTCCAAAGAAGTTAAGAGGTTGGGAGGGAGCCGGTGGGGATTCACAATAAATCCAAGTCCCTACGTGCCTCCCTTGGGCTCTGCAAACCTGCTTTACCCCTTCTCCTTCAGAGTAGGCCTCCCGGAGCCGCAGGATAACCGTAAGTCAGACTGGACCGGGGCTGCATTTACACCGAGCTCCTCGACAATGGCCCTCTGGTGGACTGGGCCCATTTACCTGTGACTTGGCTCCAGATCCTTTTTTGGTTTTTTCTTATCATATTTCATTGGAAAATCTGATCTCATTTAAGGTTTGTGTTTCCAATTGTGTTTCTGGGCAGGTGACCAGTGGAATGCAGCCGGGGAAATGTAAACAGTTAATGAAACCGAACAGGGTCCACGCTTTCTGCGATATTTCATGCCTCCGACAGGTCTGTCTCTCATATTTCCTGCGCTGCGCTCTTCCTCCTGGGTAAGGCGGGGGTCTGGTCTCCATCACCAGGGCAAGCGCCTCAGGGAAACACAGGTGTCTGCAGTCATTAGAAATTCAAATCCACCTGCTAGACCACGTGCAACAAGAAGGGCAACTCAGGGTCAGCCAGGACGTGACGGGTGAGGGGTGGCTGTCTGACCACGCGCCCAGAGGGACCCATAAATCATGCCGGTTTCCAGAGGCAAGGAGCTCTAATGGGAGTCAGGTGAGAGCCCCACCCGCAGCCAGGCAGCTGGATGCTGTGAAACAGTGGCCCCCAAAGGTCTTGAAAGTGGGTGTCTGTGGTTCCTTACACCCTGGAAGCAATTTTTATGGCTCATGCCTGCTCTTTCTCTGTGTCTCTCTGTATATCTCCCCTTCCTCTGCTCTCCTCCTCCCTCACTCTCCATCTCTCTTCTCCCTTTCTCTCCTTTTGATTCCCCCCTCTCCTTCCCTCCCCTCCCCTCCCCCTCCTCTCCTCTCCTCTCTCTCTCTATGTGCAGCGGAACAAGGCTCAGGAACCTAAGCGTGAGGCCGGACTGGGACATCACTTATCTAGGCAAAGGGGATTTTTCAGCACATGGTGGATGTACATCAGGCCCTTTGAAACTCAGGGAGTCCTGCCTGAAGGGGCACCGGAAATGGCCCGTTTGGTCCCTGTCTTCCACTTCCACCCCACTGTTGCCATTTTAGCATCTGGTCGCCTTTCTGGGCGTCTCCATGGACCTCCCCTCCCTGGCCTCTCCCAGACCTGCCATTTCTGCTGCTGCTGCAGACCTTCCGCTCCTTTCTCTGACCCTTCTCCCAAGCTGCCTGCCAGGGCCCGCTTCCTCGAGTAAGCACAAGCCTTTAGACCAAAGGATGACCTTGAGGAGAGGGGGCATTCCTGAGTCCAGGGCATGCCGTCAGGGGAGATGTTTCAAGTGTCCTGGCTTTCTTCTGTCCCTCCAGTCACGTGACACGGAGCCACCCAACGTAGGGGCCTACTTGCCCTCTGGCATCAGCCCACCCCTCCAAGCGTCAACAGTCTTGAAGTAACAGTGATAAACCAAGCTCCCCACACTCCCTCAGGCAACAAGACGCCATGAGGCTCGAACCCAGATCTCCATCGTAGCTGTCCGCCCCTGGACCACGTGCCTGTCTTCCGGGCTCTGCTTCCTCATCGGTTAGCGAGGGCTGGGTGGGACTACATGACCTCTAGGTCTCTTTTACCCTCCAGCTTCAGTGGTTTACTCTGCACGATTTGAGTTTCTGAAGTCTGTCTGCTCTGTGCCCAGGAACAGGCTACCTATTATAGCTGTTCCGCCACATCCCCGGCTCTTTGTTCCATAGGACCCCAGAGGAAGGACATCGGCCCGTGAGATCACTCGTACCCTGGCGCCCCTGGAAGTATCTCCCGGGGGTTCACACGGCAAGTGGTGACCACAGGCACCACGCCTCCCGTGGCAGCCGCTGGGCCTTTCCCTTCTCCCGCCCCACTCATGTATGCTGCCTGCATCACAAGCCCCCTGAGCGCACACAGCGTGTCCTGAACTAACGGCTGCTGCTAGTTCAATGCCAACGTCCGCACAAGGATGCCACCTGCCACTATTTCCACAGCTGCCGGGCCCCTCCAGGTGCCAGCAAGTTCTGGTCCTCTCTGCAGGGAGGTGATCGGCCCCTCCCCCACTGAGAATTACATGGGGTCACCTAGACCTCCAAGAGGCCCTGCTTGTGCCCCTGCTTGTGCCCAGGATCTATTGTACGAACAGATCCTCGTTCTTTTCCTTGCAAGCTTCCCTTCTACAAGACCCAGACACAGCGTCTGACTACGTGGGGTCCTCCCATCCAGCCCCTTTTCCTCCCAGTGAGGGGTGGGAGAGCCTTTCTGCAAATCAGCTCGTGGTAATCTCCCCACCACATCCACAGGCATGTTTGAATCCCATTTTAGCCTCAGTCGAGACATCCCCGCTCTGCCCCCAAATGCACACGTACGTATGTATCTCTGATTCTGTAATTTCCACTGTATCATCCCAGCAAATAAATCAAAGGAGTGTGTGTGTGTGTGTGTGTGTGTGTGTGTGTGAGCGGGTAAGACTGTGCGTGAGCGTGGGTGTGTGAGCACATGCGAGTGTGAGTAAAACTGAGTGTGTGGGTGTGGGGCGTGTACGTGTGGGTGGCTGTATATGTGGGTATGGGCGTATGTGAGTATGTGAGTACATGAGTGTGTGTGGGAGACTGTGTGAGTTTGTGAGTTTGAGTGGTCAAGGAGAGTGTAAGTAGATGTGCGTGTGACCCTGCGGGCTGAGTGTGCATGTCCTAAGAGAAAAGGACTAAATACTCTGCTCCAAGTGGCCCGTCCAGTGGGCCAAATTGCAAGACTGGCTAAAAACAGAGAATTCTCAGGGCGCCTGGGTGGTTCAGTCGGTTGAGTTTCCGACTCCGGCTCAGGTCATGATCTCGCGGTCTGTGAGTTCGAGCCCCGCATCGGGCTCTGTGCTGACAGCTCGGAACCTGGAGCCTGCTTCGGATTCTGTGTCTCCCTCTCTCTCTGACCCTCCCCCGTTCGTGCTCTGTCTCTCTCTGTCTCAAAAATAAATAAACATTAGAAAAAAATGTTTTAAATAAAAAAATAAAAACAGAATTCTCTTCTCCCCCAAATGTATTCTACAAGCAGAACTTGATCTCCAAAGAAAACCTGTGACAAAGAACGGTGCTGGCGACTTTTAAACCTCTGTACTTGCTGACAAGTACGAATCAAATTAATAAGGAAATAAAAGATCATACTGTAAGAAAGTGCTTTCTTGTGGTTAATTAGGGGGTCTGGAAGCAAACCCACAGGCTAGATGCTCAGTCTGGAAAATGAGCATGATCCTAGCTTTAGAACTAATGAAAAGAGCCTTGTAGAAGGACAAGGTACAAAATAGCTATTTTTCTCCTGCTAGGAATAGGCGTTAAAAGGCGTTTATGAAGGGGCACCCGGGTGACTCAGTCGGTTAAGCATCCGACTTCTGCTCAGGTCACGAGCTCACAGTCTGTGGGTGCGAGCCCCACATCGGACTCTGTGCTGACAGCTCAGAGCCTGGAGCCTGCTTTGGATTCTGTGTCTCCCCCTCTCTCTCCCCCTCCCTCCCTCACGCTCTCTGTCTCTCAAAATTAAATAAACATTAAACAAAAATCTTAAGTGGTTATCAAGGTTATGGACTCAGGATTCTGAGTGAAGAAACTGGAACGCAGGCCTGACTTTATGGTCTGTGCTCCCTGCCCGTCAGACCACATGCTCTGGTACTATCAATTAATTAGTGAGCCGATTCGTGACTCGATTATTGCCAACACAGTGCATGTGACCGGAAGAGCAGACCTAGGCTGGGGCATCTGGGAGGGCTTCTTGGAGGCACGCTGGCAGGGCTGAGCTTTAAAGGTCAGAGAGGAACTGCTGAGACAGAGTGACACAGCAGTGGTCTAGGTGGAAAGAGCACCACACAAAGGCAGGCTGGGCGGGAACATGGGATACGTGAGGAATGAGGCCAATGTGAACTGGAACCCAGGGGGCAATGAGTGAGGCTGGGGAGGGACACAGATCGCTGTGGGTCACGTGAAGGACTTTTGTCCTTGTCGTGTGTAGTAGCCAGGGGTAGGTGGTAGCCCGTTTCCAACATGGTGCCACTGGCCTCCACCCCCTGGAAGTTGCACCCATGCACACAGAGTCCCCTCTTACTGCACACCTGCCTTGGTCTGTGTGACCAACAGCACACAGGAGGAGTGATGTTACATCACCTCTGAGATTAGGTTCCACTGTGCTTCCGTCCGCATTCTCTCTTGGATCACTTGTTCTGGGGGAAGTCATGAGCCGCCGTGTGGGGAACCTCACGTGCCAAGGCACTAGGAGGCCTCTGGCCAACAGCCATGTAAGTGAGTTGCAGGCAGATTCCCCAGGCCAATCAAGTCTTTGGTTGACTGCAGGCCTGGTCGATGCCATGACTGCAACCCCGTGGGAGGCCCTGAGCCGGAACCACACACCTAAGCTGCTCCCGGATCCCTAAGCCTCAGACAATGTGTCAGATACTACATGCTTATTGCTTTAAGAGGCTACGTTTGGGGTAATTTGTTATGCGGCAACAGATAGCTGGTAACAATAGAGTTAGATTTACTAATTGTGTGACTTTGAATAAGTCGCGCAAACTTCCGGGGCATCAGTTTCTTTATCCACCTATAAAATGGGGGGAATGGCCTTGGGCAATAGGGTATTAGTACAGGAGGAGATGTGGAGGTGATCTAAGTAGGCCACAGCCGCCTGAAGGCAGACCAGTGGCCATACGTGGGACCACAGAGTGATTCAGCTCAAAAGCAGCTGGCAGGGGGTAACGGTAAGCACCTACCATTTCCCAGAACCTCACCCTATGCCAGGCACGATGCATGCATTGTCACCTCATGTAAGCCTCCCATTTGGCTGAGTTAGGTGCCAGACTACCCCCATTTTACCAAAAAGAGACGGTAAGTCAATGGCAATCCCATCCTTCCACGCTTGTGAAAAGTTGTGTTCCCCTAGAAATAACTGCTACAAAAGGCAGGACAGACGGAAATCACTTGTCCTTCCGCCATCACCCTGAGTACCTCCCACACCGCCCCCGTCAGCATCCCCTGGAAAAATCACCCCAGCCAGATAATCCTCTCAAGATGACCCTATCTACCTCCTGGGTACAAATTTCAAATTGCCAACCCCACTTGCCCTAGGAGTTTGGGGTGAGGGCCAAAATTCCCTTGGGATTTGGTGCCGAGGGTGGGGGCCAAACAGCAGCCACACAGTGCTTTCCACCTCACTCACTCCCCTGGAAATACAGCCGCTGAAAGTTTCCCCAGACTCCATGGAATTTGGGGTCTTTGTTCCCATGTCTGGAAGCACATCAACCTGCCAATTCTGGTAACAGGCTCTGTGAAGACGGTCTTGGCTTTTGCCATTGTTTTTGGCACAGGCACTACTAAGGGCTTCTTTATTTTTTAGTTTTTGAATCTCATTTTTCAGAGGAGATAAATCAACTGTAAAAGTATGTTACGAAAACCAAGTTGGCAAGCAAGGTCTCCTGGAGAGGAGCGGGGGTTGCTTTATTTTCCATTATCTCAGTGTAAAACAAATAGATTTATCCTTTAAAGATGTTCTTGTAAGGTCATCAGGATCACAGTGATTGAAACCATGGCCCTTGGCTGACTCAGTCCAGAGCATGATCTAATCAGGTCTGGAATTCTCAAAGAAGAAAGGAGACAGAAAAAAAAAGAAAGAAAGAAACAAAGAAAGAAAAAAAAAAAACTGGCCTAGATGTGAGGGTTTCAAAGTTATCTCAGTACAAGGAAGTTTTCCCTTTCCGCTGAAACCTCCGGGGATTTCTGCAAAGGCAGCCCAGTTCTCCGCATTTTTAAAGGTTCTTTTGTTCTGCTCACAGTGAGTGAGGTTAAGTCTGGACAGACCTGGCCCTTTCCTTCATCCTTCTCCCGACAGGCTCAGACCTTTCTCCTCCATGGCTTTGCTCTGGAATGTGAGTAGCTGAGTGACCTTGCACAAAGCATTTAACCCACCTGAGCCCCTGTTTCCTCACCTGTAGAACTGCACACAGAACTCATACTGAGACATGATTGGTTCTGCAAAAATTCAAGAGGTGATTGATATAAATAAAGGGATTCGCACGTTGCCAGGCACTTGTCTGAGTCATTTCAGAGCAAAGCAGCCCAGGGATCGAGGGTGTCTGTGCCACAGCTGGGGACACCACATTTGCTAGCATCATTTGCTAGCTATGGGCAAATTGCTAGACTCTTCGAACCAGTTTCCTTGTCCGCAAAAGGGGGTGACGATGGTGTGTATCTGCTACGTCCCAGGGTTGTCATGAGGGTACGATGGAATACTACTTAGAAGAGTGTCCTGGGGCGCCTGGGTGGCTCAGTCGGTTGAGCGTCCAACTTGGGCTCAGGTCATGATCTCACAGCTCGTGAGTTCGAGCCCCGCGTCGGGCTCCGTGCTGACGGCTCGGAGCCTGGAGCCTGCTTCTGCTTCTGTGTCTCTCTCTCTGCCCCTAACCCACTCGCATTCTGTCTCTGTGTCTCTCAAAAATAAATAAACATTAAAAAAAAAAAAAAAGAAAGAAGAGGGTCCAGAACATAGTACATAGGAAGTAAAAGGTAGTTATTGCTACTATGAGTTTGAGAACGAAGGCAGTGACGATCAGAGCTGCTTTTACTAATAATACTTCCCGCATATTACGTAAGAGTTGATTACCAAGCAAAACAAATCACCTCTGGGGAAAAAGAACAGAACATGTGATGAGTGGTTTGGAGACAGTAGAGGGACTCAATGGACAGGTTGACTGGTCAAGCTTTGGAAGGAACCAGGAAGCAGGAGTCAGTAGAGCGCCCAGGTAAGTCCCAGGAACTAATGACAGTATCTTCCAGGTGTTGCTGTCAGGATGAATCAGCTCCATTAACATGGAGTCACCCTCCAAAGGAGGGTTGACACTTTCACATCCCATCCGAGACCAAATCCAATGAGGAGGGGTAATTATCCAAAGGAAAATCTAAACAGTATCCAGGGCCTGAGGCTGGGATCCTGTGCAAGCAGAAATAAATGATGCCAACTGGGATCCTGTGCAAGCAGAAATAAATGATGCCAACGACAAATGGGACCATACTACTAATAATACTTACAATAATAGTTGTAGTAGCTGCTGCTAATAGGATCGATCATTCAAGAAATGGCAAAGCTGGGCGCCTGGGTGGCTCAGTCGGTGAATCATCCGACTTCAGCTCGGGTCACGATCTCATAGTTCGTGAGTTCGAGCCTCACATCAGGCTCTCTGCTGTCAGTACAGAGCCTGGAACCTGCTTCAGATCCTCTGTCTCCCTCTATCTCTCTCTGCCCCTCCCCTGATCATGCTCTCTCTCTCCCTCTCTAAGTAAATATATAAATATTAAAAAAAAAAAAAAAGGAAATGGCAAAACCCAGTGAACATCTAGATTTGAAATCATGGATACTGTGATTCCTAGACTATCAGACTAGCCCTTAGATTAGTACCATATTTATTCCTTTTTTGTAAAAACTAAGTCTTCCCAAAATGCTTTCTTTATCTTTTGGAAAAATAATAATTTTCCCATAAAATGAAAACCATCGTTTCTTGTCTATATATTTATTCATGTACTTTTTGAAAGTTTATTATTATTGGTTGGTTTTTTTTTTGTTTTGCTTTTTTTTTCAGTAATCTGTATACCCAATGTGGAGCTTGAACCCATGACCCCGAGATCAAGAGTTGCGTGCTCTTCTGACTGAGCCAGCCAGACGCCCCTCTGGTGTACGTATTTAAATGTCTGACACTGTGCACTCGACATATTTTCTTTCACTAACTGTATTGCCAGGTTGGCTCAGCAGAAATAATTAACCATTGTTAAATAAAGTTTAATGGAAACAATAAAAATTAATTTTGAAGTCATAATAATTTTTTATAATTGTTAATGATTAATGCCAAGCTACGATAGTTTTTAATTTTGCATTAGAGCTTTTTTATGTGGTGAACTGGTCATTCAGTTCTCCAGGACACATAGTTAAATCCATGCCTACCGTTGCAAGGTCTGCCACTGTGATGCATTTGTGGCAAAACAGAAGACGCAGATACTCACTAAGACAACTCGTGTTTGTTGAATTACGAAGTGATTCAATGCATAGGACATCCAGGTGCTGTCATAGCATTTAAAAAGTCTTTGGGAGGGGCGCCTGGGTGGCACAGTCGGTTAAGCGTCCGACTTCAGCCAGGTCACGATCTCACGGTCCGTGAGTTCGAGCCCCGCGTCAGGCTCTGGGCTGATGGCTCAGAGCCTGGAGCCTGTTTCAGATTCTGTGTCTCCCTCTCTCTCTGACCCTCCCCCATTCATGCTGTCTCTCCCTGTCTCAAAAATAAATAAACGTTAAAAAAAAATTAAAAAAAAATTTAAAAAAAAATAAAAAAAAAATAAAAAGTCTTTGGGATAATGTACTGCTTCTTAAAATAGCTTAACTTTCAGAAATTGAAAGTTTCTGAATCCATTAGGGCTCATATCCATTTAGCTTAATCCATTTAGGGCTCATATTTGAAAGCATTGTTTTCTGCCTTCATGGAGAGCCTGATCTCTATGGAAAGGCAACCCAATACCCTCTGGGTTAGAATTCTATCAGAGCTGGGGCACCTGGGTGGCTCAGTCGGGTAAGCCTCTGACTCTTGACTTTGGCTTAGGTCATGAGCTCACAGCTCTGTGAGATCGAGCCCCGAGTCCGGCTCTGTGCTGACAGTCGGGAGCCTCCTTGGGATTCTCTCTCTCCTGCTTGGGATTCTCTCTCTCCTCAATCTCTGCCCTTCTCCCGCTCATGCTCTCTCTCTCTCTCCCCCACCCTCTCTCTCAAAATAAATATGTAAACTTAAAAAAATAAATAAAGCTAGAATTCTATCACAATGGCTGTGACGCAGGGGTGTCTCCCATTAGCTGTCACTTGGCCCTCTGAGCCTCTCTCTGGGCCTCAGTTTCAGCTGCTCTAGAGCACCACTGCCTATCTCTGCGTCTCAAATATTTTGAGAGAGACACATCGCTCCTTTCATCATTGAAAAGCGTGTCGTGAGCTTTTTCTCCTGGAATGGTGATGAGTTTTCGCTGACCTTTCTCTCCTCTGCTGACATTTCTGCTGTGCCCAGCGAAACACGCTTGTGATACTGGAGGAAGGGGATGGAGTCTTTGCAGAGCTACCTTGCCCGGAAGAAGTCACTCCTCCCCCACCACACTACCCAGCATGAGCCCCTGAATCACAGCCAAAGTAAGGAAGCGAGAGGGGTCTCAGCGTCCACCCATAGGCAAAGCCCACACAGGTGTAGATACTAAACCATCTAGAGACCAATGGAACACACTCTGGCAGGAAAGCTATGGAAAGTCTTATTGTATAATGGCACGGAAGCCACTTATTAAAGGAAGAGTTTCCAGAAGAATTCTTTCTCCATGCTCCTTGGAGAGGCATGCTTGGTCCTTCAGTGCTGAAGTGCTTTGTATTCGGTACGTGGACCTCCACTGGCCTCAACTCCTGTCTAAAGCCTGAGGGCACAGGGAGAGGACATGGGGCTGGGGGCCCTGGAGACAACTTTTCTACTGAGTCATTTTGTGAGAATTTTAACCCTGCACTTTTCTCCTTTAGTACATCCCCTCTCACATACGAGTGTTAGAAATCTGATCGTCTAACTCGCGCGAGAGTGGCTGGGCATGAAAAAGGAACAGGAGGGCTAGGCCAAAGCATAACTAGAAGTACAATGATAAGAAAGAGAAGCAGTCAGTGCTCACAGTTGGGCACTAACTATGTGCCCAGCATCGCAAATGCCCGGCTTGGGCAGATCCCTCACCATCTTCAGGGTAGGTCCTTACTAACTCCCCCCGCCAGAGGTGAAAACTCATGAGGCTCAGACAGGCTATGATTTGTCCAAGGCAAGCCCAGCCAAAAGGCTGCTGGAGCTGACACTCAGCCTACGAATCTCTGAAACATGCCGCTAGGAGAGCTGTCTTCGCTGATATTCACACCTTAAAGTCACCTGGGCAGTTTTAAATGATGGATGTCTGGGTTCTTCCCATGACGGTACAAACAGACTCTCTGGGGTGGAAAACCAGGCCTTTTTAAAAAAAAAAAAAAAAAAAAAAAAAGGCGCCAGAAGGTGCTTCTATCTTACGGCCAGGCTGGAGAACCACTGAGACAGGATACACACACACCACTCCTCACGGAGGAGACCAGAATCAGGTCTTCTCGCCTTTTCCAAAGTCTATATGGCAAGACCTCCCAGCAACTAGAGCTCCTTCACTGCCTCTCTGCCCAGTCCCAGGCCAGACAGAAGCCTCTGCCTCGGCCCTGCTGAGCTAAGGGGAAGTGTCAGGCCAGATCTGGAAAGGAACCGGGCTCCCCCGCCAAGAGGCGGACAGATTTATCTCGGTGTCGGTCCCGGGAGGTCAAGAGAAGATCAGAGGAGAGTCGGAAGGAAAACTAAAGGGCACAGGAAGAAATATGTGGGATGGGTCTGGAGGCCCTGGGGATGTGGGAAGGAAAGATCAGCCGCAGTAGGGAAGGCCTGGTTCTTGGAAGGGAAGGGGCCGGGAGAAGCTTTGGGGCAGAGCATTCGTTGGGAGCCAGGAGAACCTCGGGCTCTCCCAGCTTCGGGGGCTTCAGAGAATCTAGAGGTAACGCCCTGGGCGGGAAGTCTTCTCTCCTCCTGGCCAGTGAGACTTGTGTTTCTAGGTTTTCTTAAGTAATCCCACATCTGGATGGCCCTCGCTGCCCCACCCCAATTCTCTGCCCCAAGGAGCCAAAGTGGTTTTCTCAACTTCACAGCAGGTTAATCCTTGTTCCAATTCCTTCCAGGACCCCTACTGCCCAAGAACAAGGCTAAATGCATGAATGTAGCTAAAACAACAACAACAACAACAACAATAACAACGCTGAAAAGTCTTTTGTTTCCCAACCTTTTGGTCCCTCAAGCGCGTTGGCTTTGACTTATTCTGGGCCTTTGCACAGGATGCACCTTCTCCCTGAAGCCCTCTTCCTGTTCCACGTTGTACTCATCCTTCAGGACTCAGGTTAGATATTGCTTCCTCCAGGAAGCCTTCTCTGATTCCCCCAGTATTGTGCCTATTTTAGCTCTCATACGGGATTGTAAATTCTTGTTTATTAATCTGCTTCCCTTTAGATGTACACTCCATCGAGGCAGGAAATATTACTATGGTATTTCCAGTACCTGGCACAGGTTTTTGAGGGAAAAAGTCCCAGCATTGGAAGGAAGAAATGCCTCCAAAGGGTAACTTGAGAATGCCCCCGCCAAATATATATCTCTTTCACTGACAGAAAAATCTGCGGTGTTCTAGAACAATCTTTGTTCCCACTTCCCCACTCCTGGCTTTACTGAAGTATAACTGACAAATAAAATCGTAAGATATTTGAAGTGTACAACAAAATGATTTGATGCACGTATACACTGCGAAAGGACTCCCCCATAGAGTCAATTAACACATCACCTCACATTTTACCTTTGTTGTGTGAGAGAGAACACTTAAGTTCTATTCTCTTCGCAAATCTCAATGATATAATACAGCATTACTAACTATGGTCACCACGTTATACATCAGACCCTCAGACCTCATTCATCTTGTAACTGAACGCCTGCTCCCTACTACCAAACCCGCCCTAGGTCTCCCGCCCCCCCTTGCCCCTTTCTACTGTCTTTCTAGAAATTCAACACTTTTGTTTTTAAGATTCCACATACAAATGATACCACGCGTTGTCTTTCTGTCTGGCTTATTTCACTCAGTAGAACGCTTTCTAGGTTCCACCGTATTGTCACCAACGACAGAATTTCCTGCTTTTTTAAGGCTGGATAATAAATATTCCATTCTGCCCCTTCCATCTTCTTTATCCATTCACCTGCCAGTGGACGCCTTGCCTATTGCGAATAACACTCCTCCTGTCAATGTGGGAGTGCAGATACCTCCTGGAGGTAACGATTTTGTAGAACATTCTGTTTGACTTGGGGACACTGAAGCATCTGCAGAGAGATCAGAAATGCAATCTTCAAAGGCCTGGAAAAATCACAGAAGGACAAGGAGGGATGAGGAAACCTCCAGTTTCTCCAGGGGCCAACCTCTTGACCCGGCTCTTCAACAGCCTGTCTCGCTCCACTCGGCCAGTGAAAAGATCTCTCGGGCCTTGGCCGAGCAAGTGCCACTCTGCAAATGCAGGTACATTTACCAATCCCTTGTGCAGAAGAAGCGGTGTGCGCTGAAGCCTGAGGCCTGTTCTAGGAGCTTATAACGCCCTCCAGGCACTCACTTTCCACAGCCCCAAGCTCAATGATGATCCTGCACCAGAGGGCTTTTGCCTGCCAGGCGCTTTGTCTCCTCTGGGGTTCCAGTGGACCATATCCACCCCTCGCCAGAGAGGCACACAAGGGTCATCCGAGCACGAGCGGTCAAACTGGGCGGTCCACTGCCCAATCACTGCCCAGGGATTCCTGTATTTCTTTTCCCTTCCCGCAGTGTCACCCTCCTGGAGCCCTCGGCTTCATATTTGATCAATCTCTGCATTTGGAGTCCAAGGACTCTGATTTGAACGCTCCTATTTGGATACCGTGAGACCATACGGCCTTGGAAATGTCACAACTCTGAACCGCACTCTCTTCATCTGTCACGTAGAACTGCATTTGCCCCATTGGACTGGTGTGGGGAGGAAGATTCAATGTCGCGGCAGTGAGGAAACACGGCAAGTTCGTAGGGACACAGCGCACACCTGGCCAGTGTGTGTTCTGCACACAGGTGCCCAGGTGAGGAGACAGGCAGAGGCCAGAATCCAGCCCAGATTCCACTGAGCAAGCCACGTGCCCACAGCTAAATGGCCATGGCAGGGCCTGGCACGTGTTAGGTTTCAGTAAACATTAATTAAATCTTAAATTCTTTGCTATCCATAACAGGGAGAAAATAAAAGCCATTGTTGCTGAAATGGTGATAATCTAAGCACACTTTCCCGCAGGGGGGCAATATAGCAGGGTAGCTACGAATAAAAGCTTTCGAGCTAGACCAGAGTTTGAGCCCCAATTCTGCCACTAACAATGCTGAATGACCATAAGCAAGATGTATAACCTCTCTGAGTTTCAGTTTTATCATCTGTAAATGGGGAATCATTTGGGAGGATTAATGGTGGCCACCGTAATTACCATCTCCTGAATAACTCATGTTTCAAGTGTTCTGGGGCCTAGTTTTATGAGGAAGGAGACCCCAGATCACCAGAGGTCATTAAACGTTCATTACTGTAATTGGTATTTATTAAAGTTCTAATGTGTTCTAGGCTCTGGAGGGCTCATACCATCTATTGAGAATGTTCTGCTTGCCAGATAATGTGCTAAGCACTTCATACGCATGATTTCATCCATACCCACGACCACCCTAAAAAGTGGATACTATGATTACCTGATCAAAGGGAACTTACAAACTAGTTAAGAAAGCAATGAATTAATCCTTCAAAGTATCTGAGTAAACATGAAACAAATAAAGACAGATTGCATTTCAGAAGAAGATAAGCACAAGGATATACTTTGAACGAGCTAGCTAGGAATTGGAGTTCGTTGCTGGAGGCAACCTACATACCCCTCTCTAGAGAATTTGGTATAAATGTATAATGAAGTATTATACAGCAGTCAAAAATCATAGTTTACAGGTAGGAACAGGGCTAGGTCTCAAAAACCATGTTGAATAAAAAAAGTAAGAAACAGTGTGGGTTTCAGAACACAGCAGAATGTGTGCCCCAAATTATGGGGCAGTCACTGTAGGGCTTTACTCATCAAAGAAGGCACCCCAGCCCTGGGAGTATCTACCATGGGTATTGGGGGAAGCCCTGGGTTCACCTGTGCATTCCAGATGCTGCCACTCAACACTCACTGGAAGCAATAGTGACCAAAACATGGACCCTACCCTCAAGGAGCCCACAGCCTAGGGTTGCTTCCATGAATGAGAAAGTTCTTCCAGAAAATTCTTTCTGCTTCACAGAAGCTTCTCTCCCACAGTTGTCTCTCTGGGTTGGTAGATTGGTTTCTCTTTCCCAGATGTGCCCTTATAAAGCAGAGACACACAGGCCTGGTCAAAGTGGAGAGTGATACCAGCTGAGAACTTGGCTAGCCATTCTGAAAAAGCTAATAAACCAATTTAACACTTCCCTCAATGACTACCATCCATTCCTGCTTGCTAAATTAGAAGGGGCTGCCTAGCATAAGGAAAAATAAGCCCAGTGTTCTGTTCAATCATCTTGACCCTGAACGGTGCAACCTTAATTTTTTTTTAATGATAACAATATCCTAGACCTGCAAATGTTGGGAGAACTTTAAGGAATAATAGCCCAAGACTGGACCAGAACATCAGCCAGGACCTCTTCCAGCCCCTGTCCAACTCCAAGACCCTGTTGGCTGCTAACAGTGTACATTTGATTGCCAAACTCCTTGCATCTTAGTAAAATATGGGGCAAATGAATTCTCCAAGATGGCCCAGCATCTAGTAAATCCTAGCCATTGGAAATGCCACTACTCACATTACTTTCACAAAGAATTCTCAGCCCCTCGGAGTTAAAGGTCATTTGACCACCATCTGCCACCCTCCAAAGTTTGGTCAAACAGAAAAACAAAGTGGGGCACCTGGGTGGCTCAGTCGGTTAAGCATCCGACTTTGGCTCAGGTCATGATCTCACGGTTCATGAGTTCAAGACCCTGCATCAGGCTCTGTGCTAACAGCTCAGAGTCTGAAGCCTGCTTCAGATTCGGTCTCCCTCACTCTCTGTCCCTCCCCCTCTCGTGTGCGCTCATGCACTCTGTCTCTCTCTCAAAATTAAATAACATTTAAAGAAAACAGAAAGACAAAATGCTGTGCTGTAACAGTAACTGTTCAGTAACTCTCCCCAGGGGACACTCAGGACTCTGAGCCTGTGTGAGACTGGTTAGGACTTACCCATGAGCTTTGGAGTATGGTTTTTGGAAAGAATGGGGGACTCTGTGATATAGAGCAAAGCCAAATTTCAAAGCTAAGGGACCATCACCCTTAGTTGAAAGGGTGAAACAAACACAGAAAGGCCACCAGATAGAAATCAGAGATGTGCTGGGATCGGGGTATGGAGGGGTTCCAGGCCCGCAAGCCACCAGAACACAGCACTAAGCACTCTGCGTGGACATCCTTATCTTCCCAAGTGAGTGATGAGGGAGACTGAAGGTCTTTGAGCAATATATGGCAGAATAAAGACGACTCGATGATCCCTGAATTCAGTGCCACCCTGATCATCCTGCATCACGGCCCCTCTTTTCCTGCAAACTCGGGTTTTTTACATGCTGTGTTTGTCACAGAAAGTCAGAGCAGGTAGAGCAAATCACGCCAACAGATTCCACCCCGTTTTTCAGATGGGAAAACAGTCCCAGGGGGAGAAAGTAACTTGCCTGAGGTCAGGGACATCACTGGAGCCTGAGTAATTTGGGGAGAGGCTGCTGTTTCCCTCTGCTTGGTCCTGGGACTAATTACCCCTTCCCAAAGAACAGGTCGTGACTCTCGCTGGCCTCAACATCCCATCTAAAGGAATGTGAATGTTGGGCGCCTGGGTGGCTCAGTCGGTTAAGCATCCGACTTCAGCTCAGGTCACGATCTCACGGTCCGTGAGTTCGAGCCCCGCGTCGGGCTCTGGGCTGATGGCTCAGAGCCTGGAGCCTGCTTCCGGTTCTGTGTCTCCCTCTCTCTCTGCCCCTCCCCCGTTCATGTTCTGTCTCTCTCTGTCTCAAAATAAATAAACGTTAAAAAAAATAAAGGAATGTGAATGTTGTACTGTGATGTCGAAGGTCGTTCCGATCAGCCCTCTGATTTCGCAAATGGGGAACCGGACACTGTTCTCCTCACTGGCATTCTAGCTGTGAACACCTAACCCTCATTTCTCCAAGTAGCCAAATCCTTTCAGGGCCCCAGAGCCACACGGCAGCCCCAGGACAACTCCTGCAGGTACATGACCACCCAGATGGGGAAGCACTACTTCCTAATGACATAGAGGCGTGGGCTTAGCGAACATCGCAATGGCCAAGGTGTGACAGGGCTAGCCTAGAGTCAAGCCTGCTGAAGATAACAAAACGTTCTACTTGCCTGGAAATTCATGTGCCACTTTTGGGGAGTAATTCCCTCGCCAGCCTTAGCTTTTGCCCCCTCTCTCCCATTTTGAACTTGAGTCAGAAATCCCAGTTCCAGTCTGTCTTTTGTCTTTCTCCTCTCTCTGCCCAGATCTGTTATTAAAGTTACCCCTTACCAGGTCACCCCTTCTCAAACCCCAACAGTGGTCTCCCAACCCTAACACTTGTTTATTTCAACTCTCCCCTAGCTCTACCTTGGCCCATGGGCGCTCGGCCAACCACCTCCCCACCTGCATTGCTCCTAACCCCAACCCTCACAGGGCCTGCCTGACCTCGGCCCCTCCACCCAGTCACCACACTAAAAACCTCTGAGCCTGGGAAGGGCAGGAAAACCTCCAGAAATGTTTTAGAATTAAGAGATGATCTTTTCCTCCTGTAAAAGAATCCACAAGAAACCCTTGTCCCTTTGAAGAACACTAAATCCTGTTCCACAAGGAAGTTACACATTCAAGACTTCAAACCAAGGGAATCATGATTCTTAGCATTCAAACAGTCCTCTGTGTTTTGAAAACTCTCTGGCAGGGATCATCCTATGCATTCTATCCCAGAGCCACTAGGCTTCCTTCAGTAACACGATGAGAATGGAAGACGTATGTATATTTGCTAAGATGCTCCACCTACTATATAGCACAGACTCCAGCAGGCTCACAGCTGGACCTCATTTCCAGTGTCCCTTGCCATATGATTGTGCTCTAGCCAAGGGAATAGCGGGGTAAGTGATGTATGTCACTGCCAATCCTGGCACATAAAACATCCTGTGAAATGCTCTGCTCTCTCCTTCCTCATATGCCCGCTAAATGGAAAAGACTCCAAGAATCTAGAGAGTAGAACCACAAGATAGAAGGATCCTGGGCCCACAGGTCACCTTGGAAAAGAACGGACCAGGGACACCCATGTGGGACTTGCGCAAAAGTGAAAAATAACCGTGACTGAATTGCGCTACAGAAACTTGGGGATAATCGGTTATAGCAGCTAGACTACTTTGGCCAATCTAATTCATTACTCTGTTTTCCACAGATACCAACCTAAGTTGGTTCAGGACAGAACAATCCTTTAGCTTTGAGAATCTATTTTTGATAAAAGCATCCGGAGAATAACAGGGAAAAAGATTTGCAACATATTTTATGTTCAAGCAGTTATGACTAACACACAAAGAGTTCTAAATAGAAAACAAGGCAACATTACCGAAAGATATAAACATAATTCACAATTACAAATCACTAAAAAGTGTATGAGAAGATGCTGAACCTTATTAGCGATCTGAGAGATGCAAATTAAGGTGACAATGAGGTACAATCTTTCACCGATTAGATGATTCTGGCAATATTCAGTGCAGGCAGGGGTTTGGGCACTCCCAGAGACTTTTAGTAGGAGTGCAAATCGACTCCACCTACTAGAACACAGAATGTGCTTCCTATCAAAATGTAAAATGTGTGGGCCTTTTGGATCAGCAACCATACTTCTAGGAATACTTACATAAGGACACAAGGATATATGTCAAAGGATTATTCATTGCAACACCACTTACAATATCAAAGACCTACCTAAATAACTATCAATAGAAGAACGGTTACACAAATCATGGTAGAGCCCCATGTAGCATCCAAAATGTTATGTAGCTGTTCAAGAAATGTGTAAACCATCACCCAAATGAAAAAGCCCCGTTTAGGACTATAAATGGGTAGATGTGTATGTATAACAGATTACCAGATGGGACTTGTCTTACCGCCTTTGAATTCTGCTAAGGCCCAAAGCTGAAAACAACTAGGGGACAAGTCCCCACACATTCTAAGGAGAAGTTCTAGATACATCCACACAGGTCTTACCATGAGGTAGGCAAAGAGGCCTTCCACTTTCAATTCTGCTCACCCAACTTCAGGTTACATAGGAAGAGGAAGAGGTCCCAGAGGGAAAATCTCTTGGAGGGAATTCAGAGGTGTAGAGAAAACAGTCCTGTTTCTCCTTCTTTCCACTTCAGACCAAGGGGAGATGCTCCCCAAGAGGACCACTCCTGCAGTCTCGGTTTGTCTGCCGGGAGAAATGGCTACACCTCACCCTTCCTAACCTAATGCGTCCAGGGGACAACTCACAAACCCACCGCCAGGTGCTGTTGCCTAAGTAGAGTGCCAAAGAGTCCTTTAAGAATCTGAAATGTAGCCCCCAGAGTTTGAGCGATACGGACAGGGAAACAGAAATGCCCACCTCTAGTCTGGAGAAGTACAAAGGCGAGGGCTTGCCAAAGCTACCTGTGACGCTAGGGAGTTGTGAGAGGGAGGCAGCAGAACCCCCTATGCTTCCAAGGTTGAGCACGTCATGGAGGCGTGAGTTTTCCTACAGGCTGAGTCACGGCCACCTCTAATATTTCCAGGGCACAGACCAAGAATACAAGTGGAGGCCCACATATCCTATATCTAAATATTTGTAAAGTATGAATCAAGCTAAAGAAAACATGCTCTATCATGTTACCTTGACAAATGTAATTCCATAATGACTTGGGGAGCTGGATTCTCCTGATCCTTTGGAACTCACGCTTGAATGCAAGGCGTGGTGAAGCCGGGCCCTTCCGGGGACTCCCCTTCATTTCCCGCCAACGTTCCTGCTCCAGCACATCCACACATGAGTTCCACCCACATTCCTAGGAAGCAGCACCCCTTGACTACTCCTTGAGCCTCGAGATGTACATACCTGCAATGGGGCCCTGGGGAAGAAAACCACAAAGACCTTGGAAACAGGGTTGAGGCCATTCCGGTAGGGAACTCCAGACTCCCATTACCCAAATGAGGATTAGGACTGCCTGAGCTCCAGGTGGGAATGTCCTCATGGATCTACTGATTTCTCACCAAGTTGAAGAGCTACAGATAGAAAAGGGCAAGCATGGGGTCCCCTAAAGGGTGTGGGGGGAGGGGAATGCAGGTGCAAGGCTGGTACCCCTTTTGCCCAAGGCTGGGGGCAGCACTGGGCCAAGAGAACTCCATGGAAGTGAACAGGGCTAGGAGGCAAGTAGATCCCAGGGTGTATGTACCCCAAAGGGTAGGACCCAAGTTTAGGGAGCAATAAACTCATCAAATGGCATAAAGGAGACTGGATTTGCTGTGGAGTAAGTCATGGGGTCTCTGAAGAACCAGCATTCAAATGAGCATCTGCCTAACAGATTACAACACTGCCAATCAAATAAGATGGCACCCTTCTAATTCCTTCTTCCCAACCTGGGGGAGCCCAGAGCCACAAAGCACAGCAAGATGCAAGAAGTATGAAAGAACAGATCCTAAGGGCACCTGGGGGGCTCAGTCAGTGAAGTGTCAGACTTCAGCTCAGTTTAGGATCTCACAGTTCATGAGTTCAAGCCCTGTGTAGGGCTCTGTGCTGACAGCTCGGAGCCTGGAGCCTGCTTCAGATTCTGTGTCTCCCTCTCTCTCTGTCCCTCCCCCACTCACACTCTGTCTCTCTTTCTCTCTCAAAAATAAATAAACATTAAAAAAATTAAAAAAAAAAAAAAAGAAGAAGAAGAAGAACAGATCCTATCACTACCACCTTCCTACCTTCCTTCCCCATCAGGTCAGCACCAAGTTGGGGTCCGGGAACATGGTGGGCGTGGTGGGGAAAGAAACCAACTGAGATGAGAGATTAAAGTTTTCATTTATACTGGGCTGGACTTTTTAACACCTACCAGCAGTCCAAAAGCTAGGGGACCATCTGAGATGCCTTCAAGGGATTGAGAAGCGAAATCATTAGAGTACACTTGACATAAGAAATGGGGGGGAAATTGTACCGCTTACTGACTGCAACCCACCAAGCGTCACCCACTCAGTAACAGCCCAACCCCAAACCCAACTGTCACCAACACATAGTATTGATTACCCCAGAAGAGGAAGGCGGACGCAGGGGAGGGGAAATTTTGACTCTCCAATTCAAACATTCTGAGTTGCCTTCATTTGAAGCAATTTCTAGAGAGGCGTAGGAACTTTTGGATGACATATAATTCCCTCCATTTGCCCAATAAGGCGCTTAGCAAACCTCTTCGACCCGGGAGTTAAAAATCAGGCCAAACATGAGCTCTAACTTGGGTATTACTTATTCCCCTTCCTAATGCTGCCCCAAGGCCAAGCTCTGTGATTTTCCTAGGGGGGAAAAGAAGTTGTTTATTATTCCAGCTGTTGCCATAGCAGCCAGCATTTCCATGTCACCGCCGCCTTCTCCCCAGACGTTGCTCTGCTAATACATGTTCCAGACCTGCAATCCCAGGCATTACAGCCAGAAGGAAACAGATTTGCGCTGCTGTAAAATCCAGAGGAGGCCAGCCCAGCCTTGGAGTCTGTGTCCTAGTGTTTTCAACCCCCTGCATCAGCGAGCGGGGGAGAAGGAACCTGTCTCTGGACCAACAGGACAGGATCCTGAGGAACTTCAGCCAATTTCACAATCTCCCATCCTCCTCCACCTACACCTTTGGTCCCAGTCATCAGAACCGATATCATCTCATAAAAGCAACAGAAAGAAGAAAACAGAAACTATAGAGCAGTTATTGGAGAGCCTGCCCCTAGTGACGCTAACTTCGGCATCAGGAAACAAAGAATCGGGATGATGCTTCTATCCTGATCAAGACCTCTGCTGTCTAGATATCACCAAGTCTCCCAATCTTGGTAGACGGTGGCTTCTTCATTTATCATTCAAATAGGATAGTAAATAAATAGGCAACCAGTATATATACAACGCCAAGGATTCTTGGGGACCATATGTTTCTACTGGCCACCATACCATGATTTTGTGTTTCTGATGGATTCTCTCCATTCCACGACTCATCTCTTTTGATTCTTGTCTTCTCTCTGTCCCACTTATCACATGCCGAACACTCCTTTCCTTCAGCCCCTCCAAGTAGTGTTAGCATTGTGTACAGAAGATTTTTACTGAAGGTTGTGAGCAACAGAATACAACAAAGTATAAGAACTGGCTTATTTTCATCTCATATGCCTGTATGTACATAGGACATCAGAAGGACATTACACAGAAGGACCTGGAGGCAGGGGCGGTAGGGGGACTCCCACTTATCCGACATATTCTGATCAAGCACCTAATATGTGCCAAGCATTGTTCTAGGTACTTGAGATACATCAGTGAACAAAAAGATAGAAGTCACTGTCCTTGTGTTTGTTCAAGGGAAGACAAAATAAACAACAAATTAAAAAGTAAATGATTTAGTACATTAAAAATGATGTGCTATGGAAAAACAAACCAAATACAACAGGTAAGGGAGCTCAGAGTGCAGGGTAGGAGAGCTACAGTTTTTAACTGGAGGACAAGAAGGCCTCATTAAGAAGGTAGCGTTTGTGCAAAGGCTTGTAGGAGGTGACAGAGTCATGAGGATACATGGAAGAGCATTCCGGGGACAGGGAATGGCCGAAACAATGGCCATGAGGCAGGAGCACACCTGGTGTGTTAGCGAAATAGCAAGGGAGTCCGTGTGGCTGGACCACAGTAAACAAGAGGGAGAAGAGGAGGACAAGGGTCAGAAAGAAGGGCCAAAAAGGCCATGTGCAGGACTTTGGACTTTCTCTGTGTAGGATGGGGAACCTGGGATGAACACAGACTACAGTGAGACAAGGCCATTGCATGGAGCCCGGTTAAAAGGCAATCGTGGTCATTTAGGAGAGAGTCAGATGGTGGCACCCACCAAGCTCATAGCAGATTCTGGATTTCTTTTTATACACAATTTATTTTTTAGAGCAGCTTTAGGTTGACAGCAAAATTGAGTGGAAAGTACAGAGAGTTTCCATCTCCCCGCTGCCCTCACACACACACAACTTAACCTTCTGTCAACATCCTGCATCCCACAGGCACGTTTGTTATAACCAATGAAATGAACCTACCCTTACCCATCGTTATCACTCGGAGTCCATAGTTTACGTTGAGGTTCATTCTTAGTATTGTGCCTTTAATGGCATACACTTTGACAAATATACAGCAACACGAATACACCACTGCAGTTATTAGACACGATAGTTTCATGGCCCTAAAACCCCAATCCCTGGCAAGCAGCAATCTGCTCACTGTCTCCATAGTTTTGCATTTCCAGAATGTCATATAGGTGGAATCATACAGTGTGTAGCCTTTCAGATTGGCTTCTCTCACTTAGTGATATTCATTATGTTTCCTCCGTGTTTTTTCATGGTTTGATAGTTCATTTATTTTTAGTGTGGAATAATGTTCCATTGTCTGGATGTACCACAGTTTATTTATCCATTCACCTACTGAAGGATATCTGGTTGCTTCCACATTTTGGCAGTTACGAATAAAGCTGCTATAAGCATCCATGTGCTCATTTGTGTGTAAACACCTGATTTTTTCAGTTCATTTGAGTAAATTTGAAGGAGCATTCTAGATCTATTTTGGTATCAGAATTCTTAATGGACTTGAGTGTGTAAGAAAAATAGAGAAAGGGAAAGATCTTGGATAAAGTACTTTGGGTGAAGAATCCAAAAGTTAAATCTTGAACATGTTAATGGAGGAGGTCCATTAAACCCACATGGAGAAGGGGAGTAAGAAGTTATTATTATACTAGTCTAGAGTCCAGGAGAGTCTTTTTTTTTAAGTTTTTATTTATTTGTTTTGAGAGACAGAGAGACACAGAGAGGGAGAGAGAGAGAATCCCAAGCAGGCTCCATTCTGTCAGCACAGAGTCCCATGCGGGGCTCGATCTCACGAACTGAGAGACCATGACCTGCACTGATATCACGAGTCGGATGCTTAACTGACTGAATCACCCAGACACCCCCAGGAGAGACTTTTGGTAGCAAAGCTAGAGTATCAGATGACATCACCAAGGGAGTGAGTGTAGGGAAGAGTATCAAGGACTGAGCCCTAGGGTCCTCCATCCATATCAAGAGGAAGACAAGAAGAGAGGAATCACAAGGAATTGAGAAGCAACAACTAGTAAACAGGAGAAAAAACAAAGATAACGGAATGCACTGAGCGCACTGAAGAAAGTATATGAAGGAGGAGGGCGTCATCAGCTGTACAGGTGCCAAGGACCGGTCTATTAAGATGGGAACTGAGAACTGACCATGGATTTGGCGACATGGAGGTCAATGATCTGACCCTGAATGAGAATTGTTTTCTAATGGGGACAAAAGAAGGATTAGAGTAGATTTAAGACACACATTCTTAGTGGGGTGATATCATTCCCGAGGGAGGGAAAATCAATTCTTGGGAGATGGAAAAAAAAACTTGCTCTTGTTATGTCTAGAGCACAGGTAAACATATAGTACGTAACTACACAGGATGTCTGCGGTGTTCACAAGTCATGGGTGAGAGAAGGCAGTTTAAAAAACACCCAGAAAGACGCATTGTGGGGACAATAACAAAAAAGCAAGCATGAGAAACACTGGTTCCAGAAATAAGGTGAGGAAAAGCCTCAGAGGCTGAAAAGATAAACAATACTCCAATGATTTGCTGCAAAGGGGATCAAAGAAATGGGACAGCACGGGTAGACAAAGTGGGGTTAAGAGAAGCACCTCAGAAATATTTGATAATGACAATATACATATGGTGCTTATAACGTGCTCATTAGCAGCCACATACTGTTCCTGACCCTTTACAGATGGTACATGGATGAAAATCAGTTATTCCCTTTAACAACCCTGGGAGTGAGTCATTATCATCCGTGTTCTGTAGTTGGGTAAATGGAAGCACAGAGGGGTTAGGGAACTTGCCTACCCAGGATTTTGCAGCCAGGAAGAGTGGGACCTGAGATTTACACAAAGATAGTGTGGCTTCCCGAATCAACATTTTAGATTTATGGTAGATCCTTTAAAATTGTTTGACTTTGCTCTCTCTGTTTCCTACCCCAAAATACATACAACCACACATGCTCAAAAAACTAATATTTGGCATTTCACTCCTAAAATCTATCAGTCATTCTCTGCTGTGGCAAATTCCTCTAAGATATATTCCTGTCTCCTTCCCCTTTGGGTCCTTCTCTCTCTGGAGACCTTCTTCACTCTGCTTCAGCTTAGCAAACCCTAATTCTTAGGAATTTATCTCCAGAGCAATTCACGCTTGCCCATTCAAATTCAGCCAGGAAACGGGGTTGGGGGCGGAGAGGGCTGTCTCACCTTTCTCATTCTTAAAGTCCATCAAGACTTATCAAGGTGATCTCCTTCACAAAAGCTGCCCACTTGTAAAGGGGAATTAAAATATAGTGAAATTACAAACAAAGGGAATTAGTGTCTCCCCTGGAATGCAGAAAGGCAACCAGCCATTCTATTTGTTAAATTCTAATTTCTCTCACTACAGAACTATCTCCACCACCCCATCCCCTCACCCCCCATCCCCTCCACTCAGCCCCCCACCCCCATCTTGGGACATTTCCTCCTACAGACAGTGGCTTTGTTAACAGAGCCCAAAAGCAGTTTGGGGAAAATTTATGCGAAATGAAAAAATCCTTTGCCTTAATTAGATGAATGTTTCAGAGAAAACTATATTTGAAGATGTTAACTTTAAAAATAAAACCGCCAGTTATTTTCCCAGCAAAAGATGGGTTTATTCAAGATAACAGGGAATTATAATCCAAGACAAGCAACCTTCCGGAAAAGCATAGACAAGTAGGCCAAACAAAGCAGAGAAACACTACTTATAGAGGAAAGGAGGAGATCTGGAGAGGCTGTTGTAAACAAAAAGTCCATTGGGGTAAACTGGGAATTGGAAGTATAATGGCTTTTCACTGGCTGAGTTGTGACTGTCTCTCATTGGCTGGGCTGTTGTCGGGGAGGAGGAAAGACCTTCTTTCTGGTGCTGCCCCAGGAAAGAAGTATCCAGGGCAAGGTCTGTCTATTCCTGTTGGGTCTACAACTGGCAGAGTGTGAGCAACCCCACTGCGGACATCCTGACTCCAGTTGGTGAGGTCTCCCATTACTCATTTTCACAAAGACTACATTATTTGCATAATTGTCTTAATTCTTGACTTATCTGACAGGTTTATACCGAGTCAGAGGCAAAATGGTTTCATTCTGGTAGATGAGCCCTAACCAGCAGCTGTCATCTGTCCACGACAAAGTATTTTAATGAGACCCCACAAAACATTCCAGAAATGGGACATACCTCGTATTTGTCCTTATTGTCCGGCTCTTGGCTGTTGAAATCAAACACACCCAAAGTCAAACACCAACTTCAGAGGCAGTATACTCATCCCATAAGGAGAAGGAGAAATATTTTCTTTTTCCCTACAATTCCCTGTTTCTGAGCCCTTTCTGTTACCACGCAGAATGTCACTTCCTATCCCCTCTACTCTCACCCCTCACCCTTTCAAATTCTGTCCCCCTGGTAGCAATAGGCACCAACAGTAACTTTTTCCCCATGGCCCTAGCCTGAGCTTAGAATAACCACATGTAAAGAAAACGTTCAGTTCCTGGCCAAGGGCCATTCTCATCCTGGAGAATGCTAATGGTGCTACTTTCACATGGACTGTGGGATGTCTTGTTCTCGAACTGCACCTGTTCCCCCCCGTCCCCGTTTAGGAATCGTATTGAATAGGAATGTGCAGGAGTGACATAACTTTACGGATAGCCCTGAACCTACTCTCATGCCTCAACCTAAATCATTATGAGCTCATATCCACGGGTGGGACTGATGGCAAATTACTCGCAACCGATCTGGCCACCGTTTGCAGGTACACGGCAGTTCTTTCTTTGAGATCCACTCTGCAAAAGACTAGGAAGAGGGGGAAGTACACAGCCCCAAGAGAGAGGTTCGGTGAGTCCAAGTTATGAAAACGGGGCACGGGCAGGAAGTACCACGGCTAAGAATCTGAGAAACGCAGCCGGAGGAGGCCTGGGACCTGTACTTGAGGAACTTTACGACTTTAGAGACGTAAAACCTTTTTTGACCCCGGGGGTTGTTTGTTAAAAGAGATAATAATCTTATGTGCCTCACAGCACTGCTGTGAAAAATTACAAGTGACAGTACAAGGAAGCACAAGGCAAGGCCACATGGTGCTGGCTCTATCCAGGGATGTACAACCCACGGAGTCACAATCCTATGGGAGGGAAAGAGGAGCCTGGGTTGAAAGTTTTGCAAAATAGTTTCCATATTATTGATAAAGAAAACATTTCAATCCATTTGCACGTTGCACAGATGTTTTAATTTTTCAAATATGTAGCTGATTTTGCAATTATGTGAAGTTATTGCTTACGCTTTATTTATATGATGGGAAACCAATGTTTTGAGACAATAAAATGGTCCATATATCCTTGCATGTTATCTAGATGAGCCATGTGAAAGTATCCAGCTTTGAAATCTGTCCCAGATCCAAGCTATTTTGACTAAGTGTTTTGAAGTTAAATAGTGTGAAACTTATCCAAAAATCTTAGTACTCAGATAAATAGGTTTCTACAGGGTTTTAAATCGTTTGCTTTAAAAATTCTCTAATTTTTAGATAGTAGAAAAATGTTACAAAAATATTTTGCCTAAGAGGTCCGGTTCAAAAAAAAAAACCAGTTTGAAAACAAACAGCCTTGCACTGTCTTAAAAAGTCACTTCTGTGTTATAAAAACCACATGGAATGGATCCCAAATCAAATAATTTTAAGGAACCCATTCCAAAACCAGTATTTTGACAAACTTTCAAAATTTAACTATTGATGGCAATGACTCTCAAAAGTCCCAAGAAACCAGATGTAACTTTCCCGTTTTCAAACTTTACAAAATATCTTCTTCTTTTCTACTCCCGGTTTATTTTAGCTGTTGGCCTAGAGGACTCAAAACAGTGAATGTGAGTACAGTTCAGCAACTAAAAACATGCAGAGAAGAAAGGCACCATCGCGGGAGGAAGAACGAACCTGGTCTTGAGTGAAGCCCAGGTCTGGATTCCTCTTCCATGATCTATCATCTGTGGCATCTTGGCACTGTCCCCACCCAGTTCTGAACTGCAGTTTCTGTCTTAGATTGGGTTCCACCACAGAGCAGAGCATAAGCAAGGGCTTTTATGCAGGTATGCAGGTATTTGGGGACATGACCTAGGAGAAGGACTGGGAACTGGAGGAAGTACAGCAGGAAAGGAGGGAGAGTCATCACCAGGGGGTATTCTTGAGTTAGCCGCCACGGTGGACAACGGGCCCCAGAGTAGAGGGACCTTCTGGGGTCCGTGTTGAAGGTCCAAGGAACAAAAGAGGGGCTGGCTCTGGACAGGCTCCACCGTCCACCCCTCCACCCATCCACTCGCAGATCATGAGTATGAGTATGGGTTCCTGCAGACATCCCCAGCAGCTGTCTCGGGGAAGTCCTGAGGCAGTGGATATGCCAGAATATGCCACCTTAAAATCGGCTATTTTGGCATAAGGATTATTTTGAGCTGCCAGCCATTGAAAATGAAAAGATGCAGAAAGAAACCTTGTCAGTTGTCAGGGTTTTCCTTATCTGACTAAAAGCAGAAACTTCTGGGAAATGAGGCTGCCATGAGTTCCCTCTCAGGGGAGTGTCATGGCCATCAGGAAAACAGAAAGACCATCAGCACCTGCATAAGCAAACATTATCACAAACCTTCTTATCTCCAGCTCATTCTCCTAAAAATCTATTTGTCTTTTCTAGAGAAATCTATTTGTTCTTCCCAAAGAAGAACTCCTTCCCCTCTCCCCTTTCTCCTACTAAGTTAGGTCTCTAATCCTCTAACTTTAACCATGTAATGAGCTAGTTACTTCTTTTGTTAACTTTCACAGGCAAGTAACACTTTTCCTCCTGCTAATCTGTCTCTGTCAGTTTAACGAGCCGGCCTGCAGAAGAGGAAACGAAGAGGGCACGGGAAAAGTTCTTCCTCCCCAACAGCAGAAAGCAAGAGACGTGAGGTACAGTCTGGATGAGGTGTGGTCAGGCAAGCCACACCTATGCCAAGCTGGTTGCTGCATCAATGACTAGACTCAATGGTAGGCCCAGAGGACATGAGCACGAGAGGGGCCCAATGCGGTTTCCTCATCTATCCAGTGGGGGTTAAAAAACATTACAGGGGCTTTATTGGCAGAGCCTATGCTTCAGCATCTGCAATTTCTTGAACTAAAACCCCCTCTTTCCTCATCTGCCTGGTGGGTAATTCCTCATCATCCAATTCCTTATCGCTGCACTTTTTCCAGATCTAAAGTAAAAGGAGACTTTCTTCCCCATTCCCCACCTTCCTCCAGGTCCCTAAAAGCCACTCTGTCCTTCTCTCCAGCCCTGGCCCCATTCCTACTCTCTTCTCCTAGTGTGAAGGGGGAGTATGACACCAGAATGTCGGTATTAGGAAAAGCTCTCTCTTTCAGGCTAGCCTGACCCTTCCTCCTACTCTGAGGTGAGCACATCCAGGTCAGGGCCCAGGGCCTCCCTTCTGAAGATCAGTCCTGAGACTGGACAGCATGAGGCAGCCTTTGCCTCCCACAGAGACAGTGGGAGGGAAGGCAGAGCAACTGACCCCAGCCACAGGTCCAAACCAGTCTCTCATACCCTGTCACCAGCTCATAGATCTGATGTGCTGGTCTTCAGATGAGGCCCCAATCTATTTGGTCCCCCAGTTACCACACAAGCTCAACAAGAGGAGGAATTTTTATTTTGTTCACTGATGTATCCCAAGTGCCTGGATCAGAGCTTGGCACATAGGAAGGGCTCCGTATTTATTTGTTTAATGAATTAAGGAATCCACAGGGGGAAGGAGTGTGATTAGCAATCCAAAACCAAAATGCCCTCAATCATCCCTTCCAGACAGCAGTGGGCCCTCCTCCGTGATCCCTTAGCACCTCCCAGTACAGCACTTAACACATTATAACCATTCGATATGGAACCTGGCTCTCACGTTTGACTTGGAGCTTCCCAAGGGCAGAGATTTTATCTCCTATTTATCTTTATCTCCCAAAGGCCCAGCCTTCTGGGACTAACTCCTAGAAGGCACTCAAAAATAACAGCTGGATGGATGGCGAAGATAAGGAACACAATAATATTACATTTTAATTGTCTTCTTTCATTTTGAATGCCAAAGATGCTTTTGCTTTAAAGTTAGAACGTATGACTAATGAATCACTCCCAAGCTTGTTTGAGAACTCTGAACAGAAATGGAAAAAAACAAGATAAGCCAAAAGGGAAAGCCCAATGCAGTAAATGTAGACAGTGACTCTTGGCTCTTGAGCAACTGTTTTTGAAATCCAAGGAGCATGAGTATGAGTCAAGGGGAAGGGTGCAAAGTTCTTTGAGGATTTGCTAACATGTTATTAATACTACAATGCCAAGAAGGGAAAAAAGGACTCGAGGAAATAAGGACAGAAGCTGTTAAAGCTCGAAAGAAATACATGAATGGCAAATACATGGCACTGTGGCAAATAATTCCACGTCCTCCCCACCCCATGCCCTCACCCCACCCCTTCGTCCTGCCAGCCTTGGTAAACATCAATGGTCAATTAGATACAGCACTTGTTTCCACCAAGGGAAAGTCCTTCCCTAATAGGAGGGAGAAGAACTCTAACGGCTATTCCTGCCTCAGATCAAGAGTTCTAACACCTAGATGAACGTCAAACTCATCCGGTGTGTTCATCACCTCAGGCTGCCATAACAAAATACCACAGACAGGGGGCCTTAAACAACACGCTTTTCTCGCACGCGATTCTGGAGACTGGAAAGTCACAGATCGAGGTGCTGGTCAGGTAGGTTTCGTTCTGAGATGTCTTCTCTTGGCTCACACACAGCAAGCTCTCCCCAGCTGGGCTTGGTACAAGGTATGCTCTCAGGGATAGCTGGTCAATGCAAGAAAGAATCGACTCAGGTGGGGCAGTCCCAGACACCATGGTGCAACTCAGCGTACCCTGCAGTATCTAACGGAGAACACCTCTCTATGAAGTCCCGTGGCCCTCCAAGACAGTCATAAAGAAGACAGAGAACAATAGGGACAAGGCAATTCGTTCCTTTATTCATCTAAATGTCTTCATTAAAAAAAAAAAAAATTCCAAGATCATGGTTGTGTGTGTGCGAGACTGTGTTTTTTCTTTTACTAAATGAGAGTGTAGGACTGCGACTGTGGCGTGAAATGTGGCCAGTGCAGATTGAGATGTGCTGTAAGCTCAAAATACAGACCTAATTCAAAGACTTAGTATTTAAAAAAAAAAAAAAAAAAGTAAACGATCACATTGATATTTTTCTATTAATTGCATGTTAAAATTAAAATGCTTTGGGGGTGCCTGGGAGGCTCAGTTGGTTACGGTCTGACTTCGGCTCAGATGGTGACCTCTCGCGGTTTGTGGGTTCAAGGCCCATGTCGGGCTCTGTGCTGACAACGCAGAAGCTACTTGGGATTCTCTCTCTCTCTCCCTCTCACTCGCTCTCTCTGCCCCACCCCGGCTCACACACATGTATGCGCTTGCTCCTGCTCTCTTTCTCTCTCTCTCTCTCAAAAATAAACGCTTAAAATACTTTGAATATGTTGGGTTAATCAAAATATAATTTAAAATTTTTTAAGTCTTCCTGTGATGCTAATGATCAGCTAAGTCTGGCTCCAACTGGCAGTGAATACCAGATAAAGACTGGGCTCAGGAAAGAACACCAGGCACTGTGACAATCTGAATCGAGAAGCCTGAGTTGCCAAAAAAGCACTGTATTGGCACCACCCACCTCAGCAGTTAAAACTAGGATTTGTTGACACACGACTTTGTCACTAATGCTTGGTTACTAAAAACATTTATCATTAAGTTTTGAATATATACATATTAACTCACAATGAACCCAAGTCCTAAATGTAAAACCCAGAACTCCAAAACTCTTAGGAGAATAGGGCAAAAGCTTCACAATGTTGGACTTGGCAATGGTTTCTTGAATATGACACCAAACACACAAACAACAAAACAAAAAAATAGATAAATAGGACTTCATAAAAATTTTTAAATTTTGTGCATCAGAAGACTCTACCAACAGAGTAGAAAGGCAGCCGACAGAAAGGAAGAAAATATTTGCATATACAGAATACACGGAGAACTTCTAAAACTCAGCAACAAAAACACTAACAACCCAATTCAAAAATGGGCAAAGGACTTGAAAGGATATTTCTCTGAAGACGACGTACAGATTGCCGACAAGCGTATGAAAAGATGCCCAACATCACTAATCATTAGGGGGAAAAAACCAAAACCATGATGAATACCACTGTTAGGGTTGCCACTATGTTAAGGGGGGAAAAACCCAGAAAAACGACAGGTGTTGGCGAGGATGTGGAGAAATTGGGACCCTTGGGCACCGCTGGTGGGAATGTGAAAGGCGCAGCCACTGTGGAAAAGAGTATGGCGGATGCTCAAAAAATTAGAAATACAATTTTTTGATGCAGCAACTCCACTTCTGGGTATTTACCTCAAAAGAACTGAAAGCCGGGTCTCAGAGAGTGGTTTGCACACCCCTGTTCATAGCAACATTATGCACTGTAGCTAAAATGTGGAAACAACCCCAAATGTCCAGCTGAGTGGAAAGGCCAGATGTGGTATATACATACAATGGCGTATTATTCAGCTTTAAAAAGGAAGAAAATTCCGACACCTGCTACAACACGGATGTACTTTGAGGACATTATGGTAAGTGAAATAAGCCAGACACAGAAAGACAAATACTTACATGATGTACTTCAAGTAGTCAAATATAGAGACAGAAGGTAGAATGGTGATTGCCAGGGGCTGGGGGATGAGGGATGGGGCACTAGCGTTTGGTGAGTCCCGAATTTCAGTTTTACAAGACGAAAAGATTCCTGGAGACGGACAGTGGTGACGGTTGCACAACATGACGAATGTATTTAATACACTGAACTGTACGCTTAAAAATGGTTACAATGGTAAATTTTATGTCATGTGTATTTTACCACCATACAAAACTGCGTTTGAGAATTATAGTTTTCTTTACATCAAATAAACATATTCAGGGATACCTCCTTGTTATATCCAACATCATTTTCTCACTCACATACCAATATCCTTGCTTTTTTTCCTTTTTCATAGCAGCTTCTTACTTGAGAACGGTTTTAGATTTACAGAGAATTGAAAAGATAAGAGTGGAGAGTTCTCGCATGTCTCCACAGTGTGGTATATTTGTCACAGTTAATGACCCCATGTTGATATATTATTATTATTAACTAAAGTCCATACTTTACTCAGATTTCCTTCGTCTTCCATTATGTCCTCTTTTTGTTCCAGGATCCTATCAAGGGTAGCATATCAGTTTTAGTCATGTCCCCTTAGGCTCCTCTTGACTATGAAAGCTTCTCAGGCTTTCCTTGTTTTTGATAACTATAATAGTTTTAGCAAAAGCTAATCATGTGTCCTGTAGATCAAAACTAGGATTTTTGTGGTGGTTTTAGACTGAGGCTGTAAGTCTGGGGGAGGAAACTAGAGAGCTCAAGTGCCTTCCTCAGCGCAAATCAGCAAGGGTTCCTTTGTCAACTTGACTTATCACTGATGACGTTGACCTTGATTACCTGGCTGTGATGGCATCTGTCAGGTTTCGCCATTGTAAAATTCCTCCTTTTCCCAAATGCAGTCTTTGGAAGGAAGTCACTGTGCACAACACACATGGAAGGAAGGCGGAGACAAATGTCATGATGCCCATTTCACAGAAAAAAAAAAGTAGGTGAAAGGTGAAGTTATTTTCCCAAGGTTTCAAAGTTAGTAATTTGCAAAGCCGGGATCTAAAAAACAGAGGCTCGGTCCACAGGTTTTCCTCATGGTCTTCAGAAAAGTCGGCAGAAACTCACCTATAACAGAATTCACCGTAGAATTTCACCATATTCCTTCAATGCCATTGTCTTAGAAAAGAGCACAGGCTACCAGATACAGTTCCATTGCTCAGTCTACCCTGAAGCGTCATGTGGCCTGGGATCCTGAATACCTCTAGCCTTTAGCTGAGTCCTCCAGGAAACAAAACACCACCAGGTTTAGGAACCGAGATTCCAATGTCTGAATCCAGCCAAGCCATTCAGCTGGGTTACCTTGGGGAAATACCTTGCTGTCTCAAACATTTGGCTTCTCATCTATAAAACAGTGGCAGTAACTACAAAATGTCGGTCCAGAAATTCATGTGAAGGAAGGACTCTAATTTTACTTTCTGTAACTCAGCTTAATCTCTATCTTGAGCTCTGTTGAGATCTGAACAGCAGACTTTACCGCCATCAGTCCAGTGTCTTTGGCCCAGACGCCCCCCCGCCCCCCCCCCCCCCGCCCAAGATGCAATCTTCCTTCCTTGTCTGGGGATCTCTCCACAACTTTGTTGACACATGTGGGTGCCTGGAATCATTCTCCTGCTCCCAGGCCACACTGGAGCCTGGAAAACATTAAGACCACCAAAGGTGCCACGGCTCCTCTCTCATTCCCTTCTCTCTGTCTCTCTCTCGGACCCGGGTCCGGAGAACCTGCTTAGACTCTGCACCATCCCTCTAGGGTTCTTTCCCCTTCCTGGGCCTATCTCCTGGCTAGGGCTCCACCAACATCCATACTCTTTTCAGTTCCTCTAAACCCATTCCCCTAAGTCCAGGACAGCTATTCTTGGAGGAGAACCTACCCAGGAGGAGGAATAATGCTTTGTACTCACTTAGGAGGTTCCCCCCACCAAACTTTTATCTCCGCCTTGAAATGCTTAGACCCTTCTAAGCATACAGGCTTTTAAAATATAAGGGCCAGAAAAATTCTCATTTGGTCAACATATATGATGGATTTGTTATTTTCAATGAATTAATAAAAAGTTTTAGTAACTATGCTTCATTATTCAGTTAGAGCTTCCAATATGATACATATCAGTAGCTATAGCCCAATAAATAAAAGTTCTTCAGAAATCCCAGGAAATGCTAACAGTATAAAGAGGTCTTACGACCAACACGTTTGGCTAAACCACTGATTCAGCCCAAGCCCACAGCTATTTTTCTGAGCATCTGTTATATTCCAAATAGTGGATACTTTATACCCACAGCTGGAGTATAAAGAAGAAAAGTCACAGCCTTTGTCCTCAAGCAGTTCACACCGAGAGGAAGAAATGTTGAATCATATTAGACAGTCACTGTAGATTTCTTCATCTGAACACTGACATGAGGGTAACTCTGGAAACACAGAGCAGGTGCCGCGCTTAACTCAGATGACGTGTCACTGTTTCTCCGAGACTACCCCTGACTCCCTGCACGGAATGAAAAAGGGGAAAGCAAAATCACACAGGGACACAAGGCAGGAAAAGGCGGTCCAGGCTGAGGGAGTTACACGTTCACACAACCGGAGGCCAGAGAGAGCCGCTGTGCTCCAGGGGTGTTTAACATGGCTGGTGTGCGGACCACACAGAATTGGTGAACGGGGAGCCTGGATGCCCAAAGTAACAGAAAATAAACAGGCGTTGCAAAAGCTCTCAATGTTTTCCTATTATTAGCAGGTGATAGTAGTTAGCTTCTCCTTGTCACAGAGGAAACAAGCACGGATGACTCAGCAGAGATGACTCATCGAAAGAGAAGCGGTGGGTGAAGTCTTTGTCAGGCTCTCCGAGCTACACCCACGTGGTGCCTCCCCTTGCAAGATCAGTTCTCCACGGCGAGTCGTTTTTGTATTTTTATATTCAAACAAACGCAAACAGTACGGCCCAGGATACACAGTGCATGTGAACTGCTGGGACAAAGCATTAACACTTAAGGAAACTTTCCGTTTGCAGCGGGCTGCTTGAGGTCGTGCGGCACATTTATAAGATTCGGTTATCATGAGGACGTGCGTGGAGAAGTTTGCCGAGCACGGTGAGAATGCTAGCCAGTCATTTGCCCTCTGCAAAAGCCAACAAAGCTCTAGAAAGGATAATATCCTGGGAAATGTAGTTTCAGCTTCTCACCCTTTCAGGTCATTCTTCCATGAGGCCCTCAAGCCAAGTTCATTTTTTTATTTAGGCTTCGGTTTGTGTTTTGTGTGGGAGGCAGCTTCTGAAAGGGCCCCCAGGGATCCCTCCTCTTGGGGTTCACAGCCGTGTGTAATCCCCTCCCCTTGAGTGTGGGCTGTACCTCTCAGCTTGCTTCTAACAAATAGAAGGTGGTCACACAGACGGATGCCACTTGGAACGTTCAGTTACAAAAGGCTCTGACTCCTCTCATACCCTCGTCCTCTCTAGCCCTCTCCCCTGTTCACTCTGATGAACCCCATTTCCACCACTGTGAGCTTCCCTGTGGACAGCCTCACCTGGCGAGGAACTCATGGCAGCCTCCAGCCAATAGCCACTGGGAAACTGAGGCTCTTGGTGCGGTAGCCCTGCAAAAAAAAAACCCCTGAAGATGGCTCACAATCACATGGAAACATCCCTCCCCGGCTGGGTTTTGAAACAGCAGCAGCCCAGATGAGACCTTGATGATAGTCACTGACAGACCTTGAGCCATAACTTTTGTTATGGTATAAATTGATAGAATTTAATAAAAGACCAAAACATTCTGTGTTTTGCCAGGCTGAGAGTGTTCCAGAGACGGCAGAGGTCAGGACTGGAAAATCCATTTGCCAGAAAAAATGTCCGCGTCCATTGTCTTCCTCCAAGGCACGCTTTTGACGTGCTCTCTCCAATTACCTACTTCTGTAATTACACAAAGCCAACAAAGCCGTATGTTTAAGTGCCTCTAATCCAAGAGCTGCTATAGCCACCTGGGTTCTCTAATCTCCCTTCTTTTGCCTTCAAAAATTCAATAAACACGTTACCACTTGTCAAAGCTGACATCCTCCCCCATGGCGAGAAAGGTTCTGCACTCAAAGGAGATTTTTATGTCTTTGTTTTTCCTATTCGACTTCCTATCCTTCTTCTGATATTTACTCTTCCTGTCAATGCCTGTATCAGAGTATGGACTAATAAATAGCGTTTGCCTTATACCTCTGCTTTTCTGTGAGGATTTCCAAATTTAGGCTGGATCTGGGTATGACAGGCAAGCTGGATGGTGGCCCTGTGACAGCAGACATTGGATTCAAAATTACATGGTCCTCGGGGTTAGCCAGCCAGCCTTCCTTCCAACCAACACGGGCCCCAGAACTGTTCCTAGAGGCTGTGTTAGCCCGAGTCCTTTGAGAATCAGACTCCCAATGTGAGATTAAACATCTGAGGACTCGGGAGGGAAATCATCTGTGAGAGCAAACAGGGAGGGAGTCAGAAGAGGCTGGGAGAGCCACCAGACTGTGATGTGAGTCTGGTCCTGAGTGAAGGAGGCAGGGAGGGAAGGTCGGGTGGAAGCCCAAGGAGGATTCTTCAAAGCTGTCAGGAAGTCTTCAAGCCAAAGTCAGCTGTCAGAGTAGTCGGTTTCCCAGGACCAGGTCTGCCATGAGGGTCACCGGCTGGGAGAAGGACATGTGACATCGGCACACTCACAGGATTTCAGGGGCAGCAGCCGGAGCCCTTGGTCACTTTCACCCCTCTGTGGTAAGAGGTCTGCAAGGAGCACTCCCAGGGCCCCCGCAGGGGCATATGACAACGAAAATCTGGGTGTGGTAGGGCAGGGGGTTATTCTGGAATGGTAACATCTCTCTAACTGCTAACCCTCGTGGCTTTTCTTCTTTGTCTTTATTGACAAAATCTTTACACTGTCACCAAAGGGGCAGAACTGTGGCATGTTCATGACTTAGGTAGCTCATGTTCCGTGTCAGCATGCTTCCCACTCGTTCATTCATTCATTGATGTCTTCTTTTATTCCTTCAGCAATACTTTTGAGAGTCTGTTCGGGCCCCTAGAGAATCGATGCTAAATAAGTCATCCCTGGAAATATCTTGTTTTAGGGAAGATGGATGTGTGAACCAAAAAAAACATGAAGACACAAATTTCTGACTATAATAACACTTCAAGGCAAATGAAACAGGATAATGCGACAAAGAACGACTTTTGGGGAGTGGGAAGGGAAACCTATTATGTCCCATCATGCTTTCTGTTACCTTCTTTTCTTGTCTCTCAGACTCTATTTTGGAACGTTGAGGTGGGGCATGGAAACTGCCTCCGGTTTGTTTTCTTCCTGGCATAAACACTGGCTTGGACTCTTCCCTCCAATTTCTGCCTTTTTCTAACAATGTTATTTCTGGCAAGTCATATTCCTGAAATACCGTGAGCCTCCTTGTACATCTCTCTATCCACAGGGGAGAGGGTTGGTCCTGCAGTGATGAATGCACATTTCTTCTAGGCTAGTAACTCCTCTTAATTTGTTTTGGACCATCCCTACTTTTCCGTTCACCAACTAATCCCGAACAAGGGTCAAACAAGTCACGTGAGAGAAAAGCCCACCAGGCCACACTCAGTTCTGGGAACACCAGGCCCTCCCCTAATTAATCACAATGGCTGAGCATGAGCCACACAACTGGCTGAGGAGGAAGCGTGTGGGGGCAAGAGTACCGGGCCGGATGTCAGAAGACCTGCCTTTGGCCCCAGATCTACCCCTAACGAAATGTGCCATCTCAATCAACACCTTCCTCTCTGGTTCCTGGCACACGATAAGTATATAATACATACTGCTGAATGAAGACAGCAGGATCTTAAGCTATCACTTTCCATATCAGCTGGAGTATAGATTAAGGAGCCATAACAAAGAGACCCCCAAATGCAGTGACTTAAGCAAGAGAGGGGTTCATGTCTCTTTCATACAACAGAATAGTGGTAAGAAGGGGAGATTGGCCCCTCGGCTCTATGAGGTTATCCTGGGGCCCGGGGTTCCTTCTTTTTTCCTCTGGACCCTCTCAGGGTGGTGCTGCATGTTCTGTGCCGGTTCAGCAGTATCACATGTAGGCAACTGTCAGAGGGAAGAGGGGAAGAGACGGGGAAGAAGCAATTTCCTCTTAGGGGAGTGCTGTGGAAATTACACAGTTCTGTTCCCATTCTATCAGCAAGACTCTGGCCACATGGCCACGACAAACTTCCAGGGAAGCTGAGAAATATGGGCTCCAGCTGACCTGAGAGCACCCATGGAGCAGGGGTGGCAGGGGGAGTCCCTTACTAAATGGGGAATGAAAGAGGACAGACAGGCTTGGACATTTAGTAGTCTCTGCCAAGCCTGTGACAAGATTCCATTCTCGTGTCCATGATTCTGCTAAAGAATGATTGTTACTGGCATGCTATCTCTTTATCTTATTTTGCTTTTCTTCCCCAGAATTTTTCACTGGCCTAAACCCAATGACTTTGAACATGTGTGTTTTAATATGGGGTCCATGGCTCCTATAGACCCTAGAAGAGTCTTAAAATTTTTTGAGGATTTTTTTAAATTGGGGGTTTTTCCTTCTGATCATGGTGTTAAAACTGAATGTTGCCATTTTGTGCATCATTCTTATGATCCCATATAATCAAATCATGCCATGGGATCTCAATGGCCTTGTTGGTTCCAGTGGCACAGATACAGACTTAGCATAGAAATGTTGGGTTTGCCCCAAATTAAGTCCAAATAAATTAATAGTAGACTTCACAAAGGGAGTTTCCAGAGCAGTCCAAATAGAGAGAAATGATGGAAAATTGGATCATCACATGGCACCCGGTAGGATACACATGCCAAAAGAATTAATGAGGCAGTGGTCAATATCATGTTCTCCTTTGAGAGATAATTTGGTTTCAGCAAAACAACATCATCCTTCCCATTAAATTAATGTTGTTAAATAGCATCACATTGGCTTTTTAGTTTTGTTTGAATTTAACTTGTATTGAATGGAGTTACAATTGACCTCTGAACAACATGGGTTTGAACTGTGTGGATCCACTCATATGTGGATTATACGTGTGTGTGTGTGTGTACGTGTGTGTGTGTGTGTGTGTGTGTATACACCTATATGTGGATTATATGTGTGTGTGTGTGTATGTATATATATATATATATACATATATATATATAATGTAGTACAGTACTGTAAATGTATTTTCTCTTACGATTTTCTTAATAATACTTTTTCTCTAGCTTACTTCTTGTAAGATTACAGTATACAAGGTATATCACATACAAAATATATGTAAATCCACTGTTTAGGTTATCAGCAAGGCTTCCGATCGATAGCAGACTGTTAGTAGTTAAGTTTGGGGGGGAGTCAAAAGTTATACAAGGATTTTCAACTGCATGGATGGTCAGTGCCCCTAAGCCCTGCATTGTTCAAGGGTCAACTGTATATTGAACTCAATTCAATTGCTTAATTTAACTTGACTTGGGTTTTAAACAGATATCAGAGCTGTAATGACAAGCTTGAAAGTAACATCATAATCAAACAATTGTAGTATATACACTGGGAAGGAAGTGGAAGTTGTTCTCTTCTTTTAAAGGGGCCCACACATCACTAAAGTTTAAAGAGCAGAGTTATCATGAATGGTTCTAAAGGATTATGAGAAGTTATCCTCCCTGAGAGTGATTTTCTCCCCTGGACTATGATTCCAGCAGACCCTAAAACATTTCTGCCCAGCTGACAGTTACTTTAGATTTTGTTCAAGTGCACCACTCAACCTAGATGGCCGCTCTGTTGTCACCAACTTCAGGAGAATAAACGTGGAATGTTCTAGCATCTGCAGCATTTCCTAAACCAAAGGAATTTTGCCCAAGAGGGTGGGTAGGTTACTCTCTGCTGCTAAGTTCCTGCTGGGGTAGTTGATTTCTGCTCCCTGAAAGGACAAGGAAGTGAAAAGTTCCTTCTCTTCCGCCCGCCTAACCCATGCCTGCAGTTTCGAGGGTAACTATATGACAAGGGCAATAAACATTCCACCCCCCTGAGGCAATGGAGTAGAAAATGACATATATAGGGGCTGGGTAGCAGTGCATGCATCAGTCTATCTGGTGCTTGGAGATCCTCTGGGATGAGAGGCGCTATATAACTGTAAGTTATGGGGACGCTTAATCAACTATTCTCCCACCGACTTGTGTTCCGTCCGTGATTTACTGGCACCTCTGTTTACCTACAGGATAATGGTCCTGGTGGAAGAGAGTATGAGGAAATAAATGACTTGGTGGGTGATTAATTGTCCTGGCGCAGCACAGAGTCCAGTACCAGGATCATTATTTCTATTGTATGACAAGAAAGAAAGAAGGAGCAGTGAAGCCGTGTGCATAAATAACAGGGGAAGGATTTCCTCGCTGCTCAGGAAAATTCTGCTCTCCCATTCTTTTCAGAACTGAAGGGGCCTATTCCACAGTCCGAACTCTCATCTCTTCCCTGAGCCTTCAGACGTGATCTCTGCTAATTGCTCTAGTCGGGAGCTAGGGAAGTTCTGGCGACGGCTCCCATCCCGTTCACCCCAAGCACAGGAGCAGCACGGCACTGCAACTTGGCCCTTTCTGGAGCTCGCCCATACAGACGGTCTCTTAGGAGGCAGCTCTGGGCTCTGAGAATAAGAGGCAGTAGGGAAGCTGATAAATTTGGATTGAATGAACGCTATGCGCAAAGACAGTACAATAGGAGGAAAGCTCCGGACACATAAGGGTAGCAGCTTCTGGCATCTTAGTTAATGAAACGGAGCATTTAATCCAGTTGTTCAAAACCCCACTACGTGTTAGAAACACTCTACTTAGGAGCCTTAAAAAAAAAAAAAAAAAAAAAAAACTACCAATGCCGGGTCTCACCCTTGACCCATGAAAGCAGAAGTTCCAGGAGGGAAGTCTGGCATCTAACCTTCATACAGCGCTGATTTAATGGAAATGGGATTCCTAAGCCTTGGACGTAACTCTTTGGGAGCCGTGGGACATTGATTTCATTAGGGAGTCCCTCATTAGCCTAAAGAGAACATCAGGGGAGAACAACATACAAGCCGCTGAACGTTCCAGCTGCAACATTACCGCTTCCAATTGGGGAAAATAAATCACTACAGAAGGACAGCGCCTCATTTTAACTAGTCTGGGTTTTAATAGCCCATCAGCTCCGCTTTAAATGCTTTTGCGCATTTGGCCTTAAGCAGAGCACTTGGATTCAACCTTGACATTTACCATAATTAAACAAAGAGGATTTTTCTCATTAAATATTATTTTTGTTTCTTGGACCATGAACTGAATTGTGAATGAGATCCCATTTCAGTCGATGCCACGGCATGACCCTCCATTCTCCACAGCCGTTAGCAGCTACAAGCCCCAGTGTGCCCTCAGCTGCGGCATGAGAGAGCCTGGCATTTCCTGTGGGCTCTCTTTTTAGCTACTGACAAATGTCACAGAGGCCAGCGTCATCCACAGGGAGAATGGGTAGGGTGCCAGGGGGAGGCAGACAGCCCCACCCCAATTCTCATAGATATGATCTTTAACTCCCTGGAATCCTCACCCACTAGACGGGGAAGGTCACTTTTGGCACTATCTGCCAAGTGCGTGTTGAAACCGTCTGTTCCTTCCTCATCCACAGCAGTGAGACTCTGGCACTTTTTTATTTTGTCAAGTATTACCTCAATTCCCTGCCATGACTGACTGGACCAGAAGTGGGCAGCACACCCAAGTTGGTTTCATCCAAGTTCCTCCAGGAATTGGAAATGGAATCAAGAAAAAGAGAGGATGATTTTGGTTGGATAACTGGACTTGTATGATGGATACGTTGCAGTTGCCACAGGGGTCAAGAGGCAGAGGAAGCAAGGCTTCAGGGAATAAGAATGGAACCGAGGAGATCAGAAGCAAGAGACCCAGGAAGAGTCCAGCTTGTGTTCTAGTCCTAGACATTTCTCCCAAGGCTCCATTTTGTTCCTGTTGTTGGCTTCAAAAGAAATTCCTGTGTCTTTATAATAAAGCAGGTGGAGAAACGTCCCTTGCCTACCCCTTCCTTAATATCGTTTACCTTCCCACTTTTCTTCATGTGGTGTTCCAGGGGCCAAGTCAGCCATTTGTAACTGAAATCCATGCAATCCCTAACTCTCTGGAAACTGCACCCACTGAGAACGGGTTTTGGTAACATCTCCCCAGCTCATGATGAACCCATTAACTCCCTTGTGATGGTTAATTTTATGTGTCAACTCAGCTTCTGCCCAGATATTTGGCTAGGCATGATTCTGGATGTTTCTGTGAAGGAGTTTTTTGAATAAAATTAACATTTAAATCAGTGGACTTTGAGGAAAGCAGATCACCCTTCACAATGCAGATGGGCCTCATCCAATCAGTTGAAGGTCTTAATAGAACAAAGACTGGACACCCCAAGCAAAAAGGGATTCAGCCAGAAGATTACTAGGGACTCAGACTACAACTCTTCCCTGGGTCTCCAGGTTGCTCGGCTGTCCCATCAGATTTCAGATTCACCAAGGCTCCATATTCACAAGAGTCAATTCTTTAAAATCAACCCATCTCTCTCTCCCTTCCATGCTCCTCTCCCTCTGTCCCTCTCCCTCTCCCTCTCCCTGTCCTCTCTTTCTCTCTCTTTATTCATTCACTCACTCATTCATTCATTCATTCATTCATTCACACATCCTGTTTCCTGTTGCTTCTGTATCTTCCAGAAAACCCTAATATATCCCTCTTCATCCATAGAAGGATGCCTCTGGCTATTACTATTAGTACTTCCTCCCTTGTCAACTTGCAATATTTTAGCACTGATATTAACAGGTGATAGGGAGGTAGTGTGGCAAAGGAGAATGGACACTGGACCCAATTCAACGAATCAGTGGTGTAATCTTGGGCAAATCACTTTACTGGTCTGGGCCTCTCCTAGGTTACAGTAGAAGATTCCTAAGGGTCTTCCTAATTTCAAAATCCACAAAAGGTACCATAACATCTCACACAACAATTTTAGGTGGCAATCTCCCTTTTTCTGTGTACTTCCCCTTGCTGGAAATCTTGTTTCTTTCCCTGTAGTCCTTCTGCCATTTTGGAACTGGAGAGGGAGAGAAAGGCCAGACGAAAGGGAGAAAGAATGATAAAGAGACAGTTCCAGCCAGACACAAGGGGAGAGTAGAGGGTACTTCCAGTAGAGGGGGGAGCTGCACAGAGGGGTGAACAGAGATGGATAGGCAAGTGAGACCTGGAGCCCTGACCCCTTCCCCCACCCCATCCAGGTCTAAAGCTCCAAGCTGGGGTGGGTGTGAGTGCTCACTGGGACACCAAGGCGGGTCTGGAGAAATCTAGGCAGGTGATAGCCGGTGCTCTGCTTCCCCAAGTACCACCGGGACAGTCACAAGCCTGTAAGGGAAACTTGCATTTCCAAAGAGTTCTGTGCACATCAAAGGTGGGTACCACGTGGCAGCGTGGACAGAGGTGGCTGCCTGTATAGACAGGGACCGGGACAGCCCCACCCCCAACCCCTCTTCAAGTGTCTCCTGGCTTCGACAGAGCACAGAAAAGATCTGGAGAGTTCTCAGGAGCCTGTGAAAGGGGTGGTAGAGGTAGCTAAGAGTTAAGATGTGAGAAGCCTGCCTGCAAAGATTCGCTAAGACACATGGTGGAGAAAGCTGCAACTTTCAGGGAGGTCTGACCAGGTCTGGGGCCCTGAAGGAAGATAAGGAGCAAGTCTCAGAGAACCAGCAAAGCGAGCAAACTCCCAGGGAGTTTTGTTTGTGGGTTTTCCCTAACTCTATTTTAAAATATTTTTTAATGTTTATTTATTTTTGAGAGAGAGAGAGAGGCACAGTAGCAGACGTATTAAATGCATTTCATTTAACTCTTACAATAGGTACAGCACAAGCAGGGGAGGGGCAGAGAGAGAGGGAGACACAGAATCCGAAGCAGGCCACAGGCTCTGAGCTGTCAGCACAGAGCCCGACGCGGGGCTTGAACTCACGGGCTGTGAGATCGTGACCTGAGCCAAAGTCAGACACTTAACCGACTGAGCCACCCAGGTGTCCAGTTTTCCCTTACTCCTATAGGGCTTTGGAGTAGGAGATCGATCATTAAAATAAAGGACGTGAAAAAAAATAAAAAATAAAGGACGTTTCTTTCTGGTTTTGTACATCTGAGCTGTTGTGCATAAAGTCTGGCCGCCCTACAGCTGCAACAGAGAATCCAGAGGAGGGAGGTCTTTCTTGCCTCCATGCCTTGGAAGGAGACATATCCACCTCCCCACTCACCTTGTACCACCCCATAGGGAGAGACAGAGAAAGAAGGAACAGTCCCAAGGACGCCAGTCACCGTAGCATGTGATTCCTTGTCCCTAAGGAGCCATCGTTAGTATAACACGGTAGTCAGAAACATGAGGGCGATATTTAGAAAGATGGTCTGAATCTCTCCTCTGTCAACTACAGCAGGTTGCAGAAAGATCTGAGAGAGGCACCAGGACACTAGTTTGTGGGGGAAGGAGCTTAGCCTGGACATGGTCTTTCCCAGCTGTTGAGAGACCGGCTCAGGGGTTCGACCGGGACAGCGTGCCCTTGCTATTTCTGTCAGCACACTTACCTGTTACACTAGGGCACTCCAAGAGCTGTTCGAGATAGGGTTTTCAGAAAGGAAAGGAGGAAGACTGGAGAGTTGCCAGTGGGAACTAAAAGTGGGTGCACACAGCTCCGGAGCAGCCTGGGGGGCTGACTGTCCCAGTGAGCTCAGCTCCGCTCATTCCATTGTCAGTATATCCTACACCAACCTCTCATCCCTTCAGCCCGGTCCTACTGGCCCGTGGCTTTTCAGACCAGACCCATGGGTTCCTGGAGAGTTCTCTGAAAGTGGTATTAGTTCCTACACTGTCTCTGGCTACGTAGTTGCTAAAAAGGCAATCGTTAAAACCCAACTGCCTTTTTCAACCACATCTCTACCACCCTAGCTGTTTCCATCTTCACTCGCTGCTGCACAGATCCATGGCATGGCTTGAATCATGGCTCCTGCCATCAGGTCCGCAAATCTGGCTTTCATGTGTCTGTCACCATTGTGCACCTGCAGTGTGCTGGGCACAGGAGCAGACAATGTAGATGCATTTCATTTAACTCTTACAATAGGTACGTGCATTGTGTATGATGAGCCCCATCTGATAGGAGAAATACAGGTGGAGAAGGGAAAAATTACCTCCCCAAGGTTTCAAAGTGAGTAATTTGCAAATCCATGAGTGAAAAACCCAGGTCTATCTTTAAGCAGAGCACGGGCACCACTATGGTGCACCGCTTCCTTGTGTCTGCTGTAACCACAAAGCCGAAGCCTCCTGTGGCCACACACCAATGCCTCTCCACCCTGCTGCTGCTGCTGTTGCTACGGAACGAGAGCCTCCGTACGGCTCTGATTTATCACTGTCGTTGTTGTGGGAAGAAAATGATTTCTGGATTAAGTGCTAACTGGAAAAACCTCACCCACCCCTGGAGACCCTTCATTTCCTGTGTCCCGTTATCAGTTGCATCAACAATAGTGAAAATGTGTCCGTGTCTGTGTCTATGTTCAACATACCCGCCTTCGGGTCGTCCAAGAAAAAGATGAACTAGATGTCTGAATGTTTATATGCGGGTGCATATTACACTCCACTGCTGTCTCCGGAGACTTGTCCAAATATCAGCTATCACGCAAAAAATGACTTAACCAGACTCTAAGTGCAAAACCAGCAAATGCTTTCCAGGATTCTATCAGTATTTCTTAAACATCCAAATTGTTGGACACTTTATAGCTGCTCCATAAGGATGGTGAAAGCCTTTTGTCTTGTGCGTCCTACTCCCTCATGTATATTGCTAGTTTGAACCTTTTCTTTCAGAACAGTGCCCTGGTTTTGTCCCTACTCAGCATTCCCCTGCTTGTCACTGGTTCTTTCTCGATTTCCCTCAGGTAGTTACTGCTAAAGTCCTGAGGCGTTAATTGATCATGGCTTTCTCCCCCCCAAGTTCTGAAGAAATTGAGAAAAGTACAAAGGAGTCAGAAGGAGATCCTAACAATAGGTGTATGGCTGGCTACCCAGACTGGTGCATGGGGACTGACCTTGAGGCCTGAATGAGTTTTCTACACCTTCCTCTCTGAATTACACTTAACCATCTCTTCACAGTCACAGAAGCTGGACAACGGTAGGCCTCTCCCCTCAAGGGCAGAGCTGGCCCCAGTAGGCTCACCACATGAAAAGGCAGGAACAGAAGAATGTATGCCAGCTTCAGGCCATCGAGCCTGAGAAAGGCAGCCATAGAGAGTGTGGAAGGTTGAAAAATATGGCTACAAATTCCTCCCACCCGTGAACGCATGTGCCCTTGCAATATGGGGTCACTCCGGCTCCCATCAAGAAACAGACTTTATTTCTCGACTCTTCTTTTGAATCTAGACTGCCCTTATGACTTGTTTTGGCCAATGGAAAGTAGTGCAATGCCATTATGCAATTTCTGAGCCAGGGCCAAAAAAGACCTCTGCATTCTCCCTCCTGGAACCCAGCTGCCAAGTGGGGAAGCCTAAGCTAGCTTTCGCCCAGGATGAAAACCAGCGTACCCCAGCTGGAAGCTTGGGTAACTGGTGAACCTGTGAATGACATCCGTCAGGAGCAGCCAACACCCAATCAACGTGCCAACTGACCATAGCACATGAGTGAACCCAATGACACCACAGAGAACAGAGAATAACAATTTTAAGTCAGTCCAGCAAATAAACTTATGGTGAAAAAAGAGCAAGCTCATTAATTCCTAATTCAGCCTCACCAATCAGATAAGTCTCTCTGGTAGAAGAGTAGTGTGGCTCTAATATGGATTTGTCTGGAAACATGATGGGTGGCGTAATATTCCCACCACAAGTGACAGATCCTGCTCTTATGGTGTGCACTGTAGCCCTCCACAAACACAGTGCGGGTACGCTTTATTTGTTTATTTTTTAAATGTTTATTTATATTGAAGAGGGCACCTGTTGGGATGAGCACTGGGTGTTGTATGGAAACCAATCTGACAATAAATTTCATATTTAAAAAATGTTTGTTTATTTTTGAGAGAGAGGGAGAGAGAGAGAGAGAGAGAGAGAGAGAGAACGAGCAGGGCAGGGGCAGAGAGAGGGAGACACAGAATCTGAGCAGGCTCCAGGCTCTGAGCTGTCAGCACAGAGCCTGACGCGGGGCTCGAACTTGTGAACCTCAAGATCATGACCTGAGCCAAAATGGGAAGCTTAACCGACTGAGCCACGCAGGTGCCCCATGATGGTACTCTTTAAACACTGACCTTTACTCAAGGAGCTAACGAACAGTAGTGTATTTGTTTCCTATTGATGCTGTAACAAATTAGCACAAACTTGGCGGCTTAAAATGGAACAGATTTATGAGCCTACAGTTCTACAGGTCAGCAGTCTGAAGTGGGTCTCACTTGGCTAAAATCAAGGTACCAACAGCACTGCATTCCTTCCAGATACTCAAGGGGGGAAGGTTCCTTGTGTTTTCCAGCTGCTAGAGGCTGCCCTCTTCTCTTGGCTTATGACCCCCTTGCACCTTTAAAGCCAACAGTGGCTTGTTGAGTGTTTCTCACTGACTGACCCTTCAACCTCCCTATACCACACTTCAGGACACTTCTGATACATGGAGCCCACCAGGATAACCCAGGATGTTCTCCCTGTTTTACAATCGTGTGAGCAGCAACCTTAATTCCATCCATAGCCTTGATTTCCCTTTGCTGTGTAACAAGCATATTCACCTGGGACACCCCTATGGAGCAGGGCAGGGGGATGGCATTATTCCATCACACAAATAACAAGCACGGAAGAGCATTGTGCTTATCAGTAAGGATTAACACTCAGTTCTCTGCTTGCACCTCTCCTAACAGTTTCAAAATACTCTAAAAGTAGAGTAATAAGAAGTCATATTTTTATGACATCTTTGGGGTTGATCATGTAGGACAGAAATGGAACCTTGTTGAAAACAAAATACATTTTATCTCTTGCTGCACTCTAATAGTCCTGTGAAGGCCAAGTTGACAAATGGCCCAGCTTCCCTCTCAATCACGTTGCCAATAACAACATTGGAATGTTGCTTGGGGACTTCAGGCTGGACCCTGTCAACAAGACAGGCCTCACTGAGTAAGAGGCAATCTGTCTCGGTCTGTCAGATGCTACAAGGTTTCTGATGGCAATGACTGGGAGAGTGCTCCACTCCCCCTGTCTCTGATGGTCTAGGAATGGTGGGAGAGAAGGAACACAGCAGGCTTCCCTGCCAGAAGCCAAAGAAGAAGATGGATACATTAAAGAGCACAGAACTTTTCTGCCTTCTTGGCCACTTCCATCTTGTCACTGAATGCCACAGGGATGATTACAAATGGGACATTTGTACCAGGGAGGTGTGCAGACTCCTCTCATCCACAGAATGGTACAAGATACTAAAGGTTATCTCTACGAATGTGACGAGCATTCATTCACCCAGACCCCATAAATAAAGCAAATCAGAGTGGGAAGTACCATGTAAAACCTTTACAGGAATACATGCAAAGAGAGAATATGGTTCAGTCATGCTCCTTTGAGTGTTGAGTGTGTGAGTGTGAGTGTGTGTGTGTGTGTGTGTGTGTGTGTGTAGGACAGTTGAGGGCAGACTCACAAGAGACCGGCAGCAGACCTGAGAAAAGGAGTCTCAACATGTCAGTCAGGATAATCTGACAATGGACTATGCAAAAGAAGTCGATGCCAAGGCAGGACGCCAGAAACCCTGCCCTGTTTAGGGTTTGGGGTTTGGAGTCAGACAGAGCAGAGAGTGTGAGACCCAGCTCCACTCCACCCTTGCCAGACATGAGTGAAGACCTTGGGCAAGCTATTTAACTTGGTTTTCTCTTCTATAAAGTGAGGATAACAATCAATACTCACTTCATAGCATCCTGTGGCAGACTGTTACATTTGCATGCTCCCGATGAATCCCCTCACCCAGTATCCGTGCCCTTGTGCGTCCCCCTCCCCCACTGATGCTAGACTTCACTATGGGATTTGCTTTGACTGATGGGACATTGTCAAAGGGACACCTACAGAAGCTGATAAGAGTTTGCACACTGGGTTTGCCCTCTTGGAACACTGCCACCACCATCTAAGAAATCTAGGGTATCTTGCTGGCAAGGCCACAGGAGAAGAACCAAGCTACCACCACTGGCAGCCCCAGCTAATCACCAGACACATTGTGATCACCAGAGAGTCACCTTCCGGGACCCTTTTACCCCAGTTGAGCCACATGGGCAGATGACTGTAGTGCCACAAGTGACCCCAGGCAAAACCAAAGAGTAACTGCCCAGCCCAAATTGCAGAACACCCATCCCATGTGTAGAGATGATCCTTTGTACCTTGCACTATTCCGTGGATGACATGAGTCCACATGCCTACCCGGTACACATGCCCTCTTTTAAAAATTGTTTAACGTTTATTTATTTGAGAGAGAGAGAGAGAGAGAGAGGCAGAGAGAGAGGGAGACACAGAATCTGAAGCAGTCTCCAGACTCTGAGACATCAGCACAGAGCCCAACGCAGGCTCGAACTCACCGACCTCGAGACCATGACCTGAGCTGAAGTTGGATGTTTAACTGAGTTACGCAGGTGCCCCCACATGCCCTCTTTTTAATCACTCCTTCAGCATTCAGTTATAAGAAGCAGATGAATAAACTGGCAGAAGAGTCTGTGGACGGATCTTTCATCCATCCATCTCTTTCTCTGGCTTCTGGCAAGGAAGCCTGCTGCATTACTGTGTTCACTGCAGAATAAACAGTTGTTTTAAGCCACTAAGTCTGGGGATGGCTTACTCTAGAGCAATAGTTAACTGATACAGGCTCCTCCTGGGATTAAATCAGATGACACAAAGCACCCGGCACAGCTCCTGGCACAGAAGGTGCTCTGGGTCTGGCAATGGTCACCTTGGGTCAAGTTCAGGCCTACTCAATCCTACCTTTTATCTGTTACCCAACCCCCCTGCAACCACCTTACTCCTTTCTCTATATCTCCTCAGAAAAAGTAAAATAAAATCAACTCGTGAAAAATCACATTTGAATTTTGTTTTCCTTTTTTTTGTTTTTTGTATTTTATAAAATTATTTTCCTGTACTAAGGCAGAACAACGAAAAACCAGATGGTGCTAAGAATCTTAAAATAAAATCAGGAGTCCCTTGTCCTAGACTCCTGTGCCCAGCACAACCTGTCTTCATTTCAGGAGGCCCGTATTCCATGCATACCAAAATCAGGCAAATACTGTACATAGCATAAGTGAATACCATGACACCATGAACATAGATGCAAAAATCTTTAGCAAAATATTAGCAGATTGAATCCAGCATTATACAAATATACATATATATACATACATATACATATATATACATATATATACGTACACACATATATATATATATATACATATGTACGTATATATATATAAAACACATCATAAGCAAGTGGGTTTCATCCCAGAAAGGAAAGCTTAGTTCAATACTCAACATTCAGTTCACGTAGTTCACCATGTCAGAACCAAGAGCACGCCCCCCCCCCAAATGCCTGTACACAATTCTCCATCTCTGAATCTGCTTCTGAGAATTCAACTTGAGAAATATATGCTGAGTACCGCTGGCTTAAGCAAGGACGTGGTGGGATGTGACCTATGTTTAGAAGGAGTTCTGGCAACGTGTATCAATATGGGGAAGACATTAAGGGCAAGACCAGTCAGGAGGCCGGTGCAGCACAGGGACGGCGAGAGACCTGCCGAAGAGCAGGGGCGGGGAGGATGCGGAGGGGGAGGTAGACACGAGGCTGAGTGGGAGGTGGAGCTGACGAGATTCGGAGACTAACCGAATGGGGACAGAGGTGGGAGGGGAAGGAGGAACCCAGGCGATTTTTGAGCCTGGACAACTCTGAATGGTGATGTTCACCCCAAGATAGAAAATCTAACAGAGAAAGCACGTTTGTGGGGGGAGATCGCCCTGTGAAGTATGTTTGCCAGCTCTGCCTGACCTCTCTGAACCTCTGACTCTTCTTCTGACGGTGATTTATCCCCAGGGCACACACCTGGTGTGGAGCCCAAGGTCCTCCATCATCTGGCCCCTGCTCCTCCCTCCCTCCTCCTCCCTTCTCCCTCCTCCCCTGTACCCAACCACACTAAGCCTCTTCCTGATCCCAAACCTGGCTGATGTGTGTCCGTCTCAGGGCCTCTGCCCTCAGAAAGCTGCCCTCTCCGGTCTTCACCTGACCACCTCTTTCTCTTCACTGAGGCTTCTCTCCCTTGTCACTGGCCATTGAGGCCTTCTCTGACCTTCCTAGCTCAGACAGCCCCTCCCACCAGGCAGTCAACCCACTTTACGGTACCTGATTCACCTTCTGGATGGCACGGAGACACGCCTTAAATTATCTTATTTGTTCTTCCTGGTATTGTCTGCTGCTCCTGGAAGGGGCCCCTCAAACACAGGAAACCAGCTTTGTTCACCACTGTTCTCACAGCAGCGCAACACTGTCTGGCATATAACTGGCCCTCAAGAAACACAGACTGACTGACGGACCAGCAGATGGCAGAACAGGCGCTCAAACCAACTGCCACGCGGATGCTGGACCTTCAGGGCCAAACCAGGAAGTCCCAGGCAAAGCGGGGGAGCCGGTCATCTGAACTCAAACCCAGACCTGCTAACTCTCTGTCCTGTCAGTGCTTCTTCCTCTGACGTGCCCATGTGATTCCAAAACACGGCATGAGACCTCATGCTTCACATCAGTGCCTGACACAAAGGAAGCCGACAACAAATAATGTGTTGAGTGAGTAAGTGAATGAATGAATGAATGAATGAATGAAAAAAAGAGAAGGGGAGAGGAGAGGAGGGGAGGGGAGGGAAGGGAAGGGAAGGGAAGGGAAGGAAGAAGGGAAGGAGGAAAGGAAGGAGGAAGGGAAGGAGGAAGGGATGCAGGGAGGGAGGAAGAGAGAAAGAAAGAAGGAGGAAAAGAGAAAGAGAAAGAAAGAAAAAAAGAGAGGGGGGAGGGAGGAAGGAAGAAAGGAAGGAAGGAAGGAAGGAAGGAAGGAAGGAAGGAAGGAAGGAAGGAAGGAAGGAATGGCTTGGCTCCTTTAAGCAGAAGACAAACAGAATCACAGAATCACCCCGTATTAGCTCCTTGGTTCGAACCACACACCCTGACCGCTCAGGACATCCCATGCAGGGTCAACCCATGCATCTCAGCATCCTACACTGTGAGCTAGAATAAGGTCCCCAGGCAGTCAGCTGCTCATGTCTTATGCTCTCTCCACTGGCGGGCTGCTGGGTCTCAGTGGTAAACCAAAGGCCCGCATTGATGGAGCTCGGACGGGCTCACAAAGCAGGGCAGGGGAAAACCCAAACAGAGAATCTAGATGAGTGGCTCAGATACATGGGATATTTTTTTCTCTTTGGGGATTTCTTTTCCATCTCATTCGCATCTGAGGACAAAGCCTGCGGTCCTGCACGCAGGGATGGGAAAGGGAGAGAGGCACAAAGGTAGGTCGGGATGGCCTCCTCTTGCCTTGGCCCCAGTGAGGCACTGCAAGAATGGGGAAAGGCCGGGGTGCATCCAAAGCCGGGACAATCCGGAACCTGACTGGGGAGCCATCAGGGGTGGCAGTAAAACAGACAGCTCCAGTGATCAGGTTCTGAGCCAAGAGGCAAGGGACAGCATCTTCCTGTGTGAGACACAGGACACACATTCAAGGCCTCGGAGTCTTTACGAGAGACAATGAGCGTTAGAGCCCAAATCACCCGAGTCTGAATCCCAGGTCTGCCAGTTAACACACGTGTGACCTTAGGCAAACTGTTTAACCCCTCTAGGCCTCAGTTTCCTCATCTGTAAGCTGGGATTTCTGTGACGACTGCAGATCCTGGGTCTAAAGCACTTGGCATGTAACGGGCATTTGTAAAGGGTGGCTGTCGTTATGGTCATTACGGTGCAGGTTTGCATCCAAAGAAAGCTTCTCGGGCTAAGGATGATGGGTGATTCTGTCCCTGAAGAACAAACGATTATTAACCCGGCCATGCTTTACAAGCAGGCATTGGCATCCTCACGGCAAGGTGGGAGTAATGAAGCCGGTGGCTTGGGATGCTCTCAACACACACGGACGGAGCCCTCCCCCGCCCTCCCCTACGAATTCCTGACTTCCACTTCGGTTTAATAGACTTGGATTTAACAAGATAGCTATTATACTTTAAATACACACCGACTGGCCAGAAACGCAGTGTTTACTGCGAATGAGGAACGAGAGAGGCCACCCCTGCTACATCTCTGGTGTATCTCAAGCACAGCTTTGAATAATTAATTTGCCATTTTGATAATACACAATGACCGGCCTATTAAGCCAAGAATCCTGCATTTATTAAATGCTAACTTAGTGGCAAGCAAACAAAACCTGAGTCAATAGTTGCCTTGCGAGTTATTAAAAGCTCCTCTCCCGGAGGATTTGTGTGGGAGGCACCCCACGTGGTCGGGCTGAGGGAGCGAGGAGGACAGCCAGTGGGGAAGCGGGAGCACACAGGAGGCTATTCAGAGCCTCACCCTCCCTGCTCAGGTGGGAGGGCACTACCATGGCAGGCTGAGGTCAATGCCAAAGAAACCGCCTGAATTTCCCACCAACGGTGAACCACCCCTGGAGCCGCCAGCAGGAACATCTGCTTTTTGTTTGGGCTTTCTGGAAGCTATTTATCGCCCAAAGATGGGGCTTAGAGGCGGGAAAGGTATGTAGAATGTGGTGGGGATCCCAATATTAGGACCTCTCTCACCACAAGCCACGGAGAATTGAAGAATACAGTCCTGTGTTGTAGCTGACTCGCCAACACAGATGTTAACAGTATGGGTTTGGAAGAGGAAACCATGAGGACGCCATTGATTGCACGTAAAAGCAACACCAACTCCAAACAGTTTAGACAGTGAGGAATTTAATTTCCACCCAATAGAAAGTTCAGAAAGGCACAAGTTTCTCAGTTGGGATCAGACTCGGCTGCATATAAAACACAAATAGCAATAGCTTATACCAGACAGAGGTTTAGATTTCTCTCAAATAAAAGAAGCCCGGAGATAAACAGTCAAAAGCTGGCCTGGGTTATTGTGTGACTCATCCCACCATCAAGCACCCAGATCTCATCTTGGCTCTGCCATCTTGGCCTTGTCCTCAGACCACTTCTGGGGTGCCTGGGTGGCTCAGTCAGTTAAGCACCTGAGTCGTGGTTTCGGCTCAAGTCACGATCTCACGGTTTGTGAGTTCCAGCCCCGCACTGGGCTCCGCGCTGATGGTGTAGGGCCCGCTTGGGATTCTCTCTCTCTCCGTTTCTCTCAGCCCCTCCACTGCTCATTCTCTCTCTCTCTCAAAATAAATAAATAAGCTTAAAATAAAAAATTAAAAATAAGACCACTGCTACCAGTGATTGGGCATGCCCTTCGCACCTAGCATTCCAAGTGTTCTACGTAAATGAACTCATTCAGTGCCACAGATCTGCTCTGGGTCAGTGGCCCTCCACCTGCTGTGTGGTGACACTGCTCCATGCTGCCACGGGGTCCACTCACCAGTTTCCCGCTCAGGCCATCAGACCCTTTGAAAGAGGCATCTCCCTGGCTGGCTCACTCCCTCGGAGCTAGGCAAATCCCTGGAGGCCCCTTGTCTATCACCCATGACCTTGGTTCTCTGTGCCCAGTTCTCCCAGCACCTCGTAATCATTCTCCTCCACGGCCCCCCACCATAGCCTCAGGGGTGCTGCTCTAGAGAGGACTCTGAGCTCCTGAGCAGAGCTCACACTCACTGTCCTGCTTCTCAATTTGGAAAATCCACCACCTACCTTGGCCATTTTCCTCTTTCACCACCATCCACCCCAAATACGGACCATTCCTGCTCCATCATCCCAAACTAGAACTTGACAGCTCCCTCATAGCCCTTCTAACCCTCCCCCATGGTGTAATGGGCCCTATGGGTGGGAGAAAAGTGGGCTGACAGTTTATATAAGGGTGGGTTGACACCCATATAACTGTGATTGACTCCAGAAACCTAAGCCAGTCAGCATTCTCTAGCCAAAGAGACTCAGTCCAGAATGGACACATGACCCACTTGGAGCCAATGAGAATTGAAGGGAGATTTTTCAAGGAACTTCTAGGGGAAAAACATTATCTTCTTTAGATACTGTGGAGGTAAGGGCTGGAACTGCCACATCCATTTTGCCACCATGAGGAAGCCAGGCTGCTGTTGTATAAAGAGCAGAATACCAAACTTGAAAGACTGGACCAGGAGTTTGAGGACATTGGTGAGGCCTCAAATCAAACCAACTCAGAAGATCTTCTAGTTACTCGTGCCTTAAATCAAACTTCTTTATTGCCTAAGCCATTCAGAGGAGGGTTTCTCATAGTTAGAACATAAAAAGACCTAAGGGACCCAGTGAGTCATCTGGAAATGGTCCAGCTCTTAGAAAGGCCTTAACCCTCCCTGGATGGGGGAAGAATAGCTAAAGTCAGGAGAAAAGTATGAGAAACACCCCCATTACTTAGGACCTAATTAGGCTTTTAAAGGAGTTCAGCCTAAATCTGAAAGCAAAGGGTGTTCTAGGAAGGAATTCATTTTTCCATCCACTCACTCATCACCAATGTCTAGGTTCCATCCTCGTGCAAATAGTACCACCTTGCAAGCTTTAAGCCCATTTGTGTGATACCCCCGTGTATTAGTCAGTGTTCTCCAACAAAAGTAGGATCTATACAGACACACAGAGAGGAGACTTCTAGGAAGTGGCTCACACAGTTATGGAGGCCAAGAAGTCCCGTGATCTGCCATCTGCAAGCTAGGGAACCAGGAAAGCCAGTGGTGTAATTCAGCCCAAGTCCAAAGGCCTGAGAATCAGGAGGGCCAATCGTTTAAGTCCTAGTTCAAGTCCAAAGGCCCAAGACCCAGAGACACCAATGCCCGAGAGCAGGAGACAATGGATGTCCCAGTTCAAGCAAAAGGAAGTTCACCCACCCACGCTGGTGAGGGGGATCTTCTTTACTCAGTCCATAGATTCAAATGCTCATCTTTTCTAGAAACACCCTCACAGACACACCCAAAACTAAGGCTTCACCAGCTATCTGGGCACCCCTTAGCCCATTCAAACTGCCATCTAAAATGAATTATCACACCCCAGCTCCTGGCTCTTAATGACACACAAGCCCCTCCCCGCCTCCTTTCCATCCCCGCTGGCTACCAGCCAAGCTCAGACCCTTCCTGTCTTCATTCCAGGCCCATCATTCCAGGCAGCTTCTTAATGGTCACCCATCTAATCTGCCTTTTGACAACCTAGTGCCGTGAAGTATGAATCATTCGCTCTAAGGCATCCCCTTCCTTGGTCATTCCAGTCTGTTCAAAAATGCATGCCGAGTGTAATGAATAGAAGCACGCCAGGAATACATAAAAACATTTTTAAAAGAAAAAGAAGAAAGTTCTTTCTCTTCCAATTTCCTTTCCCCAAGGTTCCCACTGGTAACAGGTCTATGTCGTCCTGGACTCTTTCCTAGGTATACATATATTTCATACTTTTTTTTTCCCAACCAAGCACAGTATAGCGTTACTAACATGCCTATGCTGCAAGACGGACTGCCCCGAAATCACATAAAAAAAAACCATCCCTACATGATTCCTTGGGGCCATATTCACTCAAAATAATAGAAATTTCAACTCGACGGCCCTGCTGGGGGAGTATCCTGAAGCCCACAGCTCCCATTTTTGTCGTTGTTGTATTTCTGTTGCTTCATTCTCTGCTGGTTTAATTAGTGCATGGTAGCGTCTGAAGCCACGTCGTTTCTATTCCAGTTCTGGCCAGAGGCAGTTAGCACAAAATACACAATATTTTTAATTCCAATAAAACTATTCAGCCTAATGGCCCTGTTCCAGCAACTTTAGAGGTTAGAACACTCAGCATCTGAAGCTGCAGATGAGGAACAAAGTTTTCCAACAGGGGCCGTAGAAAGAGGGCTCTTCAGGGGCGCCTGGGTGGCTCAGTCGGTTAAGCGTCCGACTTCAGCTCAGGTCATAATCTCACGGTTTGTGAGTTCGAGCCCCGCATTGGGCTCTCTCCTGTCAACACAGAGCCCACTTCAGATCCAATGTCCTCCTCTCTCTCTGCCCCTTCCCCGCTCAAAAATAAACAAACACTAGGCAAAGAAAGAAAGAAAGAAAGAGAGAGAGAGAGGGAGGGAGGGAGGGAGGGAGGGAGGGAGGGAGGAAGAAAGAAAGAAAGGCTCTTCAGAGGGCTCTCACAGTTGGATAGCATTTCCTGGAAGTTCATGGAGCCTTGGTCTCCCAAACATCCCCCAAAAGAATAGCCTCGAAGGCTTGGCTTAAAATCACATTATTACAGGGGCTGCTGGGTGGCTCAGTCAGTTGAGCGTCTGACTTCGGCTCAGGTCACGATCTCACTGTTCACGAGTTCAAGCCCTACGTTGGGCTCTGTGCTGATACCTGAGAGCCTGGAGCCTGCTTCACATTCTGTGTCCCCTTCTCTCTCTGCCCCTCCTCTGCTTATGCTCTATCTCTCTCTCTCTCAAAAATAAACATTAAAAAAATTTTTTTTAATTATATTATTATAGGGCTGGCTGGCTTGGGGAGAAGATATTGCATAAGAAATCCCTGTTTGTTATAGTTAAAGCTGAGACTGCTCCCTGTTCTGTGGCTCGTCCCAGAGCAGCCAGTGACGGGTGGCAGAGCTGCTGGGTCCTGGGTCCTTCTGAGCTGGCTTTCCTACATGGGGAAGGCGTTAGGTCTCAGTGGTCTGGAGACACAGTGGCCCAGGTTCCACTCTGGCTTTTCCGTTTAAGAGCTGTGCCAACTTGAGGGATCTACTGCAGCTCTCAGGCCCCTGGTTTCCTTGTTTATAAACAGGGGTTATAAAACCCACCGGCAAGGGCTTGTGAGGGTATGGGGGTTGCCTGGCACACAGCCAGATGCAGTGAATGCTACCTCTTATCAGTCTATCCATCCTTTGTAGAGATGAGGCTTCTGCCTTCAAATAAGTAGTTTCTGATGATCTCCCCCAACAACACCCATCCCTAGGAAAAAAAAAAAGTCACAAGGAACGGGTGGGTGGCCAGGGAGAGGATTTACTGACACTGGGAAGGACGCTTCTGGGGCTAACGGGAGAGGAGGCAGCCAAGCCAGGCCTCTGTGGTGCTGGCGTTGCCAGGAGGCATTGCAAGGACACAAAGCATTCCTCCAGCCCCTCCTGGACTGGCCGTGCTTCCTGCTTCTCACTTTTTCCTAAACCTCTCAGGCCCTGGCTGGCCTCCTCTTTCCTGGGAAACACAGATGGTCAGCACAGAAAATGCAGGCCGGATCTGAGCTTGCCTTATGCAAGACTGGCTACATCATCCTGCCCTAGGGCAATGAAATATTCTCTCTCTCTCTCTCTCTCTCTCTCTCATACACACCCACCCACCGAATATATCCTGCATACATTCAAGTTCTTCATGTTCCCTGCCTCCCCATCACCATAGAGTAACAGCTAGTGACAGAACAATCACAGATGTCAGATGTCCTATTACTTCCGTTTACCTTAATAAGGAAGGTCTCAAACTCCTTTCCTAATCCGAGAGGCATCACTAAACAAATTTATGGAAATTCTGGATCTGCTAACTGGGGGAGTCAAAGCAGACACGCAGGGTTATTGTTGTGTGGGTGTGTCTGCCATCGCAATGAACATTTACCCAGACCCAAGGCAGGCGTGTCACCTGTGACGTGTCGCTAGGCACGTGAATGACGAGTCACGGCAGACTGCTGCTTGGTTCTGATTTTCATTGGCTCCTTATCAAAGATGCGTACAATACACCATCGAGACTGCCGAACTCTACTTACTTTATTGTTAGAGTCTTCCCATTCCTATCTAAAAAGTACCGCAAGGTGATAACGTGCCCCAAATCAAGCAACACAGAAGTGTCACGTGCATGATGGTCCAGCTAGGAAGCGCTCGCCTATATACCACCTGCCCTGTCACGTGGTGGTAAAAGCTGGCTGAGCAGATGATGCAGAAACTTTTGTCCCAAACCGGACCAATCGGATTCCCTGTCCCTGGAATGTAAAAGCTTGAGTGGAAGGTGATGGGGGGTGGGGCGAAGCTGTCTTACACCTGTTCCCCTGACAGGAGGCCCTCCTGCTTACCTAGCTAGGGCTCCTGAGTTCTGGTGTTTTCCAACACCCAATTTCCAGTTCTTCCATGGGTGAATTCTTCCAATGTCCTTCCACCAAATCCCATTTTCGCTCCTTGACTTAGCTTCTTTCGCTTGCCACCCAAGCCAATTCAAATGTAGCAGGTACAAATTTTACAATCACCCAAAGACAGAAGTACCAAAATGTCCCATTCTTTATTATTTTCTGTGTGATCCTAACTTTTTACTCGACCCTCCACACACACCCATTAATATTTACACAGCATGCTTTCCCCAAACACTCTAGGACATTGAAAGTAAAAATGTATACAACAAAAAGTCGAAGCGCCTCCCCCCACCCCCCCCCCCACACACACATACACATACCCCTTCTCCAGGAGTAATATTACTGACCGCTTGTAAGTATCCTCTCAGACACAACTCTATGCAGCTGGGCATGTGCTTTGTGATACTGACTGACTGCCTATGATGTGCAACGTGCCAGAAACTCCATCGGGACCTTTCACGTACTCCATTTTACCTACTCCCATAATCTCATGTAATTCTCCCAGACCTCCCAAAAAGCAAGCAAGCACTCATGTCCCATCTTACACATGAGAAAACCAAGGCAGGAGGACTTCTTTGTGGTCCAGCTCCCTTGCTGATCTTAAGGGGCACCCAGAGCTGCCAGACTAATGATCCCCTCCGTGGGAAAAGACCTGCTTTAGTCTGTTGGCTTGGTTTTGCCCTGTGTGAGCAAGGGTATCCTACACAGGAGCAGAGAACAAAGAGAAAGATTTTTGTTTCTTACTATTTCTTCCTTGCCAACTTTGGGTTGTTTTATGATCCCCCCCATCCCCAACCCCCAAAAAGTCACTTAGAAAATAATCCAATGATTGGTGATTTCTCCCACTTCCTCCCTCTGACTCCCTCAGGTTAAAGCTCCTGTTTACGCTCTGGTTATTTAACCAACAGAAAGAGCCAAGCCAAGAAAAAGATTTTACAATAATCCCTCTCTTTTCCCCTAACTCTCTTGATTGTTCTTTCCCTCCTCCTCTCTGTCATAGATGCCAGCAGGAGAAATAGACATCACCACTGATTGGGAGAGGAGTTTTTAAATATGTTAGCTCTTTAGGAATTGTCCCTGGGCTCTTTTTTCCTCCCTCCTTACCGGAGCGAGGAGCTTTAGTGGACATTGTAATATACATGTAACATAAACCTGTAACCATGTGGAAAACCAGAATAGTGACAGAGGCTGCAGGTGTGAACACAACTGAGCAAAGAGGGAATACTATGGGAAAGCTCTGAGGCGGAAGTCAGGTGAAGTGTGTTCAAGTTCCAGGTCACCAGGAACTAGCTGTTCACCTTGTGCTCATCACACAACGCAATGAAGCTCAGCTTCCTCCTTCAGCACATCGAACAGTCACTCACGCCTGCCCCCTCCTGCTCCCTAGCAGGATGGTATAAAAATCCAACAGACTGGCACGGGAGAGTACTCAGCAAGACTGCAAAGGGTTATATAAATATATCACTGTCATTAACCCTCAGCCCTCTCCCGCTATTCCTTAGGCCCATATTGTCCCTAAAATGCAGCCATTCTTTAAACTCAGGCAGGCAAGAAACGGCCTCTGAGGTTTCTTGCTTCCTTTTTTCCTCAGTTGAAAGGAAAAGGAACCAGAGATGTTCAAAAGCACGTCGCGGTGTATGGTGTGTAACAAACATGACCGGCCCCACAGAGGCCTGCTCATCTCAGAGCTGGCTCTCGGGGAGGGGAGAAATCAGAGGAGAGATTACAGTGGGCATTCTTGTGTGCGATACTCAGGCGATTCTGAACCTGAGACCAGAATCAGAGCAGTGGCGCCCTCCCCGAGACAGTTAGGTCAGCCCACTTTTTTTCCAGCCATTCTTTTTTTTCCAACTTTTTTTTTTTTTTTTTTTTTTTTTTTTTTTGGGACAGAGAGAGACAGAGCATGAACGGGGGAGGGGCAGAGAGAGAGGGAGACACAGAGTCGGAAACAGGCTCCAGGCTCCGAGCCATCAGCCCAGAGCCTGACGCGGGGCTCGAACTCACGGACCGCGAGATCGTGACCTGGCTGAAGTCGGACGCTTAACCGACTGCGCCACCCAGGCGCCCCTTTCCAGCCATTCTTATCCCACCTGATACAACATTAATCACACGGAACTTTCCAGTCCACACTATATCTCCCGGTAGTAGATGGGCTCAATCATGCAACACAGGAGAGATCTAAGTAAGCACCTGTTTCTGATGCTTGGGGGAAGACAATGTGCCAGTACCGAGGAAGAGACGAGTCCCTAGCAAGAGGTCCCTCTGCTGACTCACCAGGGTGTTTCTCAGCCCCAGGAGGCCACGTGCTATTGCGGCTAACGTATCTTTGCTCTTTCGGCAGACCACAGTTGGAATTCCTCTTGTGTCACTTAGCGGAAGCCTCCTGGGCCAAGTGTTACTTGTCACAACGCTCCAGTTTTCCCATCAGTGAAATGGGGGAATAACAACTCCGGGGCAGGATGGGGTGGGTTTTAAAGATTAAGTGCATGCAAAGCTCTCAGCACACCACCTTGCGTGTAGGAAGCCCCCTGTTGGTATCTGTGTCCACCGGTATCCTCCTCCCAGTTTGATCACAAGAAAAACTTTGACAGTTTGTTGGCCTGAGATAGAACCTGAGGTCCTGAGGAGGCCTGAGTGGGAGTGTTACGCGGAGTAAGGGGGAAGTCTGCCTGTTTCTCCACCAAGGGCAGAGGAGGAGACAGAGGATGGGGAAGGGAGGTTAGATGGACGCAGGCCTTGCACAGTGAGGAGACACCCTCCCCGCTCAAGTCTGGGAAGCCCCGAAGATCTTCGGTAAAGTCCCTAAACTCATACCTTCAGTCCAAGTGGATTTGGTGGAGGAGGAGTCATGAAGACACCGAACTTGACAGCCACGTTAACTTATGCTGGGGCCACGGCAACAAATAGGAACGCAGGAAGCAGGTGCAGAGGGACAAGCTTGAGGAACAAAGCCCCAGGGACCCTCAGAAATAGAGGGAAAGTCTCTGTACCCTCCCAAACCGTGGAATAGGAATCTGGATAAGATTAACTGAATTTCAAAAGAGCGGAGGCGGTTCAACCAACAACAAGGCACCACACGACGGCCGCTATCTTCACCGTCGCCATCATCATCATCCCCAGATGTTATCGACCGTCTGCCTATGGGATGCGGAAGACTGGTTTTAAGCGATGCAACCTGGGGCCCAGGAAGCTGGCACACTCATAACCAGGGCTGTGCTACTGAAGACCTTCTAGCCAGCTTCCCCCCATCTCATTGTTGAGACTTGAAGCTATCTTTTCATTCACTCCTCCCCACTAACGAGTGCCTGTTAGCTACCCCTTCCAGCCCCTATTCAGTCCCACTGGCCATGACCTTCCCGGGTCTGCAGGTCTCTTGCTTTCCCACTTAGGCTGCTCACCAGTTCTGATGACACTCGTCCGCACTGCAGGGAGCCCCCGGTTATGAATTACTTACCTGCTGGCCATCATTTTAATGTAAATGGATTTTAAAAAGCAGCAAAGGAATATATTTTCATTTGGAGTTAAAGCATCCATTTTTTATTTGAGTTTGAGTCTGGTCTAAAAGAGACGGCAGAGGAATGGCTCCAAGGCTAATATAGCTAATGATTATGATGGAGATCCCATGAGCAGCCGATATTTCACTGGCAGCCACCTCTATCCCGGGTGTGCTGCCTGCACCACGTTTTTTTCTTTTTTTTTTCCACAGCCCCTTCCATTAACACCCACTGCATATGATGGAACCATTATGATAATATCTCCACTCGCAGAAGCCTCGATTGGTCTTGACACATTATCAACCTAAGAGCTCAGCCAGTGCACACGAAGCCCTATTTATAATAACCCTTGGCAGGAGCCACCAAAATAAAACCTGGTACTTATGGGCCACCTTTCATCTGAGAAAATCAGAAAGCTTTACAAGCTTAATTAAGCTTCAGCATCTATCTGACTGATGAGATGTGCAGGGCTCCCAAGGAAGCTGAGCGGGGACAGCATTGCTAATTGCGCACCGGATAAAGCTCTGGGTGGCAATGAACAAAGAAATCAACAAAGCTGGGGAGCGCCACCCCCTTTAGTGGGAAATGTTTGTTGAGTGAATGTCTTCAGGGTGCAGGGAAACAGTCCTAGATGGGTGACGAAGGGGCTGTAGAAGATCTCTGACCCGGGGCTTCCCAAACTAGGGAGGGGGCCTGAGAATTGTTTCTTTTATCAAAAGCGGATTAAGCTAATCCCACATACTCAAGTGCTTTTAAGGATGAGGAAATTGAGCTCCTGAAGGATGTGGTAATCTGCCCGTGGGCACATGGCTGCTGAGCTCTCATGTTGTTCCCTCTGCTCGCCTGAATGCCCTTCTCCCCGAAGCCTGACCTGCAAACCCCCACTTACCCTTCCAGACTCAGCTTAACATCTGCCTCCTTGGTGGAGCCTTCCTGGCCTTTCCTGGTAGACAGAATCTGTTGCTCCCTCCTCCGTGTTCCCATATAGCTTATATTTCCATAATTGCTAGAGCAATCAATAATATTTACTGAGCAACTTACTAAGTGCTTAATGTGCATTTCATCCACACAATAATGTTACGAGGCAGGCACAGTTATCATCTCCACTTTTCAGATAAGTTAATGGGCTCAGAGAGGTTAAGTGACCTTCCCAAGATGGCACAACTAGCAAATGCAAGACTGGACCCGGCTGCAGGGCACATGTGCCTAAAGACTTCACTTCACTGCCTGCCCAGGAGCACAGTTGTGATGGGAGAGACCTATTTACGTGTTGGCTCCTCTCTGGTTTGTAAGCTCCTCTGTGAGAGATGGTATCATCTAGGAATCACTGGTCTGCAAACAGCAAAAAGCCCCAATTTGGAGAGCGTTCAACCACGCAAGAAGTCCAGAGGAAAGGTGGCTTCAGGGCGGATTAATTTGAGGGCTTGATGACATTACCAAGGACCCAGGCTCCTTCCTTCTGCTCTGCCCGCCTCACTGTGTCCTCTTAGCTCCCTTTGCAGTTATACAGTGACTGTCCTATTTCCAGCCCTCACAGCTGGACCTGAACCACAGAGAAAAGGGGCCACACCTTTTCCGTGTCTTTTTGCCATAATATGGATACCTTTTCCGGAAACATCTCTGGGGTCTTCCAGGTCTCACTGGCCAGAATGGCGTCACAAGCCTATGCCTACACCTAACGCGGGCAAGGGGATTGAAAACACCATGACTGGCTTAGCCCAACCAGGGCTCAGCTTCTCTTCCAGCCCCAGGCGCAGGGAGGAGAATGGGGAGCTGCCCGGGAAGAAGGACAAAAGAGAAAGCTGAAGAGAACCAACCAAAGCTCCCAACACAGGCGTTAATGAGGAGAGAAAAACAGATGGCCCATCACTTACTGCCCAGTTCTTGGCCTTCGCCACTTGAAGACAAAATTGCAGTTGAACTAAATTATAGCAGAGAAAAAAAAAACTCCTGTCCCCAAATGCCCAGCCTGGTATTTTTATCACCACACCCTGTAACTAGAGTATGACGCTATCTGACAGGTTCGTCTCGGCAACGGCTTTAAAACTTGCTAAATTAATTCGCCAGAGCACTAACCTTTAGATGCTAGTTTCTAACACCAGTGGCTACAGGAATCTTTTTCAAAAGCAGGTCAAAAAGGGAATAAAGAGGTTCATAAAAATGCTATTCTCACCATAAATTACGGGTTTATGTCAATTTTGACTTTCTTTCCAGAAACACGGTATATTCTTAAAAGCAGGACTCATTCAGGCAGACAGATTAGTTGCAAAGTCTACTACATTTCCTGACCTCCTTGTAGCTATCCAGCAGGATTTACCTGGAACAAGGTGTGTAAATACCTGCCCCTGGCAGCCAGGTATGTGAGGACGGGATCAGTTAAGCAATTCTTGAGCTCAAGACCCAATAGACACATGCCAAGGAAGGGAAAGTGATCCTCAAGCAGAAAAATACGGTACCCTACGGGACAGAGAATGGGGAAAAGGCAGACCCAAATAAAACCATGGCCCAGAGAGGTTAGAAAGCTGCCCAGGGTCACAGAGCTAATAAACTCACACATAGTCACACAAATACTAGAAGAATGAACTCAGATAGTCTTTTAAGCATTTTAAATACAGGAGCTAATTTAATCCTCACAATGACCTACAAGGTTTGTTACCGATAAGTAGTGTTAATCATCAGATGTTACATAATTGTTACCATTAGGTATTAGTAACACCAACAATACTCGTACAACCGCACTTTACAAATGAATACACTGAGGCACAGCGAGGTCAAGTAACTTAAGGTTACATGCCCGGGAAGTTTTAAACCCAATTTGGCTTGAGGATTTGGTCTCTTAACCGTTTCACTTAGTAGCAACCCCAGAGAACATTTCAAAGCAAAATGTAATCTGAGTTGAGTCTACTTGGATTTAATGCAATAATTTTTTTTTTTTGTCTTATTTTTAGCAAAGGGTTTGTCCTCCATCATTCTAGAATCTCAGCCCTGCCCTTTACTTACTATATGGCTTCAGGCTAGTCATTGGCTAGGCTTCAGCATTCCCATCTGTAAAAGGGGGACAATCATATTTGCTGGAAAGGTTAAAGCAGATAACACGTGTGCGGGGCTTAGCCCCGTGCCAAGCCCATAATAAGCACTCGGTGTTTGCCGCCAGCTTTGTGGTGATTATTAATATCTCGCTCGCATGTCCTAACAACTGCGTGAGGTAGGTAGGATTTATTACCCTCATTTCTCAGATGTGGAAATCTAAACTCATAGAAGGGAAATAACTGGCCAGAAAGGAAACAGCCAGAAATGTGGAAATGCCAGACTTGGGAAGCGTTCCAACTCCAAGCCTCCAGCCCTGCTCCCAACCCTCCACTCCACCCCCACCCTCTTCCCCAGGAGGCACTGTTAAATGAGCCACATCATTCTTCAAACAGAACTATGGAAAAATTTGAAGCAACTGGAAGTCAAGGCTCAGGGAGAAGCTCCGAGGAATATTAAGAAAGTTTTCAAGGTGAAAATAGGTTCATAGGGACAGATGAGCAGCACCTTCCTTTATCTGCAAGCAAGTGTCAGACTGTGCTATCCCACAGTCTGAGCCACAGTGACTTGGCCAGGAGCGGGGGAGAGGAGTGTCCTTGGACTGGGAAGTAAAGGCAGGAGGGAGTGTGGTCATCTCACAGCTAAAAACACAGGGGTGTGTTTAAATACTCTCTAAAATCATCAAAGACCATTTTAAAACTGCATTCCATTGGGGGCTTGCATTTTCGTTTTGGCTTATTCCTTTGGTTTTACGGAACTCTGCATTTCATTGCACTTGTTCGTTTCTGTTAGCGCATCCCATTGTGGTATGAGGTGCGTTCAGTCCTGTAGCTACGGGCAAAGGGCTAGGATAAGGTCAGCCCATCTTCCTAGGGGTAAGAGCTTAGCCAACCTCTTTAAGGCCCAGTTTTCTTCGTCAGTACCAGGAACATGACTGAAAGATTCCGGGATGTGGAGTTGCTGGGTTGGAGGCCAGCTCTCCCTGAAGGAAAGCCACGTGCTTCCTCTTCCTACATTATGTGGAGCCTTCACCAATATTTTTTCCCTTTTAAACTGAATGAAAGTTCTTATTTTGTACCTCTTAGTAGTACACAGATTTTATTAAAAAAATAAAAAAAACTGGGGCGCCTGGGTGGCTCAGTCAGTTAAGCGGCCGACTTCGACTCAGGTCGTGATCTCGCAGTCCGTGAGTTCGAGCCCCGCGTCGGGCTCTGGGCTGACAGCTCAGAGCCTGGAGCCTGTTTCGGATTCTGTGTCTCCCTCTCTCTGACCCTCCCCCGTTCACGCTCTGTGTCTCTCTGTCTCAAAAATAAATAAACGTTAAAAAAAATAATAAAGTAAAAAAAAAAAATAAAAATAAAAAAACCAACATGCCACTTGCCGAAACTTAATCTCATTAACATTCCAATGACTTATTCACCAAATCGTATTGAACACCCACTAAGTGCCAGGCACGGTGCCAGGCAGCCCTGAAACAGACAAGAGGGACTCCTTGCCTCATAGTTTACAGTGAACTATCCCTGGCAGTTCTCTATAGTTTTTGTTAACAGCTAAAAAGACAAAGATGCCGACTACTTTTCATTTCCCCATAGCACCTAGGACATGTCACGGACTGTGGTAGCCGCCTAATATTCTCAGAATTTAACTGAAATAATGAATTATCCTGTGAAACATGCATACACAGATGATATTCCACTTGTGCCCACAAGGTGGAGATCTTGCTTACAGTTTACCCAAGCTGAAAGTATCGCGTTTAAAAAAAAAAAAAAAATTCTCAGAAGTTAAACCAAAAGACAAAAAATCAAATTCAATTTACTGAGCATCTATTTGGTGTAATATATTATATTAGGTGGTAAGAAAAATAAAAGGTTGTCAAGAAACATTAGTCCCTGCCCTTTAGGGAAACAGAAGGTACAGAGCATACACAGAGCAGAAACTATCTTTTACTGAATTAATATGTTTTGATGCATACATATGGGAGCCACAGTCAGCGCATCATCAGATAAGATCTATAAAAAGGCACGATATAGGGGCGCCTGGGTGGCGCAGTCGGTTAAGCGTCCGACTTCAGCCGGGTCACGATCTCGCGGTCCGTGAGTTCGAGCCCCGCGTCAGGCTCTGGGCTGATGGCTCGGAGCCTGGAGCCTGTTTCCGATTCTGTGTCTCCCTCTCTCTCTGCCCCTCCCCCGTTCATGCTCTGTCTCTCTCTGTCCCAAAAATAAATAAAAAACGTTGAAAAAAAAAAATTAAAAAAAAAAAAAAAAGGCACGATATAGCTGTGTGGTGTGGAACAGATTCAACAAAGACTCCACACTTCAGCCAATATGGAAACACTTGAGGGCATATAGGGTAAGCACTAGAAGGCTCCAGATACGGTCTGTTGATGCCTCTGTTCAGCCACAAACATGAGGGCGTCTGCCCTGTAACTCTAAACATTCATTCTTTGGAGAATAAAATATAATCAGTGCCAGCTGATGAGCTCATAAAGTCAAAAACCCCCATGTGCACCTGATGGAGGATAAAGAGAGAAAAGAAACACATGCAAGAAAACATGTCAAACCCCTGCTTTCAGGAGGTGGATTCCACCTTCACCCCCACCCCACCCCCATCTTGTGTCTTACCTGTTTTGTTTCTGGGACATGTTCCTGCAGAGAGGGAAGGGGGAAAGTCAATTCTTATCCAAGAGCCTTCCTGGTGGCTTGAACCCAGAGGCGGCTGGAAGACAATGTGGTCTGTTATGTCATTGTTTTGGGTTTTTTCTCTTCCACCCCCTCCCCAATCATTTATTTTTCCCTTAAGCCATTAAACCAGCAAGTCAAATGTAATATCAGGATTCTTTTTCATTCGAATTGAAAGTCACTTTTGGAGACGAAAGTAACTGGCTAAATGACAACGATTTAAAAAAAAAAAAAAATGAAGATGCTGGCAACTTGATAAAGTAATGAGCTTCTTGATGAAGGGAAAATCAGGTGGCACGCCGCCAGAAGGCCCAAGTTTGAATTTTAGTTTGTGCACTTGCTAAGTCTAGCATATTGAGCAAGCCTTCTCCCTGCCTCAGTTTCCTCGTGGGCAAAACTGTATCATTTCTTTAGAGAGAGAGAGAGTGTGTGTGTCCCTGGCACCTCTACCTCCTGCACTAGGTCGGATCCTGGGTTACACAATGCTCTCTTAGCAACCTGAACCTCTCCCAGGAACGTCAGCTCCTCGAACACGGGGAGAATCTGTGGGTTTTACTGCCCTGAGACCGACGCTTTGTTGAATCGATGAACGAAAGGCTAGGAGCTGCCCTGGGTGTTCTATTACTTGCACAGCCAGGTTTAATGCCCCCGTGAGTCCCACGGGAAAGACGGAATCACCAACGTCAAAGCGCACACGCCCGCAGCGGCCCGCCGCGGTAAGCACAGTCGGAAAAGGGGGTCGGTTCAAAGTTGTTTGCTACAGACGGTTCCTCTAACCGGGCTGGAGTCACATCCTCCGTGGCTCGGAGAGATTCCCAGGGATTTACATAAAGGCAGGGTGAATCACACCGTCGGAAAGCGAGCAGGCGAAGGGACCCGCCCCAACACTCGCCAGGCGGCGCCCAGAGCGCGGCAGGGGTCAGTCTGAACTTTGCAGGAGGCCGGCGCTGCCCCGGCGCGGGGACCCGGCGACCTCTCCAACCAGGGACCGAGCCGCGGCCCTCCTACCCCGCGCCACTCCAGCTCGGTGCCGCCCCCTCCGACGCCCCCGCGCGGGCGCCGCCAGCCCGGCTTCCTCCAGGCCGCTAAGTCCCCGACCGAAGTGGGGCCGCCTCTCCCGCTCGGAAAGAGCCATCGCCGCTTTAAGGGGAAGAGGAGGGGAAGGGGGCGGGGGAGTGGGGGGCGGGGAGCCGCGGCCGCGGAGGGGGAGGGGGATCCCCCTCGCTCCCACGTGGTCCGGGCGCCTGTGAATCGCGCCCGCCCGAGGGTCTCACAGCGAAATACAAAAGCAGCTGGGAAGCGGCGGCGAGGCGAGTTCCCAGCGCGGGGCGGAGCGCCAGGCAGAGCCCCGCTGCCGCGATGGGGCTGAGGCGCCCGGAGCCCCGGAGCCAGCACGCTGCCGGGCCCGCCTCGCCGCCGGGACCCGGGCGCCCGGGCTCGGCTTGAAGCGGCGGCGGCCCCAGCACGGCCGGGGGAGCATGGGCAGGAGGATGCGGGACGCCGCCGCCGCCGCCGCGGGGCTCTGGCTGCTGGCGCTGGGCTCGCTGCTGGCGCTGTGGGGCGGGCTCCTGCCGCCGCGCACCCAGCCGCCCGAAGACCGACTCCCGCGGCGCCCGGCCCGGAGCGGCGGCCCGGGGCCCGCGCCTCGCTTCCCCCTGCCCCCGCCCCTGGCGCGGGACGCCCGCGGCGGCTCCCTGAAAACTTTCCGGGCGCTGCTCACCTTGGCGGCCGGCGCGGACGGCCCGCCCCGGCGGCCCCCGGGCGAGCGCGAGCGACACGTGCCAGCCCGGCGGCTCGGGCCGGAGGGGCGCGCCGTGGTGCACGGGGGCGTCTTCTGGAGCCGCGGCCTGGAGGAGCAGGTGCCCCGCGGCTTCTCGGAGTCGCAGGCGGCGGCGTGGCTGGAGGCGGCGCGCGGCGCCCGGGTGGTGGCCCTGGAGCGCGGCGGCTGCGGGCGCAGCTCCAACCGGCTGGCTCGCTTTTCCGACGGCACCCGCGCCTGCGTGCGCTACGGCATCAACCCCGAGCAGATACAGGGCGAGGCCCTGTCCTACTACCTGGCGCGCCTGCTGGGCCTCCAGCGCCACGTGCCGCCGCTGGCACTGGCCCGGGTGGAGGCTCGCGGCGCGCAGTGGGCGCAGGTGCAGGAGGAGCTTCGTGCCGCACACTGGACGGAGGGCAGCGTGGTGAGCCTGACGCGCTGGCTGCCCAACCTCACGGACGTGGTGGTGCCCGCGCCCTGGCGCTCGGAGGACGGCCAGCTGCGGCCCCTGCGTGCCGCCGGGGGCGAGCTGGCCAACCGCAGCCAGGCGGAGCTGGTGGACCTGGTGCAGTGGACCGACTTGATCCTTTTTGACTATCTGACGGCCAACTTCGACCGGCTCGTCAGCAACCTCTTCAGCCTGCAGTGGGACCCGCGCGTCATGCAGCGCGCCACCAGCAACCTGCACCGCGGCCCCGGCGGGGCGCTGGTCTTTCTGGACAACGAGGCGGGCTTGGTGCACGGCTACCGGGTGGCGGGCATGTGGGACAAATATAACGAGCCGCTGCTGCAGTCGGTGTGCGTGTTCCGCGAGCGGACTGCGCGGCGCGTCCTGGAGCTGCACCGCGGCCAGGACGCGGCCGCCCGGCTGCTGCGCCTCTACCAGCGCCACGAGCCTCGCTTCCCCGAGCTGGCCGCGCTCGCCGACCCCCACGCTCAGCTGCTGCAGCGCCGCCTCGACTTCCTCGCCAAGCACATTTTGCACTGTAAGGCCAAGTACGGCCGCCGACCGGGGACTTAGCGTACCCTGGAGGAAGAGAGAGAGAGAGACCCCTGGCTGAGGAATGGCTGATGGGGGAAGGGCCGTCGCTTCGGCCGCCGCGGGGGACCAGCCGGCCAACGCCCAGCCAGTGGCCGGAGCGGGAGGGAGGCTAAAACTTCAGCTTCACCCACCTGCCCCTTTCTCTCCGTCTCCTGCTGTTTCCTTTCAAAGTTCTGGGAGGACGAACTCACCGGGGGAAGAAGTGAACCATTCCTTCCGCCCAGCCTCTGAAAGGATTCTACCCTGTGCCAGCACTGAGTTTGGATCCGAAGAAACGGGCTGCGGAGTTTGGCCCCCGGGTGGCCGTCTCCGTGGGAGATGCATCCCGTTCCTTGGCCCCCGCATTCCCCTTCCGAAAAAGGAAAACTTCTGTTTGAGCCGTTGAGCTAATCCTGCATTTCCTACCAAACGCCGCGCTGGTGGCCCCGGAGCTGGGCTGTGACATTGGCTGGTGGAGCCCCCTTCCTGTGTTCCGCCTTTGTTCCAGCACCGTGATGGTGAGATCACTGTTAGGAGCTGGGGGAAGGCTCCCGATAGGACAAAGAGAGCAGGACCTTCGGAACCGGGGTGGGGGTCCTACAGACCCTGACAATGAGTCTGACTTGTTCCTTACCACTTGTCATTTTGGCCTAAGGGCTACAAATACAGGACCGGCTGTATGCGCTGAGTCAAGTAATGAATTTCTTCTTCCTCCCCCCTCCCCATCGACCAAAATTTTGACAATGATGATGTTCACCAGAAGAAAATGAATTTCATGCACTTTACTTTGTTTTTATTTTAATTTTTTATTAAGAAAAACTTTTTTATTTGACAGAATTTGCCTTCTGTGTATATATGTGCATAAAGTGTTGTAAATATGCTAAACAGACTTATATTTCAATAAAAGGGAGTTTAAAATTTAGAATTTAATTTATGTGGTTTTAAGTGTGGGAGCTATCTGATGCCCTACCAGCTTTTTAGAATAAGCCTTAGGGTTTCTCCCTTGTGGATGTGCTTTACAAAACAAAGGATGCATATATATCCCAATTGTCACTATCAGAACTTGGAGAATTAAACAAAGACAAGAGCAGATTCTCTGTCCTGTTTGCTCAGATGAACCCTAGTGCTGGAAATTTCAGAGTTCAGCATAAAATGTGGGGGAGAGAGAGGAAAGGAAAGAATTCTACTTCCTGGCAAATAAAACTTTAATGTGAAAGGATTTTCACTGCAATATATTTCTATATTAATCAGTTGGCAAATATTGTAGAACCAGATGTGCAGACTAAAATGTGACAAATGCCCCCCCCTTTTAAACTTAACTACAGTGGACACGTGTTGCCCATTATTTTCAGCATTGTAATTGCTATGCATCACAATATGTACAGATAATAAGCTGAACACATACTGCAAATAGGGAGAGAAAGTCATAAATGAATTCTTTTCGTTAAATTCCATTTTATCCAGGAGGTCATAATCTCCAACATCTGGACCTCTCCAACTCTCTTAAGAGTTTTTTTCCCCCCCAGGTACCAATTGCACAGTCCCCTCAGAATAGCCATGGTGAGACCAAGAAAGTGGGCGGTACTTTGTATGTGACCTTTGAATCCTTGCTTTTTGGGGACTTCAAACTCAGAAAATATTTTTGGGTTGTCTTAAGCTCCTTTTTGACCCATGAGGGAAGAGGAGAGGGGGGGTTGGTTTGTGTTTGTTTTAAACCCTCCGGTGTTTAATCTTGACATTTCATTCGATCTCTGGGTCCAAGTGACCTTGCTTGTCATCTCATTTTTATTTAATGACTTTTAACTGCAAGCAACTTTTGTTTACTTTAATAGTTGGTTTATTTGGTGTGCATTTGTAAGCCTAGGGTTTTCTAGACTCCTGAAGATAATTGAATCTCTGTGGGTTCCCCTTCTCACTCCACATTACAACACAGCCCTGCGTAACTTCACTATTTAATATCATCCTTACCCTTTTAGTGCCTTATGCTAAGCCAAATCTTATTTCAGCTGAAAAAAAAAGTCCATAAACTTTGTGGGATAAGCCAAATTTTTTCATTAGTCCAGCCACAGAATGTACCGATGATGGCAAATACTATCTTCTTTTCAAGATCTTGTTCGTGTGAGACCTCTGATAATTATACCTTTCAAAAAGAAACATTTTCCATTTCTGATGATTAATAACTATATGAGACTTGCTGCCTAAGTCAGCCCAGGCTGCTCCAAGAAAAGGATAAATATTTAGCAACCTGCATTTTTACTCGACATGTTCATTGAGGAAAACGATGAGCAGGAAGAAGTTCAGAATACGCAGGAAATACACCCCGACTCCCACGTAGCATCAGCATTGGTGAGTTCGGGGTCAGCAGCATTCTTTATGTGCCCAAGCCCAGACTTGACCAAACCAGAGCAAGAAACTAAGCATCATTTAAATGGCTGTTCTCAGATTCTTTAGTGAACCATATCTGCCTGTTCGAGAAGTAAGTGTAATTACACAGTGGAGTTGGTAAGGGAACCAAGGCTTAATTACAGAGAACAGGCCTTAACTGTTGCCATTCCTCGTGGATAATCGGTAGGCTATGGCATGGAAAGATCAATTAAAGATTGCCGTGGTCAGTGAATAGTGCTAGGGCCAAATCATTTTTCAGATGACGAAAAAAAAATTTTTTTAACTTTCGGGCTACAGCGTGATGTGGAAAGAGTAATGGATTCTGCAGGCAAACTGTATCCTGAATCCTGCCCCTCACCTATTTACTTTCAGCAAATCATTTAACTTAGTTCCCTCATCTATGAAATGGAGATTCCATCAGAGTATTGTGGGATTTAATGTTAACCTATAAAACATAAGGGCATGTAATAGGTACTTAAAAAAAAAAAAACCCTCACTTCCTTTTCATCTTTAAAAAAACCTCTTGGGGCGCCTGGGTGGCTCAGTCGGTTAAGCAGCCGACTTCAGCTCAGGTCATGATCTCGCGTTCCATGAGTTCGAGCCCCGTGTCGGGCTCTGTGCTGACAGCTCAGAGCCTGGAGCCTCTTTCAGATTCTGTGTCTCCCTCTCTTTGACCCTCCCCCGTTCATGCTCTGTCTCTCTCTGTCTCAAAAATAAATAAACGTTAAAAAAATTAAAAAAAAAAAATAAATCTTAAAAAAAAAAAAACCTCTTGCCCTTCTTACAACTTCAGTAAACTTCTACTAATTTTCATCATCAAAGCCAATTCTAGCAGTTTCCAAAGTCAGTTTTCGGTTTTTGAAGTGTGATAATAAATGAATTCAACACAGTACTGAGGACCCTCTCCCAGCACCATGCAAAGCACCGGATGAAGCCCAGGGCACAGGTTTGATCTCTACATGGGCTTGAGGGGGTGTTTTCTGGACCCAAGCAGATGCCTCACCACCAAAGCAGCTATCCTACAAATATATGAAGGTAATTTTTTTTTTTTTTTTAAATAAATGGCTTGTCGCAGATCTATCACCACTTCTGGAAAGCATCAGAAAGTGATGAATCTTCGCAAGAACAATCCTCCCCCGATTCCTTCGGCCAAGAGAAAGTAGGCAGTTGACCTTTTCTCCCTGGATTTGGCTATTGATTAATTCACTTCGTCAGTGACATGGTTTCTACACTAATAACAGTACTCACCCTCCTGTCTTCGGATCAGGAAGAAAAACATTATTTTAACACATCTCCAAGCTTCTCAACCTTGTGCAACTAGGAGAGTCCACCAAGGCCTAAAGGTTGACTATGTGGATTAAATGAGTAAATATTTATAATATTCTCAGAACAATACCTGGCACATAGTAAATGCGTTACAAGTGTTTGTTTCTTGATGAGGGTGATCATTCTAAGTCCAAACCAGAGGCACTTTGAATCCCGGGCAGGATCCTCTTTCATAATCCTGCTGTGTCTTTGCAGTCATAGAACACTTTCTGCATGCTTCTATTTCAGCTCGGGAAGACCAGCCAGAGTGCATGAGTCTGGCAGGAATTACCTAAAGCCCACAGTTGTCAGCTGGTTGTCTCCTTTCTGAGAATGCCTTCTAAGTGAGTGGTCACAGGCACCCCCTCTTTTTCACAGGGAGGCTGTGATTCTGTTTCTCGAGTGGCTCATCAGCTCCAGGCTGCAGTCAGGGGTGGAATTTTGCACCTTCCGAGCTACCCAACAGTCGTGGATTATCCACGCCTGGCCGCTGACGTTTGTCCCTCTACCCACCCGCTCCACCTCGCAGAGCGTCAGATGCTGTATGGCGTAAGGTTGGCAGAATTAGTGGAGGAGAAAGGGGAGTCCAGCCGACCCAGAAGCACAGGAATTGCTCCAAAAGCGGACTAGAATGTCAGCTGCCGCGGTATGGAAGCCACAGGGCAAGCGTTGACACCCACCTACTAGTATTCTTCCATCATCAGAGTCGAATGTTAAGGATCTTGGGAGTCAAGAGATCTGGACTACCTCTGACAGGCGGTACTTGAGAAAGTCATTTACCCGCTCTGGCTCCAGGCATCTAACCTGGAACAGAAAGCGATTACATTGGCGACTTTCTCATTTTTTTGACCAGAACTCATAGTAAGGCACACACTTTATAGTGTGAACCAACATGTGTACACACACACACACACACACACACAGACAACTGAAACAAAAGTTTCTCAAAACAGTATATGCAAAAGGCTTTTAATATTCAATTTTATTCTATCGCCTCCTTCTTTACTTTCCAGTGCTAGCTGTGACCCTCTAAACTGATTTCATACCTCACCAGTGAAGCACAGACTCCACACTGCAAAACACTGAGTTAGACGATGATGGGCAAAGTCCTTTCCAGCTCTAAGACTCCGGAGAAATTTGACTTGTAACCAGTTTATACCACCTACTACAACTTTTCTCCAAAGGGAATACAGACGTCAATGGTGTATAATCTTTAAAAGCAAACGACAAGGGTTTTATTTCGAAACGTAATTAGGAGAACTGCTCAAAATCTTCCAGTAAGTTCTGCCTATAAACACCTTTAAGATCCACTAAATGCGGGAGGTAACTTGCAGTCTGTTCCAACCATGTGTGAGCAAGTAGTGCTGCTTTGGAGGAAAAAAAAAAAATCCTTTGCATCTCTGCCTTAACATGGCCCAAGGACGACTCAAGAGGACAGTTTCTTTTCTGTGTATTCATAAAGATCAGATGTAGGAGTCATAATTTTTTAATGTGACTGTTTTACCAATTTCTCTTTTCTATGTCCTGCTGTGGGGGAAACTGCATTAATAAACTATGTCTCAATGCTGCCTTGCTGGAATTTTTTTTCTCTGCAGGACTCCACCGAATATAGCGAAAGGAATGCTCATTTTTATTTATCTTTTCAACTTTCTTTCCATTTAGGATATGTCTTCCTGGCACTTTTGAAATTTTTCTCTTAATGGCACCCTAATATGTTTAGGAGAATAGAGAACAAATTGTTCATTGAGTACTCACAACAACAAAAAAGAACTCTTTCTCCCCCTGTCTTTGGTGCCATATGGTATCTTTTATGGTTTTAGCAGTTATTTTACACCCTATCCAGAAAAATTAAATAGCTTATGGAACGGGCATTTTTCTAGTACCAGCTTAGAGATTTTACTTTGCTGAGAAATTGTGGGTTAATAATAGAGAAATGTCACTTTTAATTTGATGGTCCTACATCAGGCATTATCTCTGCCTGCTTGCACCCTCCCTCAATGATTTTTTTAAATGCTCATTAAAGAAATTGTCCCCAATCTACAAACGGCCTGGAGAAGCAAGGCGAGTGGGGAATGACCACAGCCATGATTTTCATTTCTTTTTTCTTTTAGTTGTGATGAAACATACATAGCATATAATTTGCCAACTTAACCATCTTTAAATGTGCAATTCAGTGATACTATGCTATCATTGTTGTACAACCATACCATTATTTCCAAAACATTTTCATCATACCAGACCAAAATACTGTCATCATTAAGCAATAACTCTCCAGCCCTCCTCTCCCCAGCCTCTGGTAACTTCTAATCGACCTTCTGCCTTTCTGAATTTGCCTATTCTAGATATTTCATAGAAGTGGAATCATACATGACTCGTCTTTTTGTGCCTGGCTTCTTTCACTTACACAGCCATGATCTTGGTCACGGAGGCAACACAATACTATTTGGGTCTGATTTCCACCATTTAATAAATAGCCCTAGACTTTCAGGTGAATCGATAAACTCATTTTTCTCATCAGGAAAGCAATGGGAAGACTAGATGTTTTCTAGAATCCCTTCCAACTCTAGGAAAATACCATGATTTTATATACAACAACTCTGTAAATAAATTCCATCCCTAACTTCCAATTTCTTTTCTCTGAAGATTCAGTAACTTTTTAAGCGCCTCCTTAAAAATTCCAGGCCATGTGCTAATCACTGTGGATTCAGTGGTTAGCAAGATAGGTAAGTTGCTTGCCTTCAAGGAGCTTAGAGTCTAATGAGGAAGCTGGAACATTATCTAGCAGAAACAATACATGATTAATGCTATGAAAAAGGAAAGTACTATGGGACCATGTGGCAGGACTTTGTAAGCTGCTCTGGGAGAAGGTCAAGGAAAGCTTACAAGTTGGTTTTGGATTTATCTTTGAATTTAGGGAAGTCCTGAAGACAAGGAAACTACAAAAAGAGAGATTTTTGTAGTAATTCTAAAGATGTCCTGACGGCAAGACCACAGGGGGGTTGATCTCTAAAGCTTGTCTTGCAGGGTTGATGGAGTCCGATGTTAGTGGTTTAAGTTTAAGGTTTTTGTGCCTCAGGAATGGCACTATGCAATATGACATACATTTAAATATTAATTATCCTGAGGTTGGGTTCAAGGGCAAGGTTATGCTATAGGAATGTATATCATGGGAAAATTACTTCTGTCAATAATAACTCCTTTTTGCTTAACATGTACTAACAAACAAGCCTTTGTGTTAGGCATTTTGCAGGGAATTAGCGATGACTATGGATTGAATATTTATTTTACAGATGTGGAAACTAAGCCTCAGAGAGGTTAAGGTCAAAGAGGTAGGGTTGCTACTTAAAGACAGATCTGTCTAATACCAGAGAGTACATTGTTCTTTTTAGTTTTTCTCTTTTGTCTTCCTTTCTTTTTTTATTCCCTCATTTTTCTTAATATTAGTCTTTTGTAACTGGTTTCTTTTAAGATCTCTTTGTTTTTGGTGTCCTGTAATCTCATGATGTAGTTGGATATGGATTTATTTTTGTTTTTCTCTGATAACATGATGTGTTTCTTAAATCTTATGAGTCTGTTTTTTTCAGTCTAGAAAAAGTCTCAGTCATTATCTCTTCAAATGTTTGATCTCTCTTATTCTTCTATTTTCTCCTTCTAGAAATATTATTGATCACATGTTAGGTCATCTTTCTCTGTCCTCCATGGCCCAAGTTCTAGTACGTGTTTTCTTTTTTAAATTTTAATTTAATTTAATTTAATTTAATTTAATTTAATTTAATTTTTGAGAGAAAGTGGGAGTGGGGGAGAGATGCAGAGAGAGAGAAAGAGAGAGAATCTTTAAGGAGGCTCCACGCTCAGAGTGGAGCCTGACACAGGGCTCAATCCTACAACCCTGGGATCATGACCTGAGCCAAAATCAAGAGTCTGACACTTAACCAACTAAGCCACCCAGGTGCCCCTAGTACATGCTTTCCATCTCTTAAATTTTCTATCCTGCCTTCCAGGTAATTTCCTCAGATCTGTTTTCCAGTTCACTAATTCTCTCTCCAACAGTGTATATAAACTGTTATTTATCCATCCTTGAAGTTTTGTTTTGTCTTTTTTAATTCAACAACTTTATTTTTATTTCCAAAAGTTCTTTTTGCTTCCTTTTTTTAAAGACTCTATTTTTAAGTAATCTCTACACCCAATGTGGGGCTCCAACCCACAACCCTGAGATCAAGAGTCACATGCTTCATCAACTGAGCCAGCCAGCTTCCCTCTTTTTGTTTCTTTCTTTTTTTTTTTTTTAAGAAATTGCTCCTTTTAGAGCAATGTTACGTTCATAGCAAAATTAAGCCAAATGTACCGAGGTTTCCCACATACTCCCTACACACACACATTCATAACCAACCCCATTATCACCATGTCCAAACCATAATTTCCCAGCAGACATTTCCCACCAGAGTGTTAATTTGTTACAATTAATGGACCCATATTAACACAGTAAAACCTTGATTTGCGAGCATAATTCGTTCCGGAAACATGCTTGTAATCCAAAGCACTTGTATATCAAAGCAAATTTCCCCATAAGAAATAATGGAAACCCAGATGATTTGTTCTACAACCCAAAAATACTCATATAAAAATGATTACAATACTGTAATATGATACAAAATAATAAAGAAAATGCAAAATATAAAGAAAAATAAACAAATTAGCTGGCACTTACCCTTGAAAACCTTCATGGCTGGTGTGAGGGAGACAAGAGAGGAGGGTTATTGTGTAGGACATTTCACTAAAGGAATCACTGCTGTCTATTGGTTCAATGGAATCTTTTCCTTTTCCTGCACCTTTAACAAGAAACCTTTCCAATGACACTTGCTTTTGCCTCCTTTTGAGGATTTTCGTGGAAATGTGCCATTGCATTGCCATTAAACAGATTCATCGCTCACCCTGCTATCGTCTTGATTCTGGTGGTTGTTATCTACAAAATTTTCCACTGTTTCCTGCATCTTACACTATCTCCCCAATCTCATTTGAATGAGGGATTCCTCTGCCTTTTTCTCCTCCTCCTCTGCAGAGGAGATGCAGACGTAAACGTCTTACAAAATCTTGCAATTTTGGCCACTTGCATACCTCATTTGTACTTCTTGATGATTTCCTTCTTAACTTCCACCATAAACATCTCTTTCTTACTGCCTTTCTTTTCAACACTTTTGTGCACGGGGACCATTGTACACACTCTCATGGATATCGGCTACAGGACAGTATTAATAAACTCTTGTCATATACTGTATGTAATGTAACTGGTAATAAGGCTGCAGAGGAAAGGATCTATATCTGCAGGCAACCTGACCTAGAATGAAGCAAAGCATTCCTAAGCTTACACTCATATGGAAATGCAAAGGGATGTCCAATGGGGCTTCGAAGTGACAAAAAATACACTCATGCCAGTTGTGGGCACCTTCCAACATTCTGAAAAATCACTGATTTCTGCCAAACACTCCAAGCTGAGACTGACCATCAGAGCATGGGAGATGATCACCTACAATCCCACAGTGAGAGGGGGAGACAGAGAGAGAGAGAGAGAAGAACCATTGGCTCAGTTGTGATCATGTGACATTCAGCATCACATGCTACTTGTATTGCAAGACATCACTCATTTCTCATGTTAAAATTTATTAGAAATTGTTTGCTCGTCTTGTGGAACACTTGCGGAACAAGTTACTTGCAATCCAAGGTTTTACTGTATATCATTATCAAAGTACAGGTTTACATGAAGTTTCACCCTTAGTGTTATACATCCTACGGATTTAAACACACGTACAGTGACACGTATCCACCATGATAGTAACATCCAAATATATAGCTTCACTGCCCTAAAAATCCTTTGTTCTGCCTTTTAACTCTTCCCTCTCCTCTGAAGCATGGCTACTGATGATTTTATTGTCTCCCCAGTTTTGCCTTTTCTGGAATGTCATATACTTGGGTTCATACATGCGTAGCCTTTTCAGATTGAATTCTTCCAGTTAATAATATGCAGTTAGATCCCTCCTTGTCTTTTCATGGTTCTATAGCTCATCTCTTTTCAGTGCTGAATACTATTCCATTGTCTGGATTCACTACAGCTTATGTATCCCTTCACCCACTGAAGAACGTCTTGGTTGCCTCCCAGTCTTTGGCAATCGTAAATAAAGATGCTATAAACATCCACGCACAGGTTTTTGTGTGTACGCAAGCTTTTTTTCTCCTTTGGTAAATACCAAGGAGTGAAATTGCTATGTCAGGTGATAAGATCATATTTAACTTTTGTAAAAAACTGCCAAACTGTCTTCCAAAGTAATATTCAGTTCTTTTTCAAAACTTCCCATTTTTTAGTATTTTCTTCTTTTTTCATGTTTTCAAAATGCATTCAATCATTTAACGTATTCAATCACTTAAATTAGTCTAGTCTTTGGGGTTCTGGGGTGGTCTGATCCTGTCACTTGTATGTCTCTTGACTTTTGCACATATAGGGTTGCCACATAAAATTTAAATTGAAACTTAACTTTTAGATAAACAACAAATAATTTTTTAGTGTAAGTATATTGCAAGCAATATTTGAGATATGCTTGTATAGAAAATTATTTTTTTTCCTAAAATTCAAAGTCACCTAGGTGTCTTGTTTTGTTTTGTTTTGTTTTCCTAAATCTGGCAGCCTGACTCCCAAAAGCTTCGTATTTTATCATTTCAGAGTGTAAGCCCACACTCATCCAGGCTCTTATCTGTGACACTTGCACATCTGTCCTTCCCAAGAAGTTCCATTCCCTTCTGTCAGGCAACCCAGGCTAAAAGGCATAACGGGCTCACTTTCATATCAATTATTTTGCCCGGAAGTTGAGGTCCCAGACGGGAATGTAAATTTAAGTACTACACATGGATAACATCAGGAGGAGTCTTCCCGGAGACTTTTCTGTTCCCAGACCAGAGTTCAGGCTAAGACCAGCAATCTTCTCTCACGTTTCCCTTTGCTGTAAGGATAGTTTTGTTGAGGGTCTTACCTTTATGTAGAGTGTTGGAAAGATCCAAAGTCCCCACCCACCCCCAGCTGGAGCACATGAAACACACAAGAACACACAAGAACACACACACACACACACACACTCTCAAGGCAGACCCAGTTTCAGTTCACACCTATCACTCTGATTTTGATTCTCTCTTTGTTTTGGACCCCTGGGGATTTTCCTTCCATTTTTATGAGCTCGGCTATGCATTTAAAAAGATGTTTGTTATATTTTATAAAACATTTATAGGTGTTCTATAGAGGGAAGGTTTTTAGGTCATGTAGTTTGCCTTATTGCTGCAGACAAAGTCCACCTGAGCTCTTTCTAAACCCTGCTATCAAATTCTGCTTGCGATAAGCTGGCCCTTACTTGAGGAGTAAATGCCCTGTTTGGTTATTCAGAGATTTCCCTACAGTGGAGACATTTACTTTAATAGGATTTGACCTGAAATAATCCATGAAACAAGTGACCCAGGAGTCAATAACAAATTCTGCTCCGTTTGCAACTAGCAAATTTGAGATATAGGCCAGGAAAATGATTAAAAGGGAAGAAAAAAGGAAAAGCTTGAGAACAAGAGGGCAGGGCAATGAGGAGGGATTGTTAAAAAGAACCACATGTAGTAGAATGGCCAAAGGGCAGCCTTTGCCTCTGGAACACCTAGCCCTCAGATTGACCTTCAATTAGCATTAGAGCAGGAAAAGCAATGCCACATTAAGGCAAAAGAGCACGGGCCTCTGCAGGTGACATTTAGGATTAAAGAAAGGTCAAGTAACTTCAGGGAAAATCACTTGCCGTCTGTAGTCAGCTTCCTGCCTCCGCCACAGCTCCCAGCTATGCAAGGTCCAGCCATCACCACTTGATCTTTGGCTGCTGGACACTGAAGACCCGAGACCCGACTCTGCCAACCTTGTGAAGAAAACAACAACGTGACCATCACACACGAATCTCAACCTTGCACTTCCAGGGGCAGCACGATCAGTTTTGTCATTTAGAGAGACCATCTCTAGAGATCTATTATTAGCAACATCGAAATGCTAATGAAGAAGAGGTTGAGCATCTTTGACTTCTCAAGGCGTCAAGCTAATAAAAGATGTCCTCCAAAATGTTGCTGAATGGCTCCGTTTTCCTCCATGCATTTGCAGTTGGAGACCTATCCAAAGTCTCCCTTTAATATATATTCATGACCCAACTCCAAAGAAAGCGTGTATCCTTTCCGATGCTGTGATCCCGGGTGCGTGACTCATACCGTACAAATTATTGTAATGCCTCTAGACTTAGCAACTCAGAAGTTGGTGCTCCACGTGAAATCCCTATTGGGTTATTTTCAAGCGATTACTCATGGCTCATATATGGGCAGTATATATCAGTGCAGTTACATTGGTTATTAGACTATTGAAATACTTCCAACTCGGTTGAGAAATGCCTACTGCCCTGAGTCCCCAGAGAGCCTCTCTCACTTTCCCAAGCACCCCCGCCCTTCTCCTGAACAATGCCCTATACCCATGATCCAGCCACTAACAGGTTAACACCTAAAACAGCAGGAAGTCTCTTGGACCAGTGTCCCAAGACTAAGACTTGATTGCTCCTTATGCAATTTGAATACCATCCCCTGGGTATAAGGCAAATGAAACAGCAGGGTTGTCATCCTAAACCCTATCTTTGGGGTGCCTGGGTGGCTCAGTCATTTGAGCGTCCGTCTCTTGATTTTGGCTCAAGTCATGATCCCAGCGTCTTGAGACCAAGCCCCGAATTGGGCTGGAGCCCAATTCGCAGCATGGAGCCTGCTTGAGATTTTCTCTCCCTCTCCCATTGCCTCTCCCCCACTCCTGTACTCATGCTCAACCACTCTCTCTCTCTAAAATTAAATTAAGTAGGGACACCTTGGTGGCCCAGTCATTTAAGCTTCTGACTCTTGATTTCCGCTCAGGTCATGATCTCATGGTTCATGAGATCAAGCCCCAGTCAGGCTTTAAGCACAGAGCCTGCTTGGGATTCTCTCTCTCCCTCTCTCTGCCTGCCCCCTCCCCTGCTTGTTCTCTCTCTCTCTCTCTCTCTCTCTCTCTCTCTTGCTCTCAAAAATGAAAAAAAATAAGCATTTAAAAATAAATAAAAAATAAATAACCCCTACCTTTGGTTGCCCTGCCTCATTCGCCTTATTCATTTATTTGGCAAGCAGATACTGAGCATCTATTTATCCCCCAAATATTTCCTGGCTGCTTACTTTGGGTCAAGCATTGTGTTAGGTGTGGGGGGTGGGCAGGTCAGCAAACTAGAGACACAGTTTCTGGTCTTCTGGTGTGTCAAGCCTGGTAGAGGAGACAGACATTAAGCAAATCATTACTGTAATAAATGGGATGACAGGAAAATACATGGCCCTGTGAGAGTGTTAATAGGGGACAACCTCACATTGGAGGTTGAGGGATGTGGCATTTAAACAGAGACCAGAGCAATGAGTGGAAGTCAGCCAGCATAGAGGGGAAAAGAGGGAGTGGAGAGCATTTCAATCAGAAGAATTGCATGTTTGAGGCTCAGGGAGAAGGAGCTTGCTCTCTAGAAATCAAAGAAGGTCAGTGTGATTGGAGAGTGTGGTCCCAGATGGAGAATTGCGATTTAAGGCTGCAAAGGTAAGCAGGCACCTGCCGAGTACCAGGCACAGAGGGCAGGGGATGACCCCTGCCCTTTAGGGAGACACTATACATAGCTTAGTAGCAGAGGGCTGGAATCTAGAGGAAGACTCTAGGTCCTGACCCTGACTCTTCCATTTTTGACTCTGTGACCTTGGGCACTTATACTCTCTGACCTTCAGTCTCCTCTGAAAATGGGGAAAATACGAAGATCTACCTTTTATGAGCTAACACATGTAAAGCACTTAGAAAAACACCTAACACATAGTAAAGAATCAGGAAACATTAGGAATTGACCATTAGGACACAGGCAGATTAAGTGGCTTCTTTTTTACCCATTTCCACCCACTGCCTGTGTGGGAAAATATTCTGTGTTTAATGATCCCCTTGAAAAACACCTAACGCTGTCCGTGTTACTGTCACATCAATAGTTCACGAGAAGCTTCCATGTTGACCCCCTTCCCATGACTCGCCCTTTGAAAAGCAGGCTTCATATGTCTTTGGGGGTTCACTAGTGATTTCTTAGCATATGCCTCAAAAAGAAAAAGCCACAAAAACCTGCTAATAAAGGGAGATCATCCAGACAGTGTCAAAGAAACAAGGCCATCATCTACAGAGCTGTTAAAAAAAAAAAAAAAAAAGAACAAACCAAAGAGGATAAAACCACCTTTCTGAAATCGATCACAATGAGGAATAGAAGGAAAAGAAATTCAAACTAGAAAAGGCACGCCAACGCCCAGAGGTCCTTCTGACAGGTTTACAAAAGACTGTCCCGAGGCCTTAGTTGGTGCCCATAGAAATGTGCAGCATCTTGGAGGAAACAAATAGCCTCAGGTTGTCATTCCAAGATTATAGATCCCTGGGGATTCTGTGGAGCTGTCATCAAAGCCATCATGGCATTAATCACCCTGGGCAGGAATGGGAGAAATTGGAGGTGAAAAGGACTGATTAAGTTCTTGAGTCTTTCCCCAGAGAAGGCCACACGGAGATCGCTCGGCGAAGTGCAGTCTCATGATCTCCATGAACTTTGGGATTATTCAAACCAAAGGCAGGCAGCTCTTCCCTTGGTTTTATTATGTTCTGCAGTCTGGTGGGCCTTAGGGCTTTTGCACTGATCTAGGCTGCCAACACATTCTGTGAAAGACCACGATGTGAAGTTCAGCTGGCATGGCCACCCCCTTTGCAGAGAGGGACCTCAAAACCTTTCCCACCAGGAGGACTTGAAGGTAAAATGAGCATTTGCATTGGTTGTGGCCACCCAGCATCCGTTTCTTCAAGTGCATCTGGTTTACTTTGGGAAAATACCCGGCTGTGGCCAGTTTGGTTGAGTCCTAAATTTAGATGCCCTCATGTAGTCAACAAGTGTGCATGAGATCTAAAAACTCAGTCAATTGAATTCTCCCTCCTAAGAGTTTGCTTCTTAAGCAAGGGAAAAAAAAAAATAAAAGTTTAAAGCCTATTTATTCTGGTTGGTGATACCAGAACTTTCTGCAGCTGCCTGGGACCTGTCTGCTCCAAGCCATCTACGTCAAACTCCCTTTCAAGCCTGTGAACGTGTGATTTGTTACCGTTAAACTTCTCTTTTTTCTTCTGTTTGCCAGGGTTTGTTTCTGTTGCTTACAATTAAAGATCCCCGACTAAAGAGAATATTCCAAAAGTAGGATGGGGAGAAGTGATGTCTGGAAAGATGGCCTCTGGCAACAGGTATTTCATCTGATGCATTGTCACAAGGACAGATAGTGATGAAGACTACAGAGTATCTGCCTCTCCCCATCAGCTTAATTGGGGAGCAGCCTTTGACCTGCCTGGTACCCCTCTTCTCACCTGGCCCCAGAGCTGTGCAAAGGCAGCCTTAGTGGCACCATGAGTTCCCTCGTACCCAGCAGTGTGTTGGTAAACGTTTAATGACTGGGTTTGGGTAGGAAGGAGGGAGAGAGACTGATTTGCAGTGTTTGCCAATTTTCATGGTGTGAAAGCTCCCACGGGGGGGCCGATTTCAGGCTAGCAGGGTGCTCTCAGTGCATATGCAGACTCGGGAAGAGATACACAGCAGCAGCGCTCCTAAGTCGGTGTGAGCCAGCTGCACCTCTCCCCTCTAGCTGCGGGGGTTGCCTAGGAAAGCTTCTGGGTAATCATAGCGACTGACTTGTATTACACGTTTCCCATTGTTCCGTTCCAGGTAGCATGCTAAGCCCTTTACAAGTATTAACTCATTTAATTTAATCATGGCCTTTGAGGCAGGTGAAATTCTTGTCTCTGTTCTAGAGATCAGGAAATTGACAATACAAGAGACCAAGAGGAGGGCCTGGGTGGCTCAGTCAGTTAAGCATCCCTCTTCGCTCCGGCCATGACCTCACGGTTCCTGAGTTGAGCCCCGAATGGGGCTCTGGGCTGGCAGCGTAGAGCCAGCTTCATTTCTGATTCTGTCACCTCTCTCTCTGCCCTCCCTCACGTGCTCTCTCTCGCTCTCTCTCTCTCTCTCAAAAATAAGTAAACAAAAAAAAGAGAGAGAATAAGAAATTGTTTAAAAGTGCAAAGCTTAGACGTTGAGGTGCCACGATCTGACCCCTGATTATTGACTCCAGAGGCATCTCACTTAGCCACGACACTGATGACAGAATGTCATGAAAGGCGTCTAGCTGCCTTCTGGTGTGGGAGGTGACATCAGACATCCTGGCAGAAATGGCAGTGGCAACGTCCCCAGGCAAACCCGACACAGATATTTTTCTTTTTGAGTCCAAATTTTATTTTTTATATACACATTCTGATTATTTATGCCCCATCGACCATCAAAAGGATGAAAGGTAGCTGGAAATGGTAATATCTTAACAATTATTTATTTGTATTTTTTAATTAAAAAAATTTTTTTATAGCTCAAGGGTTTTTTTTTTTTTTTTAGTTTATTTTATTTATTTTGAGAGAGACAGAGACAGTGTGAGCAAGGGAGGGGCAGAGAGAGAGAGGGAGAGAGAGAGAATCCCAAGCAAGCTCCGAGATGCCAGCACAGAGCCAGACACAGGGCTCAAACCCACCAAACCATGAGATCATGACCTGAGCCTAAACCGAGTCTGAACTTCGACCGACCGAGCCACCCAGGGGCCCCATAACTAACAATTATTGAATATGTATATGAACCATTTACTTGTCCTAAAAAGTACCTCATCTTACGACAATCCTTTAGAAATAGGAGTTATTCTACCCATTAGCTCATTAAGAGTTGATCTACCAAAGCCTATATAGTTAATAAGTGGCCAAGGGCCATTAAAAATAAATAAATAAATGGTCAAAGCAAAGTAGATTTTTTGTTTTAATTCTCTTTCTTTCATTGATGTGGAAACAGGCACAGAGAGGTTAATTTGCCCTATGCAGCATAATTATGCAAAGCAGCCCAGTCTGTCTGCTGCCAGAGCCCATGGTGGTCACACCATCCCAGTGACTTCCCCTTCTAAGCAGACCAGAAGTAACTTTCCTAGAAAGCCCTGTCTGGGTAGCTTAGGAAGGTGACTCTACCAGGTGCCCATTGAAGGGTCAACTGCACTTCCGTGGCTCAACGAGCTCCCTCCTAACCATTTGCTTAGGATCTACTGACCTCTGGCCATTTGCTCATGCGCTAAGTCAACGCTATTTCCCCTGAAAAGCTCCTCTCTCTGCTAAGCTCAGCAACAGGTTAAACGCAATGTAACAACAATACTGGGTTTGGTTTCTGGATCATGGTGACTTCTGATGTTCTCCTGCAGTTTCCCCGCGGGGACGGGGCTGGATCGGTGAGCTACATCACCAGAGTGCAGGATTCTCCTTGCGTGTGATGCTAGAGCTGGCTCTTTGGATACATACACGACCCAACCTGACTGCCTTGACAGGTGTGATATGGATGAGGTACTCCCGTTATTGGTGATAATGAGACTTTTTCAGTGTCTGTCAGTTACGGAACAATTGATGTCATCAAGAAACTGGCAGCTTCTCAGCTAACTCACTGCTCGGAGTCAGGGCTGCTGAAACCCTGTATGCTTTGAGGAAGTCACGGATGCTGGTTCGGGAAGGGTTAACACATCCCAATGTGCCTGGCTTAGCTCTTCCAGCAGAGAGAGGAGGGAGTGTTGTGGGGGTGGGGTATGTGTCACATTCAGACACATATCTATAGCAAAATAGTCGAGAAACAGTTTTAAACCATATTGTTCCCCGTTCTGGTTTGCATACTAATATCCTTGGGATTACTTTCCCTGCTCTGGCAATCCATCACCTGTAACTGGGGAGGAAAGGCAGGCAACAGAGAAGCCTAGGTGAATGTGTAGCGTGCCCGTTTTTACGGAGCTGCCCTGTAGGTCCTCGAAGGAATCTGAGCGCTGATGGGAACAACTGAGAATCACCCAGGGTACCTGTCAACACCTCTTCTACTCCAAATAATATATACAAAAGACACCCAGTCTCAAAAATTAAACACGGACTTACCGTATGATCTAGCGATCCCACTTCTGCATACATACCGCAAAGAATCGAAAGCAGGGATTTGCACGCCTCTGTTTATAGCCGCATTATTCATAATAGCAAAGTTGGAAACAACCCAAGTGCCTACTGATAGATGAACGGATAAGCCAAATGTGGTCTATGCATACAATGAAATACTATTTGGCCCTAAAGAGGGATGGAGTTCTGACTCGTGCTACAACGTGGATGAAACTTGAAGACGTTATGCTAAGTGAAGGAAGCCGGACATAAAAAGTCCACGTACATCAGGTACCTAGACTAGTCAATTTCAGAAAGTGGGATGGTGGTCGTCAGGGGCTGGAAAGAGGGGGAAACAGGGAGTTCGTGTTTAATGGTCCAGAGTTTTAGGCAGGGAAGATGAAAAGGTTCTGGAGATGGATGGTGGTGATGGCTGCACAGCAGTGTGAACGTCCTTAATGCCACTGAACCGTGAGCTCCAAAATGGTTAAAATGGTAACTTTTATGTTATGTGTATTTTACCGCGATTTAAAAAGAGAGACACGCAGTATAGTGCACGTAGCGTACTTCCAAAGCGTGAGCCAAATGAAAGCAAGCGTGGGCATTCATTGCTGTAATCGGTAAAGTGCCCTAAAACGTCAGCCTAATGTGTGCGCTTTTCTTACCCTACTTAATCTTCAGGGAGGTACCATCGGCTTCTTTTGACAGAGCAGGAAATCAACGTTCAGAGAGGTGCACTAAGATGCCCCAGTTCCACTGAAGTGATAGAGGGGAGATTTAAGCCTTGATCTGCCCATTGTCACATGTAGCATGAATTACATACTCTGAAATGCCCGGAAAAAACACCACTCTTTCAGGGTGTTCATATGTTAGACCATCAAAGGAAGCTGAATTCACCTGCTTCCTGAAATATAGGGCACCCAAACTCAGCAACACTTCAGAATTCATCAGTAGGAGTCAACTTATCATTCATAGAACTAAAATGTACAGATGCTCTGATCATAGCTAAGTGGAGAGAGACCTGGAGAATTTCCCTAATAAAGAGGCAACTATCTGTCATGTGTGGCTTTGGTTGGCTTGGAGAAATCAAATCACAGGATGCAAAGCATTCCAGGTAATCAAGAGAGCCATACCTGAACTGCCCTGGTAATAACCACAAGCCACTGGTTATTTTTCTAAACTCAGTCGGAATAACTTACTTATTCCTGGCCAGGTCTCTCTCTTTGTTTGAAATGAGGTGTCATTTGCACTATGTTTTTCTTCTAAGTCTGAACATCCAGGGGGATGTGTGCCACCCCCAATGTTTATGTTAGGATGTACATTATAACCTCAGCCATGATCGTAACAGTGGTTGAGATCATGGGCTCCGAGATCTTAACTGTCAGGGCATAAATCCAGGCTCTACTGCTTACAGGTTGTGTGACCTTGGGCAAGTTACTCCACTTCTCTGTGCCTCAGTTTCTTTCTCTGTGATATGGGGATAATAATAGCACGTACTTCATGGGATTCTTGTGACATTTAAATTCCTTGAAGACATCACTGCATCTCCGTTCCCAAATTCCAGTGATCTAGGAAAGGTCGAAGATCATTTATCTTTAGAAGTGCACCCATTACTATCTCAGGAGAGGGTGAGGCAGGGAGTGGGAGATGAGGAGAGGTGGCTTTGAACCCAGTATAAGCATCACACATTCTCCTCTGGTACCAATTACTGTGATAAATTGAAGGTGACAAGTTATTTTATGACATAAATGCAAATCAGTATCCACTTCCCTGTTTTTTTCCAATGCCCTGGCACTTTAATGGTCCCCATAAGTTTGCTTCACTTGCAATATCGGTATGTTCACAGTCAGCCAGAGAATTTATTTTTAGGTGGGGAGTGCAATGAACTGAGCCCACCGGCTGACTTAGAAAAATGATCGCATTCCCATCCACAAATTATTCACAAAGCTAGTTAGCGTTTGAGCCTTTGTTGGTGAAATAATACAATAAATAGAGATTTTTGTCAAAAGGGCTCATTTCCACCTGCCAGACTTGACTCTAAATATGAGGCACTCACACATTTGTGGGTGCCTGTGTGTTTATGCATGTGTATTAGAAAAACAAAAACCTGCCTCTTAACGTAACATTCTCTGCAAGCGGCAAGGAGCTGAGAACTTCTACCCCTGAACCCAACGCCAGGGAGAGAAGAGGAGGGCTTCCAGTCTGTGGGGCCAGGACGGCTCTGTGCCTGAAACTCCACGCACCCGCCCGGCGATTTCAACATGAAAGGAGACAAGCAGGAGAGAACCACTATTTGCTTGCTTGTCACCCTGGAAGCTGATTTCCTGTCCTGCCAGTTCCACCCGCCTGTCACCCCTTCTCTTTTGATGTTGATGGGGAAGTGGGGGCAGGAAACAAAAAGTAAAGAAAAAGAAAACAAAACCCCAGGGATACGCAGCCTTGTCACTATCAACAGGACTGCACCGCCCCGCCTCCTGCTCTCAAGCATGTTGGCATGAACAGACAGTGGAAGCTGTTAAATCCACGGCCTAATTAACTTAAAATACAACTTCAGAGAGACGGCCCCTAATTGTTCAAAGCGCTTTTATTAGGGCATAAAGACAATCACAGAATTAAGTCATTAAGAGTCATAATAAGGAAACTGGTGGACAAAATGAAACGCGATTTCCAATGTCACCCTGTTGCTGAAAAGCTTCGCATTCATTCGGTGACCTGGTAACCGCGTATTTAGTGAGCACCTACTACCACTAGCCCGCTCTGGCCAGCAAGCCGCCAGAAGGTGCCACATTCTGAAACATAGGTAGCTTTCTTTTCAATTTTTCTGCTTCATCCCAAGAATCGCTGCTTGACTGCATAAGTGTGTGTGTGTGTGTGTGTGTGTGTGTGTGTAACAGTTTACGTTCTGAGATGCCATCAGCATGCAAGGGCAGGACAGGCTGAGGGAAACCGGCAGTGAGAAATATTTTTCCTGCATGCCACAGAGAAAGGAGTCTTTGTATCAACACCTTTCCTTAAGTGCATTGCATTAGGCATTCCGTCTGACAAGTTGCCACTTGGAGACACAGTCTTAGCCCCCTCCCCCACCCTCCAACCCGAAATCTGACATTGCTTCACATCAAACGTTTAATTTCCCATTGTTGGAAATAAGATGGTATGTAAAGCACGCGTTGCCATGGCTGCACAACCCAAGGATGCATATGGAGGTTCCTGAAGCCAGGAGCTTTGCATCTGCCCGGGTGACAAGGTGCGGAGCAAGGCGAAGCAAGAACTGACCCTCCCCAAAGCCACTTCCAAAATGGGAAATCCTTCAGCTGCAGCTGTAGGCTGGTATATTCGCCAAGCCTCAAACTTTGTCTCCCGCCTACAGAGGACGCGCCTGCTCCCTTCTTTCCTCATCTGCCGTCAACAAAAGCGTTTTCTTCTCCGTGCTTCCAGGGTTCGAGTCCCTGGCTGGAAGCTTGTCTGAAAAAGTTCCCGAGCGGTCCTGTCGTGATTCCTGAGGCACGACAGCAAGGTTAGCGGAGTCTGCACACAACACTTAAAGCCGGGTAGCGTCTGCTAAGGCCCGATGGGCTTTCAGCTCTGCTCCTGGGTACGTATCTAATACATACCTGCACAAGAGCCAAGTGCTAGAATCTTGACAGCGGCACTCAGGACGATAGCCCCACACGGGAAACCGCCCACATGCCCACCGTTACAATGGACAACTAAACATCAACGCGATGAACGAACCACAACTGCACATCACAGGGATGCTATCTCACAGCCGACGCTGGGGGAGAGAGGCCAGACCCACGGAGGACCTGCTGGGTGCGGGGTGATTTCTATTTAGACACAACCTACAAAGCAGGCAACACTGATCCGTGGGGAGAGCCGTCAGGACAGAGATTGCCTTCAGGGGAAAAGGAAGGACAGGGTACACAGAGCACTTTCTGGGGGGTTCCAGCAATGTTGCATTTCTTGGCTAGCTGTCGGTGTTGCGCCCTTTTTGGTCTGTGTGATATTATTTCACAAAAAATAAAAAGCTGAGAAAGAAAAAACCCTTGAGGTTGGCCTTGAGGCAGGCAAGGGCAATTAGCTCTCCTGGTTCAATGTGAATCTGCAGTTTCCTCACAGCCACTTTAGGGAAGCCTGGGAGACCATTCAAGGCGGTTGGTTCAGGGCGGCAGGGAGGCAAGCCCTTCTGCTCCCACCCAGAGGTTCATCGGTCCTGACAGTGAGGCAGGCTGTAGCATTGCCTCAGTTTCCCTAAGGTGCATATTCTTTTGGAACATAAGCATTCACAACGGCCAGTGGTTATTAACTTTTTCTTCTGTTTAAAATCCATCGTAAGATGAGGCGTGTGGGTGGCTCAGTCGCTTAAGCCTCTGACTCTTGATTTCAGCTCAGATCATGATCGTGCAGTTTCTTGAGTTCAAGTCCCGTGTTGGGTTCTGTGCAGGGCAGCACGGAGCCTGCTTGTGATTCTCTCTCTCTCTCTGCCCTTCCCCCACTATGCTGTTTCTGTCTCTCTCTCAAAATAAATACATAAACTGAAAATTTTTTTAAATAAAATCAAATCAGTGATAAGAGGCGCTTCTCCACTGCGCACACACACATTTTTACATCTTTGAAATGGGCATGTGCCACACTGGTGATGACAGGAAAGCATTGTGTCGGTGTTACTGGCAGGGTTTTTCTTTTCTCGTGGTACATAAAATGGCAGTGTGTCTTAGATCTGCTGTGGCACAGTACGTCTCTTGAACAGTGAGATGGTTTGCCAATGCCCTCTCTGCTTCTCTAGGAGCTGGCACTAGATTTCCCGCCCCTTCCCCTGCACGTTTTCAGGTTCAGGTCTGCCACTGAGAAGCCTCTAAGGAGGTATTTGGAAGGCAGGAGTGGAGAAGCCATTTTTCTCCTGAGGTAGTTGCAAGCAGACTCATGGGTGGGCAGACCTTCGAGAATCCCCGAGTCTGGGGCAGCCGGACCCGAGGGTCAGAGGCTACGTAGGGGAGGAAAAAGTTTTCCTGGACCCTCTTAAGGTGCCTGGCTGGGTCTGAAAATTCAATTGACAATGATTAACAGAAGAAAAGCGTACAAATGGTATTGAATTTTTACATGCACATGGGAGACGTCACAAGAGAACAAGGCCTCAGAGAAGACAAAGAAATAGTACATTTGTGAAGAATCGACAAGACAGAGGGGTTTGGGCTAGCAGAAGTACAAGGCGAGGAAGTCGCTAGGAAGATGAGGATAAGTTTAACAAGGTTATTCTGCTGTGGAGACTTCTCAGCCCCCCGATTCCCCATCTCTGGGGATAAAAATGTCTTCCTTCCTCCTGGTACAGATAGGGAGGGCACTTGTCACACGGGAGTTTCACAATCTTTTTTTAAATTTTTTGTTTAACGTCTATTCGTTTTTGAGAGACAAAACACACGCAGGGGTGGGGCAGAGAGAGAGGGAGATACAGAATCCGAAGCAGGCTCCAGTCTCTGAGCTGTCAGCACAGAGCCCAACGCGGGGCTCGAACTCATAAACCAGAAGATCATGACCCAAGCCGAAGTCAGAAGCTTAACCAACTGAGCCACCCAGGTGCCCCTGGAGTTTCCCAATCTGTTCAAGGGAAGAAACGGGGCAGTTGCATGAGGTTCCTGTTTTGCTGTTTTCTCAAATTCTTTCAGCTCGCTATGCCAAGGTGCCATATCTGGGGGGAGTGTGTCCTAAATCCCAGCAGTTGCTTTTCTGACCTTTGTTCTACCATCCCTCCCACCCTCAGCTCAGTTTTGTAAAACTTTGATTCCCTGAACCGTAACCTTCCATCGTGGAGTATATTGAGTGGCCTTTGTTTTCCTGTTTACCTTTTCTAGAATAATAGAAACATACACACACACACACACGATTCTACCATTCTGGGGCCTAATGTCTAGACTTCGAACAGTGCTATGAAGCTGCTACTCATCTCTGGGGCTCGCCTGAGGAGCTGGCTTCCACAACTGAGCTGTAAAACCTCCATAATCCCACCTCAGGCTCTTTCTGTGACCTCACTCACCTAACACCAATCATATCTTGCTCTCTGAGCTCCAGCCAGACTGGATCATTTTGGTTTCCAGTGCTTTGACATGCCTCATTCTGTACTGACTCTGAGACTTCACACTAGCTCTTCCCCTTATCTGGGGGCCTCTTACCCTGAGTGCCCTCCCCCTCAGCCACCTGACATGCACCCTTGAGGCATTAATTAGTCACTTCCTCAGGGAGGCTTATAGTCTGGTGGGAGTCAGGCATTGCCAATCGTAAGTAGGAAAGAGGCAGGATAGGGCAAAATAGGAATACAGAGCAGGAGGCCTAAACTGTTCTCAGAATCGGAAAATGCCTCTTGGTTTTTTGTAAACACCCAGTGCCAAAGAGAGTCTTGCTATATTTCTGGCATCCAACACCCTCCCTGGGCATAGAGGACACTCAGTAAATATTTGCTGGTATTCAGAACCCCCCCCCCCTTCATGCGTAAATAATGTATTTCCCTCAAAACAGATGGGACTCAGTTTCATAGCAGGTGGGATTGACCGAGGAGCAGAAGCAATTCAAATATTCATATACTGGGCACTTTCTGTGCACTCTGCATGAGGCCTCGCACTTTGCCTACATTACCATCATTTAAGCCTTAGAGGATGCTAGGAAGTAGATGCTGCCAATATCTCCATTTACAAGTGAGGGAGCCGAGGCTCAGAGAGGTTAGGTAACTTGGCCGAGGTCGGATGACTGCCCCAAGTCTCAATTCCTCATCCTCTGTCCCCTCAGTAATTGTTTATGATGTCCTATGTCCCTCACATGGATGGCAAAAATGTCTCAGAAATAGCAACAGTTAATTTCCATAATAATTATGTGAGGTTGTTTTGAATGTGTCCTGATAGTCTATTTTGTCACTTTAGCAATGACAGGCTTGCATTGCTACATCACTTAGCTACGGTGGCTTAGCCCTGACCTCTAACCGCCCCCCCCCCCCCCCGACTCTTTGAAATTGCTTCGTTTCTCTCTCTTCAAAGGGAGCCGGTCCTGCTTGGGTTAGGAGGCCACGACAATTTCCTTCCAAATCCCTCTTTTCTCAGGCTGCATTGAGGTTACTGGGTGTCTCAGAGGCTGCCCCGCCCCCACTCCTTAGTAGCTTCCAGGGTGCCAGGCCTGCTGGCAAAAGCAGGTGGGGAGTTAGCGGTGCAGTGTCACGGCCAAGCACACGTATGGGCTCTGGAGTCGAATAGAAATGTCGGTTCAAATCCTGGCTCCACCACTTATTGTGTGAACTTGTGTTAACTCTCTGCCTCACTTTCCTCCCCTGTAAAATGCAAGGGATAATAATATCCACCTGATGGGGTTGTTGAGGGGATTAAATGATGTAACAAACGCATGGTGCTTAGAGCAGTGCCTAGCCCCAAGCAAATGCTCCATAAATGTGAGCGTTTATCACTATATCAACGCCTCCTGCCTGAGAACTTGAGACGGAACATTAGCAGCTTTACCCTGCATTCAAATTGCAACGCCTCTCAGTTTTGGGTTGTTTTCCTTCTCCCAGGGACCAGAAGTTAATACCCCTGGGGCTGTTTCACAGTGAACTCAGGAAAGCTTGGCTCCTAGGAAGAAGAATCCATTCCCATCCCCCTCCCCCCCTACAACGCTGCGTGAGCCCCTGGCCCCCACCCCTCTGTGGGGAAGAGCTTTCTTCCACCAGTGCCAGCACCTTCTCTCACCTCCAACCAGTGCTCTGGTGGCAGAAAAATTCATTCCCCTTTCTAACTGAATCACAGCTTTAATAAAGCTATTGTATTTGACCACAGGCTTAGGAAACAGTAATATAACATAATAAGAGAAGATCATTAAAGTTCTATAAAGCGAGCCTTCAGCTCCTTCATTTCCAGTGTCCCTGAGCCTTAGATAAGGGATAAACATTTTTTAATCAAAATCTAAGTAACAGTAAACCTCACTTTTCATTTCATTTCAAGTATTTTTCCAGTTAAGTATGGGGTGTTTTCTAATTTCCTGTGCGGATCAGATGAACTATAAAAGTTGGTTGTTGATTTTTTTTTTTTTTTTTTTTTTTACGTTTTTCAGGGCGCTGTTCTGACTGCAATTCCAGCACATGTCTTTGGTACGGTTGTCAGAGAAGTGAGCCAAGAATGATTAAAATTCTGGAGACTGATCCGTAAGAGAATAAGAACAAATGAGTACTGGGAGGAAAAACACTTATTGGAGGGATAACTGGCTCAGGGAGACTGAGGGAGAGCAGACATTAATTATACGACGCAAAGGGTTATGTTTGCAGAATTTTTTATAAAGGAAAATAGACGCTCCCAGCCCCACCCCGTTGTTGCTTATACGAAAAACAGTGGTTATGGGCACAGGCACTGAAGTCCCAGGCAGAGACTCAAGTCTTGCCTCTGCCATTTACATGCTGGGTGGCCTTGCACAAGGAACTGAACTTCTGTGAGCCTCAATTGTCTCATGTGCAAATGGCAATAGTAAAAGCCTAATTATTCATAAAATGATCATGAGAAATCAAGATGCATAGTACATTTATTGTACCTAGCACAGTGTCCCGCACACAAGAAGGTGTATATTTCATTATTAATGTTTATGGAGATAATCCTTAACAGTACTGTATTTTTTAAATTTTTTAAAATGTTTATTTATTTTCGAGAGAGAGTACAAGCAGGAGAGGGGCAAAGAGACAGGAACAGAGGATCCGAAGCAGGCTCTGTCCTGACAGCAGAGAGCCCAATGCGGGGCTGGAACTCATGAACCATGAGATCATGACCTGAACTGAAGTCAGATACTTAACTGAGCCACCCAGGTGTCTCCTTAACAGTACTATATTTTGAACAACGAAAAATTTCCAATAGAATTGCTCAAAGGGAACTTACTTGAGACATTTTAATGCAAATACCATGTGGTTTCATTCATATGTGGAATTTAAGAGACAAAATGAAGAAGCAAAGGTAAAAAGAGACAAACAAATCACTCTTAAATACAGAGAACACGCTAGTGGTTGCCAAAGGGGAAGTGGGTGGGGGGACGGGTGAAATAGATAAAAAGGATTAAGAGTACACTCATTGTGATGGGCACCGAGTGATATATAGAATTGTTGAATCATATTCGACACCAGAAACTACTATAACACTGTATGTGAATTATATTTCAATAAAAAAACATTTTGAGTTAAGACTAAATCATGGTAAGGCTGGGAGTAGATTGGCAAAAGGGGATTTGACACTTTCAACACCCTTAAAAAAATTTTTTTTTACTGTATTTTACAAACTCCAAGATGCATATTTTTTCCATGTTTGACACCTCCCAAATTGCAAAGTCTTACGGTCCTCACCATGTTTTCTTTCCTCATGCTGTACGGAAGAATTAGTGCGTATTTCAACCGATGGCATCTAAGGATTGATGAAATATGGTTTTAAGCGTAACGCTTCCTGGTGTACTGTTCTGAGCCAATAAGCCCAGACAGTTTGCTCCCCCAAATAATTTACAATGTGAGATGGACAGTGTATAAAGAACATTGAAACAACTAAGTCGACATTGGATGAAAACGGGGAGAATTTGTGGTTCTTCGTTAGGAAAAATTATAATAATTTTTTAAAATTCCATTTCACCATTTGCTTATTGTGTAAATATGGTCAACTACTTCATTTCCGTGAGCCTTGATTTTCTTCTCCAGGAGAGGGGCCTAATAACATCTCTTGAAAGGTTGTGGCAAGGGTTGAAGGTACATAGAGGGTGTGATTTTTCATGCCTCCTGTCCCCTTCTCACAGCCCCTTGTTATCAAAACTGGCATTTCTCTCCTCCCTGATGTCCCTGCATGGAGGAACCAGACTCTGGTTCTACCCCAAGACCTCCATCTTAGGTGGAGTCGCAAACATCTGCTGCCTCAGCTTTTGCTCCAGTTAACGACCCATATTCACCCACTACTTTCCCTCTTTATGGGTTTCTCTGCCACATCTCGGCCCCATAGCTGCCTGGACTTACGCCTTCTTGTTCTCATTGGCAACTCCCATGCTTGTTACCAAATAGGATTTCAAAAGACCCTGGTGCCACAGAATACATACTTCAGAAGCTCCATGCAGGTAGAGCTATGACTTACTTGTTGGTCGCTGAGTCCCTGGTAGCAGTCACAGAAGGATGTAGAGGAGGGGCTCAGTGGCAGGTCCCACTGGGCTAAAGTCCAGTGGTCAACGTGGCTACACTCCTTTCTGCAGGCTCTAGCAGAGAATTTGCTTCCTTGTCTTTGGCAGCTCGTGGAGGCTGCCCACATTCCTTGGCCGGTGGCCCCTTTTCTCCATCTTCAAAGCTAGAAACAGCAGATCGAGACCTTCTTACAACACATCACTCTGGTTACCTCCTCTGCCTCCCTCGTCCATTTTTAAGGACCCTTGTGATTACATTAGACCCACTTGGATAATCCGGGATTATCTTCTTATTATAAGGTCGGCTGATCACCAACCTTAATCCATCTGCAGTCTTAATTCCCCTTTGCAGTGAAACCACATATTCACAGGTTCTGAGGATTGAGACAGAGACATCTTTGTAGGGATCATTACTCTGCCTGTCACCTTAGATAATGTTTTCATTGAAAATAGCAAACATTTGTGAGAGCCTCATATGTGCCACACACTATGCTGACTAAACATTTTGCATGCATTCCCTACTTTTATCTTCACAATAACCCTGGGAGGGGGCAGGCACCATTATTATCCTAATTTTAAACATGCCAAAGCTAAAGAACTTAATGGGACTTAAATGACCTGCCCGAGGTCACAGATCCAATCAGTAGCAGAGCTGGGATTTGAACCCAAGGCCAAGCCAAGTCCCAAGGCCTTACTCTTAATGACTAGACCCTAGAATTACAGGTGGTGGCAAGAATATCTATAGGAGTAGACGAACTTGGCTGAGGAACAGAGGTTCAAGATAAAAGTTGCAGCGAACACCCTAAAATCAACGTGGAGACTCGGTGGGTGGTTTCTTAATGAATAGCCACACTTCCTCAGTTAGGAGTCTTTTCCTTGCAAATGACAGAAAAGCCCACCAGGACAGCTTATTCTAAAAAGGGAGGGTCAAATAAATTGGAAAAAATGCAAGATGAGGGCTTCAGGCATGGCTGGATGCAGAACTTCCGTGATCTTGTTGAGAATCTGTTTTCTTTCTTTTTTTTTCTTGAGTCTGCCTTCCTCATTGAGTCTTCAAGTCCATGGGATGGTAGAACAGTCACAGTGGCTCTAGCTGCTATATCCTATCAGCCTTTAGGTGCAGCAGGAATAAAAAGTCCTTTTTCCAAAGGTCCCCAGATAAATTGCATTGCCCCTCATTGGCTCTGCCGGAGTCCCTGGTCCATCTGTGAAGTAACTACTTGGTCCCGTGAAGGCATGTGCTAGTTGCTTAGTAATGGATTATGTGTTCTTCCTGGAGTTAGGAGTGGAGTCAACGTCACTAGAAACATATACACTCAGAGGGGTGGGGGAGGGATACTTTTGAGCATAGGTAACGGACTCATTTATTATCTCATGTAACAGGAAGTTCAGTGGTAGGCAGTTCAGGATTGGATAAATCCAGAACTTAACATCATGTCAGGGGTCTAGGCACTTCTCTGTGGTCCTTTAGGGTTACCCCTCATGATTACAAAGTGGCTTCCACAGCCAGTTTCACACAACGAGATCATAAATCAGTAAAGAAGAGACAGAGCTTTCTCCCTACAAGTCTTTTACTTCTGTTTGGGAAGGAGAATCTTTTCCGGAAGTTCACCCATGAGATTTGCCTTGATGTCTCATTGGCCGGTGCTGGGTCACATGTCTAGCTTTTGGAAGGTTCATGCCTCATATCTGAGGATACTAACATGTAAATAACTGGAAAAATGGGGGGGGGGATCAGGAAGAATGGGGGGGGTGACATTTTGGTTAACCAGCTGTGTCTGCACCAGGTCCCTGGATTTTGGTCACCAGAATGAAGCAGAGAGGATACTGGTTGACAAAAACAATGGATTTCTATTTGGGCTAAATTGAGAGCAGAGAAAGTTTCAAATCCTGGAGCCCCCTAGATGCTCCCTGGGGAATTCATGGAGTCCATAAACCAAATCAAGAAGTGGGATTTCCCTGAAACTTTAGGTTTAAATATGGAGGGTCAGAGCCAACATGAACCATAGGGATTACGGCGATTGCTTGGAAAAGGAGTGACAGTAATTGGTACCACCCTGCACGTTTTTTCATAATGTGACTTTGAAAGTCTTCAGGAGGAGTCTCTTCTTTCCCCCATGAATCTTGGCTGGCCTCCGACTTGCTTTGACAAATATTTTACAAATAACACTGTGTGACACGTGACCCAGACCCGAAGACGCTTTGAAGCATCCGTTTTTGCCTTCTTGGAAGCCTGCTGCCACGTCCTGAGTCTCAGTTATCTGGTTGGAGGGCCGTGGAGAGAGAGAATGGCCCCGGAGGATGACGGAGAACCGAAGCTGACAAACACAGCTGCCAACTATGTGGGTGACACCATTCTGGATGTTCCAGCTCCAGGTGGGCACCCAGCTGCAAGCAGCTGCCTGAACGACCACGGCCTATGCCATACAAAGCAGAAGAACCGCCCAACTGAGCCCAGGCAATTCACGAGATCCTGAGAATGACTGAATCATTATTGGCTTAAGCCAAACACGTTTCGGGGTGGTGTGTGGCATAGCAATGGGTAATTGAAACAGGAACCATTTCCCGTTCACACATTTCACAGAGGAGACTAAACAACCAACGAAGTGAAATAACTACCTAAGAGCCTCCTAGCTCCATGGTGGCAGACGCATGGTAGGCACCCGGATTTCTGCTTTCTCAGGTCACTGATCATTAAACCCGGCATAACTGTTTTCATACAGATAAAACGAGTGCATTTGCAACTCTTGCTGATGTGCATATAATGTAACGGTTTGCACTGAGCCAGTGTTTATTATATGCTTGGCACAGTGCTAAATGCATTATCTCACTTAATCTTCACACATGAGCCCACAAAGTAGGTCTGATGTAACCCTCCATTTAGAAAAATAAGATAACTAAGTTTAAAGAAGATAAAAAAATAAATAAATAAATAAAACTTGCTCACAGTCACTCAGCTAGGCAGGAGGTGCAATCAGGATTCAAAATTAGATCTAGCAGGCTCTGAAGTGTTGCTCTTATCACTGTCCTGGAACACGGCTTGCACGGACCCACAAAGGTGTTTTCCCAACCTACCAAGATTCTCTTTCTTGCATGATGCAGTGACGCCCTTCGGCCTGACTCTGCATTTCATGTCTTAACTGTGCCTCCAGGTCATGATGGACTTCAGGACGAAGACAGCGCACATATGTTTCCTTTCTTCTAAGAGTTTCTACTTACTGGGCATTTGCTCGGGTCACTAAGACCCCTTTTAAGGTGAGAAATAAAAAAAAAAAAAAGGTCTTGAGATTTGATCCCTCCCTAGAGCTATAATCATGGCGTTTGCTGCCCTGCCCCCCACGTGCCATACACACGACGTCAGGATTCTGTGTGCTCTTCTCGCCCTTAAATGACCTCGTGAAGGGAAGGATGAAAATTGTAGTGTTGTGGTTTAGCAAGTTTGTATGAGTCTTGCTGAGCAAGGACAGAGAAAGTAAGGCAGGAAAGAGCAATGGAAAAGAGGGGATACGCGGGAAGGAAGCTGGACAGGTGAAAGGTAAAAATATTGGCCGATGATTGTGGGCTGAGAAACCTAAGGCTGCCTGCCCTCGTCACCTAATTTGGATGACTGCACCACCCAGTGTACCCACGTCAGTTCGGGTCCGTTCCTCGTGTCCTGGCAGGATCGTCAATAGTGCTCGTTTGCACTCTCTGGGTGTCCGGTTTGGATAATACATCACACGGTGAACCCCTCAATCATGGTTCACTGTCAGCCCACCCCATCAGGTCTCGTGGAAGAGAACTGGATACTAGATGTTATGAAGGATGCCAAGGACAGCAGGGTCAAAAGACGCAGCCCCTGACCTGAAGGAGTCCACGGTGTGTGTGGGAGTCATGTAACAGCTTTTTGATGTGTGAAGCACAGTAACAATGGTGCTACAGGGCCCACTGGTAGGTAGCAGCTGGGGGAAAGAGCCAAGGCAGTGCATTATGGGAAGAGGGAATATTGGCAAAGACGTGGTGGTTTGGAAAGGCATGGCATGGTTTAGGGAACCATAGAAAGCAATCACTCCTCACGGCCAAATTGTAAGGCAAGATGCTCCTCCCGGGTATTTTTTGGAAAGGGGCCATCTTATATTTGATTTCTTCCAAAGTCTTTCATTTTATCAGGTTATCTCCTGGTTGTTTAAGTGAATATGTTAAATATTACTCGTAGCTATTTAGGCTTTTCAGCGATATCCCCAAACATTTGTACATTCAAGCGGGCCATTAGAGCTTTTTTGGGGTGCTCTTGTCATGACAAGATGGGGGAATCGCCTTACATTGGGGTCACCCAAGGTTAGTGTATGCGATGGTTTGTTCTACTGGAGACCAGCCCGTGGAGCTCAGCAAGAGGTGAAGTGAGAGAGTTGGGCAAGTGGTCAAATCACGGATGACCTTGGGTTACATGCCAGGTCTGCAGCAGGCAATGGAAATCTGATAAAAGTTCATAAGATCAGTGTATCTTAATGAAATCGGCATTTTGGAAGAATTATGTGGGTGGTAATGTAGAGAGGGGCCCAGAAATGAAAGAATGTCAATTTATGACAGAAATACAAGTGCACTGGCAGCAGTAATCCTGTCAATCTCATTTTGTGGTTGCATCCTCAGAGGCTGGAAGAGTACCCGGCTCAGGGAAGGCAGTCAAAACCTAGTGAAGGATTCAGGGGTGGGCGGGGGGGTGGGGGGGCACCTGGGTGGCTCAGTTGGTTAGGCGTAAGATTCCCGATTTCGGCTCAGGTCATGATCTCACGGTTCGTGAGTTTGAGCTCTGTGTTGGGCTCTGTGCTGACTGATCTCTGCTTGGGATTGTCTCTCCCTCACTCTCTGCCCTCCCCTGCTTACATGCATGCTCTCTCTCAAAAATAAATAAACTTAAAAAAAAAAACACCTTAGTGAATGAATAAATGAGTGAATGAACAAATGGCCCACTCTAAAACTACCTGTCTTTACTCCACATTTCACCCTCATCAGAAGAGGCTACCTCAAGAGTTTTCAAGACGGCTTTTCCCACTTTTGACCCTAGGTCCCTTCTGGTTTAATCTGTCTTTCCCAACCAGAGCCCCTTCTTCTAACCAATTCCACTCTTCTGATGTCTCATCATTAAAGTCTCAAGGACTACTATGCCAATATATTACCTTAAAACTTTTGTGGAAAGGTACCACTTCTAGGAAGCATATTAAGGGCAATAAGTCACCTCGTTACTTGCCCATCACCCTCTACTCTTAGTCACTTCATTGTGGCACCTCCCATAATACAAATTTCTTTATTCCTGGTTAGGCTTAGAAATTGAATACAGATATTGAGAAAACTGTCTCACTCTAGAGAATAAAATAAAGTTGGATCGGTATTTCAAACTGTATACAAAGGTGTCCTCCAGATGGACCTCGATGTGAAAAGTGAAAACAAAGGTAGAAGAAGCTGTATGATCTTGCAGCAGACAGGACTTCTCAAACAAGATGGATTTGACTACATCAAAACATTAGATCTCTATTTGAAAAGGACACGGCTACAGACAATGTTAGCAGATGGGTGACAGATCAGAAGATATTCCCAACGTCTAAAACTGACCAGGGATACCATCTGGAAGGTACAAGAAAACCCTGCAAAAAAAGAAGAAAATGGCAGATAACTTAATCAAAACAAGGCAAAAGCTAAAGATAGGTTATTCATTGTTGAAATAAGTTTTCAGGCCCAAGATGGAGCCGTTCCTGCCCAGGATGCCACGTCCTCAAGCTTTTGTGCTCCTGTAAATGTTTCACTTGGCCAGAAATGGAATATATCCAGTTAGCTAATCTCCAAACACCAAGTCAACTCTGGGTTCTATACTTATTTCCTTGTTTCTTTTTTTTTTTTTTTTTTTTTTTTTAATAAGGCCAGATATATAACACCAGCCAATCGTGCCCTGTTTCTGCTTTGCTGCTTCCAATGCTCTAATAACCTGCTCTTGCCCAAAATCCCTTGGGAAGAGTGTTCCACTGCTTATGGGGCATGTACTCACCCAATCCATGGATTGTTTTCCCTTGAATAAAGGACATCGAATTCACTACAACATTGTTTTAGTTTTGTCATTTGACATCATATAACAAAAGTATAAAGAGCTATTCTTCTTTGTTAGCAACCCCCCAAATGCAAATTATAATACGACAATGAGTTAACACTTAATATCCATTAGATAGAAGAAAATTAGAAATTTAGAAAATACCATATGTCAAAGAGTAGATATCCAAGGTTTTAACAATCACAGCATTGGGGGGAAAGAAAGAGAGAAAGAGAGAAAGAGAGAAAGAAAGAAAGAGAAAGAAAGAAAGAAAGAAAGAAAACGGAGCGCCTGGGTGGCTCAGTTGGTTAGGCATCTGCTGATTTCGGCTCAGGCCGTGATCTCATGGTTCGTGGGTTCGAGCCCCGCATAGGGCTCTGTGCTGACATTGTGGGGCCTGCTTGGGATTCTTCTCTCTCTCCCTCTCTCTTTCTCCCTCTCTTTCTGTCCCTCCCTGGCTTGTGCTCATGCTCTCTTTCTCTTTCAAAAGTAAATAAATAAACTTAAAAAAAAAAAAAAGAAACAAAGAATTCTTGAGTGTCCTGTGTATGTAAAGTTTAACACATACACAAAACGATAGAATACTTTTTAAAGATACATACATTTTCAAGGACATTTATTGAACACAGAGAGAGTTTCTGTCAGAAGAAGTTGGGGGAATGGAAGTGAGGTTTGGAGAAAGGGAAAATAAAATAAAGTTAAAACTAAATGAAATGAAATAAGAAAGCTCTCTTGCACAGATTAAAGGTGGATTGTGATCTGTGTAGCGTGATTAGCTCATCTGCACCTGAGTTCCAAAATAAATAAATAAATGGAGAGAACAAGCCTCGGGGAGATTTCCCCTCATAATCTCTGATTTACAAGGTAGTGCGCTAACTGCTGAAACACAAAGTCTTTAATTAGTTCCTGTCCATAGGTGACTGCTTTTCCAACTGGAGTAACGGAAGGCAAATTTGGGGATTTTTCTCACTCCCCAAGTACTGCTCTTACAGATGATTAAGTGTTCGCCCTTGTTCCCTGCAGCCCACTCAGATAAAAGCCAAGACCACCCCTACGAAAACATTTCCAAGGAGAGAAGTTTGAAAATATAATTTTGACAAAAAAAAAAAAAAAAAAAAGAATTAGCATCACCCAGGGATTAGGGAGCTGGCTTGAAGACCACACAGGAAGTCAGAGATTAACTCACAATTGACTGGATATTCTTTTTTTTTTCTTTTTTTAAATTTTCATCTTTTATTGCTGTGAGTAGCATATCGCATATGCACACTTTTTAGAAATTGTTTTGTTTTTTTGTGACCACATGTTCTTTAAAAAAGTTTTTTTAATGTTTATATTTATTTCGCGAGGGAGGGGCAGAGAGAGAGGGAGACACAGAATCCCAAGCAGGCTCCAAGCTCTGAGCTGTCAGCACAGAGCCCTGAGGCGGGGCCTAAACTCATGAACCTCTAGATCACGACCTAAGCCGAAGTCAGACGCTCAACTGCCAGAGCCACCCAGGTGCCCCTATGACCGCGTGTTCTTGTAAATAACTTGCCTGGCATTTAATTTCCACATGTTAAAACGGGGACATCCACTGTCAGGGACTTTGTTGAAAGCCTCTGAAGAAAACCGAAACAAGTATCTATGGAATCTTGAATTCTGAGTGTGAAGGGCATGGTGGTTATGAAAATCAGGTATTTTGGGGCACCTGGGTGGCTTAGTTGGTTAAGCGCCCAATTCTTGATTTCGGCTCAGGTCATGATGTTGTGGTTCATGAGATCGACAGGCTCTGATCTGATAGCACAGGGCCTGCTTGGGATTCACTCCCCTTCTTGCTGTCCCTCCCCTGCTCATGCTTTCTTTCAAAATAAATAAATAAACTTAAGGAAAAAAGAAAATGAGGTATTTTTATTATTTGTTGTGGCTATTGGAGTTATTTAACACTACTAAGCAAGTAAAATACCAAATGAATGTAATTAAAATAGCTCAGTCAGAGCTTGTCTGGGGTTGTCCTTACACATATTTTTTTTTTTTTTAAAGGGGAGAGGTGTTTAGAGCATTCCAGTATCAGTAAGCAGTGAATCACTCATAAGAATTGGATGAAATGAAAATATTCGGAAGAGTGTTGGGCCAATGCACCATTTTGGTATTCATCTTCAATGCAGTTCTGAGCAAAAGAAGAGGCTCAGGCATAGAGGCTTTCTTCTTTATACTTCGGTAGGGTTGGGATTGGCCAGGGGATAACATATTTCACTGCGCTGACTTTAATAGGATAAGGTGTTGGCTAATACGATAACAGCATGAGAGGAGATTTAGGTGATCTCAGGGGCTTGGGGCAGGGGGAATGAAACCAGTCACTAAAATGACAGTCTAATGATATAAGAATGGGACCAGCTGAGGGGGTGCAAAAACCTTACCCGAAGCAGTGGACTTAGAAATTCTACACTGTTCCCTCTCAACTTCTAGATGTTTTTCTGAAATGAAACGTACCATGGTATGAATCTTACTAAACCCAGGTTGTCTCTTTGGAACAGGTGAAGGGGATAGAAGTTGACGTCACGGGTGGAAGGGAAAGACAGGTGAGGTTATGGGGAAGCAGTTATCACCTATTTATACCACAGGTGAGTCTGGTGAGATGGAGTTAGATCGGAGTTTGAATCCCAACTAGGCCAACTTCCGGCTGGGTAAATGTCAACAGGTTTCTTCACCTCTCTGCACATAGGTTTCCTCATGTGTGTAGAGTTCAAATGTCTAATAATTGAAGAGCTATCACCCATGTAATTAAGAGACACCTGTTTCTTCTAGGAATACAACATTTATTTCTACAAGTCCCACACACACAGGATGGTCTCAAATGCAAGCTTCCGTGTCCTCCACAGGAGTAGCAAGGAGTGTCTTCTGCCTTCCGGCAGTAGCATCTGGAGATGCCTTCCATGTGTTGCTAACCACATTGGGAAGACAGCACCAAAGCCAGTAAGTCAGCCCTCAAGATGATTCAGAGTTCTGGGGTAATTTATTATACACTCGTAAACAACGAATGCATTATTTTATTATGATGCGTGAGGTGCTTCTGTAAGAGAAACCTGAAATGTTGGAGTGGCTTTGGAACTGGACAGTGGGGGAAGCTGGAAGGACTTGGGAGAGTGTGTCAGCAAAAGCCCTTAAAGTCTTGAAGAAACTGTGACTACAATCCTGATGGCCTTTGACAAGGCTGTAGATGAAGGCTTTAGGGGAAATAAGGAAAATGTTATTGAAAACTGGAGGAGAGGGGTCCTTGTAACACAGTGGCAGGAAGTTTAGCAACACTGTCATCTGGAGGGATGTAGAAAGTACAAAATGTGTCTAATTAATGGAGTGTTCTAGCTCAGTATATTTCCAGGTAGAGTGTTGAAGGTGCTGACTGATGTCTTCTTCCTTATTATAGCAAAATGTGAGAAGAAGAAAAATCTAAAGAAGGACTAAAAAGAAGCCCAGAACTTGGTAGACTAGAAAATTCCCATCTTCTCTAGATGACGAATAATGCTGAAATGAAGAAATGGTTTCCACTCAAAAATAAACTCTAGGATACTTCAAGGAGCACATCATCAAATAATGGATCTGACAGTGTGGCTATAAAACCCTTTGTTCAGACCTCAAAAAGATCTACAGCAGTGACTCAGAGAGAATCATTCAGACAAACAACAGGGATTCAAAGAAGCTGATGAGTGTTGTGCCTCAGCAGTTTTAGCAGAGGGACTCTCCAGAGTAGAGAAGGGCTTATCCCAAAGAGAAGGGTATGGGTATGGCTTCTGTCCAATGGAGTGGTGCCTCAATTACATTCATAGGAAACTCACAATATTTTAAAAGAGTTGTATTGGGAAATACAGAAATACTGCCAGCATGGACTAGGGGGACAGAGACAGTACAAAATGAAAAGGGGTCTTTCGGCCCCCTAAATTCTACTCGCAGGAAGCAGACTGACAAATTACTTAGCTGCACACATGGGCTACTTTTCACAGAAAAGTTAAGATGACTCAGAAAGTGGAATGAAGAGCCCACAGGGTAAAGTCAAAAGCCATAGAGAGCCATTCCCTGGCATAAGTAGGACTGAGCTCTAATCAAAGAATTTCTAACATGTGTCCAACTGGATTATAGGATTGCTGTGGACCAGTGACTCCTTTGTGTCTCCTGTCTTTTCTCCTTTTTGAACTGGAGTGTCTGTACCAGTTATCCTAAGCCTGTCCCACCATCGTTAAGTTGGCAGTGTGCAGAAACATAATTATTCAGATGAAGGGGAACTATACTTGAGGGCTGCATTTAAGACACTAGAAGCTTCCTCCATAGCTGCACCTGATTTAAATGATAAAATTCTGGACTTTGAGCTGATGATGTAATGGGTCGAGACTTTTGGGCACCTTGGGAGGAAGTGAATGTGAATTGCATTTGAGAGAGATGTGAATCATTAGGGGTCCGACAGTAGAACATGATAGCCAGCATCAAAAATGACCCAAAGATCCTCACTTCTTGATATTTATGCCCTTGTGTAGTATCTTCCCACAATGAATAGGGCTGATCTCTGTAACTAACAGGCTATGTCAGAAATGATGATGTGTGACTTCTGAGCTTAGAACCATAAAAGACATTCCATCTTCTACCTTGCCCTCTCTCGGATCACTTGCTTTGGGAGAATTCAACTGCCATGTCATGAGGACACTCAAGCAGCCCAATTGAAAGTGGTAAGGCTTCCTGCCAACAGCCGAATTAAGTGAGCTGTCTTCGAAGCAAATCTTAACATTTCTAGTCAAGCTTTTAAGTGACTACAGCCCCAGGCAACATCTTCACTGAAATCTCTTAAAAGATTGTGAGTTAGACCACCTAGCTAAGTGACTGCCATATTCCTGGCTCACAGAAAGTAGGAAATCATAAATGCTTACTGTTTTAAGCTGCTACTTTTTGATGTAATTTTCTAAGCAAAAACATTAATATAACAAAGTTTCTATCTCTGGATGCTCCCAAAGATTCCTGGGGAATCAGACCATTCTGATTTCTGTGCTGAGGGGGACAGAAGGTCCATCTCATGGAGTCAACCACACCCCATTACCAGAACTTTATGAAGTCCCTTTTTAACAATTCCATCAACTTCTGCCTCTAAGATCCTCTTATCGCAGAGAGTTCAAAGAAAGATTGTGAAATGTTAGATACTGAACTGCACAGTATGATCTTTTAACTTTCCCTCAGATAAAGTTAAGAACAAACAATAACAATAATAATGACAACAAAAGACACACGTCCCTCTCCACCAAAGACCCTGGACACAGAAATGTTCTCTTAAGACATTAAAAAATTATTTTCACTGAAAAAAATATTTTCTAGCTGCGATAACATTATGTTTGTATAGGCTGCTGTTTCTTTTAAGCCTGGGGTGGTGGAAATTAGCAAGCAGGAAACACTATTCACTAGGTATACTATTGCTGATATTTGAGTTGACATTTGTTAACTTTTTTTTTTTTTTTTTTTTTTTTTTTCAGAATGATGCATCAATCCCTGTTTCAAATGCAGGCACAGAAATAATTTCCAAAGAAATGAACTGGAGAAAGTAGAAATGAGTATGGAATTGGAATAAAACAAACCTTCCTTCTGATCCCCCCCTACCCCCACCAAAATTCTATACCATTACTCTGAGGTTAAAAAAAAAAAAGATTTCAAAAACATAAGTCTTGGACAAAAGCTGCACACAAATGAAGCATACATTACATATGTGAAGACATTAAAAATGATTTTAAATGATTTTTACCTCACCCCATGCCCTGGCATTTTGTGAAACTCAAATGGAAATCCCAGCTCAAAATTATAGAAGTGAATCAACACAAAACAAACACCATTCCATTCCCCTCCATTCTGTTCAACCATACCTCAGCCTCTCCCTGGATTAGATCAAAATGTCCTTTTCCTCTCCTACATACAAAACAAAAGCTCTTAGTCTTGGAGAGACTTAGATATGGGGTAGAGGTTTAAGGGGGGGGGTGCTTATACTACCAGCATCTAGCCAATAATGCCTAGTGTGTTAAAAATATGGTTAAAACTTCCTTCAAATATGGGCAACTAAATAGAATTTGAGCCAATAATAATAGTTAAAATGTAGTGAATACTTCTACAAGGCAGGCACCTTTACATTTCATCCACAAAGGAGCCCCAGCAGGTAGAGATTACCATTATTTCCACTTTATGTATGTTTTTATAAAGCGAAACACAGAATGATCAATTAACTTCTTCATGATTACAAAGCCAATAAGTTGTAGTACTGAGAATTGGGAGCCCTCCGGCAGTGGATCTTCCAAAACTAGCTTTTAAAATGACACAAAAAGATCTGGTCCAATTCTTGGCACTTCAGAACCGGTTAATAAATAACAGTCCCTTTCATTTCTCTTGAATCCCAATCTGGATCTGGGCGGTCTCCTAACATAAAGCAAAATGACTGCACGTTGGAACTCTCACTGGACAAATCCTCTCTCCTCACTTGCTTCACCTGACATCTCAGCCAAACCCAAGGCAAGAAGCTCTCAGAAAAAAAAAAAAAAAAAAAAAGGCATTCAGGTTGCCACCCTAGAGATTCTGAGCCCCAGAGAAGCAGGAATGCAAATAGACTTTACAAATAGACAAAGTATAGTATTGCTGTGGATCGAAAGTGTCTGTTTGCCCAGCCTGACTCTGAAATTCCCTGAGCCTAAAAGAACAAACACAACCCTTCCGGGGGCCCTCATAAAATCCCAAGCGGTCAGGTTCGGTCTGGTAAACAACACTCAGTCCTAGCACCTGGCGGAACACGGGGCGGTGGGGACTGGGACGGGCGGCGACCAACTGGAAGGACAGAGACTGCAGTCAATACCCACTTACACCTGCCTAGCGGCCTTGAAAAGTCAGGTTGACACCTACAGGGAGGGACCCTGGGAGGCGGGGCCCGATTCCCGCCTCGGGAGTGAGCGGGAGACCTCCTCCATCCTCCCCCTCCATCCGGGGCTGCCGAGCTCCCCCCATAGAACGCGGAAAAGGGCCCTTGCCACTTTAAATGACTCAGGAAGTGAAAAGAGACCGCTGACAGGGAAAGGGAAAGCAGAACCGGGGCGGCGGGGCTGGCGGCGCGGCGATCTCGCCCCGGGCTGCGAGGCAGGAAGGCGCGCGGCGCGGGGGCCGACGGGGGCGCGGGGCCGCCGCGCCGGAAGTACCCGCGCCGCGGGAGGAAGCGCAGCGGGCGCCGAGCGGCGGAGCCGGCGGGAAGGCCCCTCGCTCCTACGCCTGGCGCGAGCGGGCGGCGGCGGCGCCGCGGCCCCAGGCCTGTCCCGAGACCCGGCGCGGCCAGTTCCTGGGACGGGACCCCTGCGGGGAGGAGGACGGGAGGAGGCCCCGCGGCGAGCTCGGAGGCCCAGCGGCCTGGGCCGCGTCACCGCAGCCACATGGCCTCCGGAGTGGGCGCGGCCTTCGAGGAGCTGCCGCACGACGGCACGTGTGACGAGTGCGAGCCAGACGAGGCCCCCGGGGCCGAGGAAGTGTGCCGAGAGTGCGCCTTCTGCTACTGCCACCGCCACGCCGAGGCGCACAGGCAGAAGTTCCCCAGCCACCACCTGGCCCAGTACGTCCACGGCGCCGCCCCGGCCTGGACCGCGGACGCCCCCGCGCAGGGCGACGCGAAGGAAGATGCCCAGGCCAAGGTGGAGAATGAGAGGGATGTAGAGAGCGAGGTGGGGGAGGAGAGCGAGTCCGAGGAAGACAGTGAATCCGAAGAAGAGAGCGAGACGGAGGAAGAGAGTGAGGATGAGAGCGATGAAGACAGTGAAGACGACAGTGAGGAAGAGATGGAGGATGAGCAAGAGAGCGAAGCAGAGGAAGACAACCAAGAAGGAGAATCTGAGGCCGAGGGAGAAACGGAGGCAGAAAGCGAATTTGACCCAGAAATAGAAATGGAAGCGGAGAGAGTGGCCAAGAGGAAGTGTCCGGACCATGGGCTCGATTTGAGCACCTATTGCCAGGAAGATAAGCAGCTTATCTGTGTCCTGTGTCCGGTCATTGGGACTCACCAGGGCCACCAGCTCTCCACCCTAGATGAAGCCTTCGAGGAACTAAGAGTAAGTATTGGGAGTTGAGAGCATAGGTCTAGAGGTCAGGACACCTGGGTGTCAACGTTCGCTTTCACCGTAACCCTAAAAAGCCAGTCTATGCAACTTGTTGGGAGCAGTGCGTATTCCCCCTTTTTGGTTGAACTCCTTTGAGAATCAGATGAAAGTTCTGGACTCTGACCCAAGGGAGATATATGTACACACAAAGCTTAGTGTACACTTTTCTCTGGAAAATTGCAAGCCACTGGTCCCTGGATCCCAGGTGAAGCATTCCTTGGGAGTTTTGACTCCGTGTAAGCCAATTCCCACAACATCACCCTGTTGAGCATAGTGCCTTGACTTGGTAAGGCAGTCTCTTTGCCTGCTTGAAAACACGGGAAACTGTGGTTTGGCCAGATGAGTCCAGGTAGTTCCTCTGTAGTGAGGAGACCCTCGGAGATGGTGGTATCCTATTAAGGTCATATGCACCCTGAGTTTCTTTTAGGTTCTTCATGTGTGATACTTATTTGGAAAGGAAGATGAGAGGTTGGAGGCAAACTTGGAATGCAAGTGGGAGTCCCTGTGTGCTCCGTCTTGATGGGAGGGCGGGGCCTTCTATTTTGGACCTTGCTAGTCCCCTGGACGTGTTTGGAAAGTAGTAGACATTAATCAATATTTGCTGGGCGAATGGATTTGCAAGTGATGCAATGGATTTGCCTTTTATTTATATTGTGGTTATTTACAGCCAGTGAGAGAAATCGCTGGAGTTAACTAGGGAGGAAACCGAATGATCAAGTTATTAGTGAATGTTGTCATATTATGATGACTGGTTTCCTTAAGCAACCTTGCAATTGCAGGCAATGGAATAACAAATACTTGGTTAATGAGTATCTCTTCTATTGAGATTTTCCCTTTTTTATTGTAAAATATGCAGTGTGTGAAAACGTGCACAGTCTAACAAGTCATTATGGAGCAAATTCTGATGTGACCTCTATCCAGATTAAGACATAGAATATTAGTAGCAATATTGAAGCCCAGTGTCCTTTCCAATTATAACCAGTTCCCATTCCCAGTAACCATTATCCAACTTCTGAGGTGGTATTTCCTTGCTTATCTATCCATGCATCCATCCATCCATCCATCCATCCATCTGTCCACACATTCTTAAACTTACTTGAACTTGACACAATTGATATCATATCGTTATTGTGCATTCTTTTGAGTTATGCTTCATTTTTTCAACATTGTGTTTCTGAGATTTGTCCCGTGGGTGGCTGTGGTTTGTTCGTTTCCATTGTTGTGTAGAATTCCATTTTATGACTGTGCCACAAGTTACCTGTTCTGTCAGTGATGGAAATTTGACTTAGAAATTCTGGAGTTTCTGCCTATCGTAAACAATGTTGGTATGGACATTCTTGTTCAAGTCTCCTGGTGCATATCTGCATATACTTAAATGGAATATAAACCTAGGAGTTAGATTGTCCGGTCACAGACTGTGCATATCTTAAATAATACCAGATGTTGCCAGTTATTTTCTAAAGTGGTTGTACCAATTTACATTGCCAGGAAGAGTATGTGAAAATTCCTGTTGTTCTGTATCTTTAGGACTTACTATTATAGAATTTAAAATTTTTGTCAATTTTGTGGATATGTGATAGTATCTTCTTGTGGTTTAAATTTGTATTCCTCGGGGCGCCTGGGTGGCTCAGTCGGTTAAGCATCCGACTTCGGCTCAGGTCATGATCTCACAGTTCGTGAGTTCGAGCCCCGCGTCGGGCTCTGTGCTGACAGCTCGGAGCCTGGAGCCTGCTTCACATTCTGTGTCTCCCTCTCTCTCTGCCCCTTCCCTGCTCATGCTCTGTCTCTCTCTGTCTCAAAAATAAATAAACATTAAAAAAAAATAATAAAAAAAATAAATTTGTATTCCTCTAGTTACTGAGGACTTTGTGTATCTTTTGTATTTCTCCTTTGGTGAAATACCCTTTCAGTTTTTTTGTTCATATTTCTATTAGGTTGTCTTTTTCTCATTAACTTATAGGCGTATTCATATATTTCTTTGACTTCTTTGTTGTTTATATGGGTTGCAAATATCTTCTCTGTTTTTTAAATTATGTCTTGGGTAGAAATTCATTTTAATGTAGAATTTATCAATAATTGCTTTTATTGTTAGTGCTTTTGTGTTTTATTTCACTTAGTATTGATTTCTGTGTGGCGGAAGTAAGGACTCTATTTCATTTTTTCTCTATACAGGTAGCCAATTGCTCTAGCAACATTTATTGAAAAGTCTGCCTTTTCTACACGGATTTGCTATACTACCTGCCTATATGTGTGTGAATGTGTTTCTTGGGTCTTCTATTCTGTACCATTGATCTGTTAGTGTATCCCTGTGTGAAAAACATGTTTTCTTAGTTATCATAGCTTTGTAACAAGACTTAATATCTGGTAGAGCAAGTCCTTCCACTTTGTTCTTCTAGATGGGTATCTCAGCCAGTCTTGGCCTTTTATATTTCTTAGAATCAAAAGAAATCCAAAAAAGAATCAAAAGAATCCAAAAAAGCCTGCAGGACATTTTTTGTATTGCATTTAGTGTATAAAGCAATATATGAAGAATTAACATTACAAGATAAAGTCTTCTGGTATGTTTATTTTGGTCTAAATTGCTTCATGATAAAGTTTTATAGTTTTTTTTTTTTTCTGAAAGATCTTGTACCTCGTTGTGAAATTTATTCCTGGACACTTAAAACTTTATAGTATTGTAAAAAAATTAAATTTTTAAAAATGTTTATTTACTTCTGAGAGAGAGAGACAGAGCATGACAGGAGGAGGGGCAGACACACGCACGCACGCACGCACACATAGAACAAAGCAGGCTCTAGGCTCCCGAGCTGTCAGCACAGAGCCCTACACGGGGCTGGAACTCACGAACTGTGAGATCCTGACCTGAGCCGAATTTGGATGCTTAACCAACTGAGGTGCCCCCAAAACTTGTTTTCTACTTGTATATAGGAGTATGATTAACTTTTATGTATTGATTTTTGTGTTAAAATGTCTGCTAAATTCTCTTAAATATTCTAATGTGTAGATTTATTCTACATACATGATCTTATTATTTGCAAAGAGAGACACTTTTTGTTTCTTTCCAATCCTTATATGTGTTTTTTCTTGCCTATTGCTTCAGATAGGACTTCCAATATAATGTTGAATGTAAGTAATAGTGGATATTGTGGTCTTGTTCTAATTGATGAATAATTTACAACATTCACAAATAAGTGTGGTAATATATTTATATATCATATATATCACAGATATATTTCATCAGATTAAGAAATTTTCCTTTTTTTTTTTAATGTTTATTATTTGAGAAAGAGACAGAGAACAAGCAGGGGAGGGGCAGAGTGAGAGGGAGACACAGAATTGGAAGCAGGCTCCAGGCTCTGAGAGCCCGACGCGGGGCTCGAACCCACAGACTGCGAGATCATGACCTGAGCTGAAGTCGGCCGCCCAAACGACTGAGCTACCCATGTGCCCCAAGAAAGTTCCTTTTTAATCCTAGTTTAAAAATTTTTCTTAATATTGAATGGATACTGAATTTTGAATGGTTTTCTTGCATCTATTGGGATGTTCATGTGATTTTACTTTTTTACTATGTTGATGAGGTGAATTATATGAATTGATTTTTTCAGTTAAATTTAAAAAAGTAATATGTTCACATGTCTCAAAAGTCTCTTGTTCACCCTTGTACCTTTCACGTGGTGCCCCCCCCCCCATGACTATTGGTAACCACTTCTATTAGTTTCTTGCTAAGTTTTCAAATGTTCTTGTATTTGTACACAAAAACACAGGGGTGTGCATATATATGGTCTTGTTTCCATCCCTTCATGTCATTATTATTATATTTTACAATTAAAGCAACGTTGCATTTGTGGGAGAAACACAACTTGGTCATGATGAAATATCTTTATGTTTTTAAATTTGGCTAATTAATAATTTATCTGGATTTTTTCACATATTTATGGGAGAAATTAGCTTATACATTTTTTTTTGTACTGTCCTTATGAGATTTTGCTATCAAAGTTATGTTGGCTTCACGAGTTGTCAGCACAGAGCCTGACACAGGGCTCAAATCCATGAACTGTCAGATCATGACCTGAGCTGAAGTCAGACACCTAACCAACTGAGCCACCCAAGATGCCCCCTTTCTATGGTATTTTTGATTATGGATTCAATTTCTTTAATGATAATAGGTCTGTACAAGTTGTCTGTTTTTCCTCAGGTCAGTTTTGAAAAGTTACATTTTACTATAAGTTTGTCCATTTTGTCTCACTTTTTAAATGTATTAATATAAATTTGTGAATCATATGCTCTTATTGTCTTTCTTCATATTGTAACTATTCTCTTTATTCCTTTGAGAACAGTGAATATGTTGGTCATAATCTGTTTTTGATTATTCTAGTATGTGAAGACTTTGTGGGTCCAGTATGTGAACACTTTGATGGTGTTTTTCATGTTTATTTCCTTTTGTGCTTTGTTATGCCTGCATAGCTTCTCAATGCCTTTGAAAAATTATTTGTGGCGATTTCCCAAGCCTTGGCACGAAGCTGTATTCTTCGGCATGAAGCTATATTCTTCGAAAGAGGATTTGAATTTGCTTGTGCAAAGGCCTGAGGGTACAATTTGTTTAGAACCCCCTTAAACTAAATTAATTGCTTGAGATTTCCTGGACCAAATTTTTAGGAGGTACCTGCCCACGTTTACAACTTCTTAAAGATTCTACTTTCATCCATTCCCACAGCTCCTCACCCCCTTTTGTTCAGCTCCAAGGCAACACTCCCACAGTCCCCTTTGGAGGGTGAGATAGTGAAAGGTTTACTTCAGTTTGTCTTTACTCTAGGATTTTACTCTTTGGCAGTTGTGAAAGCATCTCAGGTCTATGTGGATAGGGTCTCTTTTAAATGTCTTACTCTGGGGGAAACCTGGCTGGCTCAGTTGGTAGAGCATCTGACTCTTAATCTCAAGGTCATGAGTTTGAGCCCTACGTTGGTATAGAGATTACTTTAAAAAATAAAAATAAAAAAAAATCTCACTCTGAGCATGTCATCAACTTTGCTTTCTCTTACCTTCTCCTCACTTTGCACCCCCAGTCAAATGTACATCCCATTTTATTTCGGATCAGTGAATGTGCTCAGATCAAGAGCTGCTTCCCAGGGACACCTGGGTAGCTCAGTCAGTTAAGCATCGGACTCCTGGATTTGGCTCAGGTCATGATCTCATGGGTTCAAGCCCTGGGTCGGGCTCTGTGCTGGCAGCACAGAACCTGCTTGGAATTCTCTTTTTCCCCCTCTGTCTGTCTCTCCCCCACTCACAGTGTCTCTGTGTCTTTCAAAATAAATAAAACAAAAAACAAGAGCTCCTTCCTGTACTCTTCTTATGTTAACGTTGGAGTATTGCTAACTAAACTATGGACATTATTACAGTTCCACCAGTTTTTCCTTTAATGACTTTTGTACCAGGATCCTGTGGTCACATTACATTTTTTGCTTTTGATGACCTTGATAGTTTTGAGGAGTGCTAGTCCGGTGTTTTGTGCAATGTCTCTTAGTTTGGATTTGTTTGATGTTTTTCACATGGTGAAACTGGAATTAATTGGGTTTTGGAGGATATAAATTATCTCTTTTGCTTTGCTTTTTTACTTAGTATGTCTGGGAAATAATAGATAAATCTGTTTATTTATTTACAGGTACATATACTCCGTTGTATATCATTTGTTAAATTCTTTTTTTAAAATATTTTTTAAATTTATTCTTGAGAGATAGAGAGAGACAGAGCATGAGCAGGGGAGGGGGAGAGAAAGGGGGAGACACAGAATCCGAAGCAGGCTTCAGGCTCTGAGCTGTCAGCACAGAGCCCGACGCGGGGCTTGAACTCACGAACAACGAGATCACGACCTGAGCTGAAGCTGGACGTTTAACCGACTGAGCCACCCAGGCGCCCCCATTTGTTAAATTCTTAGTTTATAATGTATTTTTCAACTCTAGAATGCTTATTTGTTTATTTTTAAAAGATCTTGTAAAAGATCTTTTGGGGTCTGATTTTATGTCACATTTTCATAATTCTTCTCATGTCTCATGATTTTTCATCTAATACTAGATATTGTGTTTAAAAGAACTGGGGACAGTAGTATTTTCTTTTTTGTCCCTCAGAAGGGGTGTATGCTATTTATTCTACTAGGCAGCTAGGATGAAGGGCTAATTATTTTGATCCAGTAAATATTTGAGCTTGATCAGAGCTTAGTTACAGCTTTAGTTTCAGTTCACTCTGGTTTCAGATGTTTTGAGGCCAATGTACATTTGCTTATTGGAAGAGAGTAAGGCTCTTGGAATATTAAAAGTAGCATAGCATGGGGCACCTGGGTGGCTCAGTTGGTTAAGTGACCGACCAACTTCAGCTCAGGTCACGATCTCTCAGTTCCTGAGTTCCAGCCCCACATCAGGCTTTGTGCTGACAGCTCAGAGCCTGGAGCCTGTTTTGGATTCTATGTTTCCCTCTGTCTCTTCCCCTCCCCCACTCACACACACTCTCTCTCTCTCTCTCTCTCTCTCTCTCTCTCAAGAATAAAGATTAAAAAAAACTAATTTTTTTTTTTTTTTATTTGCAAATATAAGTAGCACAGCATGGGGCGCCTGGGTGGCTCAGCCGGTTGAGCGTCTGACTTCGGCTCAGGTCATGATCTCACGGTCCGTGAGTTCAAGCCCCGTGTCGGGCTCTGTGCAGACAGCTAGGAGCCTGGAGCCTGCTTGAAATTCTGTGTCTCCCTCACTTTCTGCCCCTCCCCCACTCATGCTCTGTCTCTGTCTCTCTCTCTCTCTCTCTCTCTCTCTCTCTCTTCGTCTCCCTCTGTCAAAAATAAACATTAAAAAAATATTATAAAAGTAGCACTGCATGATTATGGTGAGAGAACAGGATCCATGTTCCACTGCATTCATTCATTCAGCGAGTATTTATGGAGTATAGGCCAAGGACAGGTGCTTTCTAAGTATTGGGGATATAGCAGTGAGCAGTGGAAAAAGCCCCTATATCTGTTGCAGCTAAGAAAATAGAGAAAAACAGATAAGCAAATATACATGTAATAAGTGTTGTAAAGAAAAATATAAAACAGTGCAGGATTAGAGAGGGACAGAAATTAGCTTTGCTGCTTGCTTTTTGACATTGGGCAAGCTGTTTGGCTACACTTCTGTATCTCTAAAATGGGTATAAAGTTATGAAATAAAGTAAAATAGGATTTGGGGGCACCTGGATGGCTCAGTCGGTTAAGCGTCTGACTTCAGCTCACATCATGATCTTGCAGTCTGTGAGCTCGAGCCCCGTGTGCTGACAGCTCAGAGCCCGGAGCCTGCTTGGGATTCTGTGTCTCCCTCTCTCTTTGCCCCTCCCCCGCTTACACTCTGTCTCTCTCTCAGAAATAAATAAACATTAAAACATTTTTAAAAATAAAATGATTTTGATGTGAATAAAATGGTTTAGCTTGTGATAAGACACTTTAACAATGCTTAACACATTGTAAGTTCTCAGCAAATGTTAGCTGCTATTTTTATTATTAATATAAGGAATGTAGTGAAATACACGTTCTGAGTTGAGAGGAGTTTGTGTAATATATGTTTTGGTAGCTTCATGCCTAGCCAGGCTGTGAGTGTCTGGTGTTGGTGGTAAAAGGCCAAATTGTTGCCAAGGGTTGCTGACACTTAGAGGAAAGCAAACTTAAGAATAGACAGAGAACCAAGGCGGTTGTCAAGCAAGAGGGGACTGAGGAGAGGTTATTGGAAGGCTAGGCCAAAAGAACTAAAATGAACACTTTGAAGGGACAAGATTAACACCTAGTCCCTGAAGTGATTTTTAAAGTCTTGCCTTTTCTCCTATGCTGTATTTCCATTTGGATCCAGAGGATTCTGTCTTCAAAGAATTTTGTGGGTCCAAATTTGAATTGAACATGTGTTCCAGCTTTATCATAGAAATATAGTTACACAGCCCAAATTATGATCTCTCATTTGGGTCATAACCTCTCGTCCAGATACGCAGGTTTTTCTTACCATAATTTCTGGCCCTGAAAATGGGTCATTGGGTCTGACAAAGGAACTCGATCTGGCTTATGGATTTAGTCACATGAAAATTCTTATATTGTCAAGGGGATTTGCATTCATAGCTGCGTTAATGAATCATTTTTGTTAAACAAAGAAGTGCAATTAGATATACTCAGAATTCTAGACCAGTAGTTTAAAAAATTGAACACAACTTACAGTAGGGGAAGTGTGCTTTATACTGTAACCTTGCTTAGACACACGCACATACACACTCCTTTAACTAACTCAAATGGAACATGTATGGCTTACCAGATATGATGTTTTCTGTTTTTGTTCTGTTCAAAAAAGGTCTGGATTCTCCCGCTAAGTTGATTGTATTGCACATTAATGGGTTATGTCCTGTGACTTGAACAGTACATGTCTAGCTCACTCGAGGATCACTGAGGAAAAGGTAAGTTATAAAATGGCTGAGACAAGTGGTGCAGAGTTCAGCAAGTGCTTATGAGCATCTGTAGAATTCTTAACATGGCTTTATTATGGATAGATCAAAGGATTTGAAGCCACACCCTCTGCCCTCGAGTGTGTCTTTAAGATGCGTATTTGGGGAGAAGAATGTTGGGTTAAGTGACATTGGGAACAACTGCAGAGAAGAGCTGGTGAAGGGGCACTAGTAGTGGAAGGTTAGAAGGATATATGCATATGCTCAGAACAGCTGTGGTTCTGGAAGGCCTGGAGTTGGAGGTAGGTCACTGCTACATCCTATAATGGTCCATGACTCCGGCTCTTCAGTCAGCTCATAAGAAGCAGCTCTGGTAGGGAGGCAGAAGCTTGAAGGTCTGCTGAAATAGACCTGTTTATATTATTTTTAATTCTCTGAAAGATTTGGGATATCTTTTTTTTTAATTTTTAATATTTTATTTATTTATTTATTTATACCTACGTTTATTTATTATTGAGAGACAGAGCATGAGCATGGGAGGGACAGAGAGAGAGGAGGAGACACAGAATCTGAAGCAGGCTTCAGGCTCCGAGCTGTTAGCACACAGCCTGATGCAGGGCTTGAACTCACAAACCCTGAGGTCATGACCTGGGCTGAAGCCAGATGCTTAACTGACTGAGCCACCCAGGTGCCTCTTGATGTTTATTTTTGAGAAAGAAAGAGAGAGAGTGCATGCACACGAGCGGGGGGGGGGGGGGGGGGAGACGAGGGGGG